>NC_084759.1:91603627-91909447 GCF_028858725.1 Colius striatus
GCAGTATACAATTCTTTCCATTTTAAACTGGGTCCGGATATATCTTTCAGCCACCTCGGCTTGTTTCTCTCTAATCTCTTCAATTTTGTTCTAGGAAAGAAAAGAACAACAAATTCTCAGACATTTACTCCCTTTACAAAGGTGTCAGTTCTTATCAGTGTCCCCAAGGAATAGCAAGGTGGGCACAGTGTTCAACAGTCCTTGCTGCAGCACTGTCTAATTGCTAACTGGCTCTCAGGAACATGGAGTCATGCTTTAGATTCTTGTTCTGTTCTGAAAGAGCAGGAAAACATGTCAGTTTTGTCCTTTCCTCGAACATGAGTGGAAACAGTGAAAACCTGGTGTTTGGACCCCAAAGCACAATAGGAAGTTGACAAGAACAAGCAGCAATGGCCAGGCCTGCAGCCTGTCCTCAGTTTTTGTGTGCATTTTGTTTGCACCTCCCTCTTACAGTAGCCAGTGACAGCAGGCACTGATGAGAACTCTGCTGCCACTCCTGCCTTTCTAAAAAACCATGCTCTCCTATTTGTTGTTATCAAACCAGCCCTGTCTAACCCCTCATTGTCTGGTGTTTTTATTGCAGTAATTTGATGCTTTCTGGCTTTTTTGATACTTCTCCCTAAAAGTCTGTGGGAGAAGCAAAGTTCCTTCAGTCATCTTCAAATTCCTAAAGATGCTTTCCTAGCATCTCTAAGAAAACATCTTGTCTTTTTTTTTCTCATCTTCACTGTTTAACAGAACTTCCTCCTTCTTCATTCATCTCACTGTGTTATGCCTAAAGACCTTTGCTAAAGACCTCTGTGTTTGGCTGAAATAGTTTATTTGCTTGATGTCTCATTGGCCTGGGACCACAGTAGGGTTTAGGCATGCAAGTCAAATAGCAAACTATCTATTCCACTCACATTTGCCTTTGAGTTTCCTTTTTAAGCAGTACCCTGTGAATGGACTCTGCTTCCTGGCTGTCCAGCATTACTTCTCATCTTCCTCAAAGAGATGAGAAAAGATCTTCCATGACATCTGTATTCTTTAACTCCACCCCAAAACATGCAATCCCCCAAGATGTGAAGAGTCATCTTTTAGCTCTTTCAAAGTAGAATGATTTTTGGCTTTGCTGCTGCTCCCTTTTATCAAAGATGAGATTCCCATACTGGCTAACAGTCTGTCTCGCCTTTCAGAAAGGGAAACGCACTGTTTAGCACTCTGAGGCTACTCATACACTTACAAATCATTGCAGAACAAATTTGAAAATAAGCATAAACTTAACAAGGCAGCCATACCAAGCTTTTTTTTTGCATTGTGTTGTATGCATCAAGAATGTGACTGGAATGAATAAGGAACTTATGTTTTAGAACTTGTGAAAGTTGTACCAAAATACACTTTCTTTGGTGCCATTATAAGCATGCTATAGTTTTCAAGCTCTTCCTTATTTTTAAAAAAAACTGCAGGCCTGCAAGAAATTCCACACTTGCATAAAAGTAATGCAATGGATTAGGTCCTGTAAGCATGGCTGCATTTACAAATGTCATTCTGTCTTTCTCTTGTTTTATCTCAGGTTGTAGGTGTCTCACCATAACTACTTCATGTAGATTGTGGAAATCAATGAAATGCCTTTTAGTGAGTTCCATGAATTTATCTTCAACCAGTTCTAAGGAAAGAACAGACAGAGAAAATAAAGTTAGGTAAGCAAGAGAGGTTTTTAAACTTTTGTTAGCAAAAGTTAGTTTGAGACTTGGGAAAACTAACGATTTTCTCTGTTCACCCAGAAAAAGCTGAGTAGCTGTACTGATGCACTATGCTGTATGACCAATACCAACAAGTAGGAATTTAGATTTCTAAGTCCAAGACTAGGAGCCATTAAGGACCTCCAGTAGCCACTTAACACCTGAGAGATTGAATATCACTGAAATTTATTTGATGAAGCAATTTCTGTGCTTACAGCTGTATCTGACCAGCTGTGCCATCACTTGGCCATGTAAGTACATCTGCATCTCACCTCAAGTGGCATCCCCAGGAAGAGAGGTTAGTGCATACAGTACAGAGCACCGATGGCACAGATGCTGTAGCTGCCTTCTAAGGCAAACATGGGATCAGGACATACTTTTTCCTTGGGTGCTTTTTGCTGGATGAACTACGTACCCTTCCCCCAGCCCCAGCACTCACTGTATGATACATACAGCATCATGCAAAGAATTGGCAAAGAAACTGGGTTCCGAATTTGAGTTTATGAATGCCGCTCTTTGTGCTTGGGAATACCCAGCCAGGTACTTTTACCGTTCTATTTTCTTACTGTGTTATTTATTATAGTTACTTTCCAAGTCTCTTCCACCAGCCACTAGGAAAAGTATTAACAGTCCCTGAAGATCACATGAAGGCTCTAAAGAAGAAGCAAGCCCCCGGGCTGAATCACACAGTTTGAAGTATCTTGGCTGGAGCTCTTGCTCCAGCAGTGAGAACATAAGCTTGTCCTGGAAAAAAAATTGTCAGGCACCAATGCAACAGCCTTCCATGACCTGTGAGACGTACGGATCACGTGGTTCAGTATCTCAACGGCCGGCTCCTCCAGTTCTATGATTTGCTCTTTTATAATGTCTTCAAATGTCTTGTAATTGATAAAGCCTGGAAACTCCCGTCCACGATACTGGTCTTCATATTTCCACACTTTACTTGGTACTGTTCTTTTAACTGTAATATTAAAATAACATTGCTTTACTATTAAGTCACTCGATTTTATACATATCAGATTTAAGAAAAAAGTCTATTTCTCATCTTTGATGTGCTCTTGAGAAGAACAACTACTCAGACGATCTTGCAAGGAATACTGTTACCACAAAACTGAACTAACACACATTAACACTCAGTGAATGAGCCATTAAATGCACTGGATCAGGCATTTAACTGACAGAAAACAATCCTAAAATTATGATGGGACTCAAAAATACTGTGTCTTCTTGGAACTGCTGCATTCACAGAAGTGGCCATTACCAGTCACTTCTGAGTTTTAAAAAACTCCAGAACAAATAAAAATCTTGGTGTCTTATTCCAGGGAATCTACTGTTGATGAGCTGGTCAGTATTTCTTTGTTGACATTATATGAATTTGCTATCTTAAAAGAGTATCTTTCTTTGAATTGGTGTACACATTCAGGCACTTAGATGTATTTCTAAGTGTTTTGAAAGGTTTTTACATTGCCCTGTTTTGAGATAACATATTGTCAGCAAGGGCTGTGCTGTTGTAAGAGCTGCTGTGTGCTTCTACCCTCATACTATTATGAAGCCAGAAGTATTAGTTTACAACAATGGGGATAACCTGAAAGTGCCCAGAGGATTTCCCACTGTGTTTCAACTGCCGTGGGATGTCTTGCATATCTTCTGCAACTCAGGTGCTTTGTTCTCTGAAGAAGTTGTATCTTTCTCTTAGTGCTTTCTGCCGTTTTTACATCTATTTCCTTATGCCTTCATTGATTTTTCCTGTTATTCCTCTCCATAAAATCATGTTGATTGGTTTGGTACTTAATGAATGGGACATAAGAGATATTGACAGACCAGTCAGTCTGTCTGTCTGTTTACATACATGCATACATGTACTTGTCTCTAGCTGATGGCACCTTTGAAGCTTATTTTAGAGTCGGTAGTAATGTTGACATAAATGTGCATCAAAGACTAAATTTGTTCCAAGAGCTAGTGCTTGACTGACAGCTGATGCTATTTCTTCCCTCAGAGAAAATGACAGGATCTCTGAAATATGTAGAAAACATTATGAAGAAGATGTTGAGTGCACAGCAGAGTTCAGTCTATGTGTATCACCCTACACCTCAGATTAGAACTTAAAGTTCTAAGTTAAGCAATTAGCAAGGTGGATGATGCACAGAAAGTGGTACTCTTTACAAGGCTGTAGTTATTTCAGACTCAGAATTGCTTTCTTCACACCTTAAACCAGAGCTAAAGTAGGACATAAAGACCAAAATTCCAAAACTTTGATGATAACAGAATTAAAACAAATTATTACATAGTTTAAATATATTGCCACTATTGTTATTAATTGTGTTAGTGCTGTTATTCAGAGGAATGGGTCAGAGAATCACCAATCAATTCTGTGTCAGGGTCCACAGTCTTGATTTTACTGATTTGCTGTGAGGAGACATCCATTGTGGACGACAGCACTTAAGGCAAGCATAACGGACCAAAGCATAACTTGTCTAATACTGCAACAGATGAGTGTTCCTGGCTTCTTTTTTTTTTTCACTTTCTTGAAAATAACTCACTGATGATGTGTCTTGATTTAAAGAAAGGGAATGGAACCTCAGGTCATCTGGAAGTGGTGGTTTTCTATGCTTACCCTTTTCAGCACACTCTAGGAGAGTCACTTCCCATGTTTGGAACTCTCTACGGATTTTTGCATACAGTCTGACTTCATTTTCAAACACCTGTTCCTCTCCATGCATTGTCTGACAGATGTCTTGATTAAAGAGTTTGATCAGCTGTAATGAATTAAAGAACAAGCAAGCAATGTAGTAAAGTGGCATTTCTTCCGTCTAACTTCATTGTTAAGTAGGCCTGCAGTCATTTGATGTTAAAACAGTGATGTGGTTCATTGAAAAGATCCCTCCCGTATATCTTTTTTGTTTCAAAACCAAGACAGCTAAGGGAGAACAAACTTATTAATTTTTTTTTTACCTGTGGACTCTTAGAACCATTTACTCTATTCTATTTGACTAGACTTGTATCAAGTCTTTGAAGGCTGATGAGGTTTCCCAAGCACCTCTGCTGGCCTACTGAAAGCTTACTATGAGGGATTAGCTTCCCAAGACAAGACACTTAGACTTGCAAACCATATTTTGAAATCAGGAATGCATTCAATCTTGTTCAATTGCATTATAAATAAGGTAAATCCTTCACAATGTTGGGCAGGATGGAATATAAGTTTTCCCTCTCTGAGATGCTCGATTTTGACCAATCAGCTGAGTGGTTGTTCAGTTCTTTTTTCCCACAATCACAGGAAAAAATATTGTTAGGGGCCACAAGCTTCTGTGGTCTATTATTTTTGCAGTTATTATGTATTCCTGACAGGTTTGTCTGTGTAACTCAAAACAGCAGCAACAGATACCACAGGCTTCCTGGTGGGTGGTTCATGCTGACAATTTGCTAGCTTTAAGTGGTTTCTTTTTCTCCCACATTTAATTCATCACTCTGTTACATGACCAAAACAATATTGATACTTACATCTGTGAGGAACATTATCTTCTCAGACTCTGTTTCAGGTGTGCCTTTTCCATACTTTTGTAGATCCTGTATTGTTTTTCTGCGTACTTCACGTATTTGTTTCTTTAGTGTTGGCAAAGTTTTCTGTGAGGTAGACAGCAAAGAAGGATATTTAGGTAGGTTGAACATGTCTGGTTTTGGAAGGAATAAAAAATCTCTGTAAGAGTAACCTATACCTGCACATGATTTTTTCTGCTGTTAGGAGTAAATGAGCTCTTTGCATCTTGTACATGATAGTGGGATAGTATAGACGTGCAACTATGCATCTCATTGAAAGAAGGCAGGGAGCTAGAATCTCCCTGAGAAGTCATGTTGGAACTCACTGCAAGGTGGGCAGAGTAGCTACAGTATAGTGCAACATTTCACCTGCAGTGAGTCAAGTGAGCCCAAAACTATGTTCTCAGGTTGTGCCAGGGAGGTTGTGATGTGGGCAATGTACTGACCACTCCATTCCTAATGAATATCCGATTGAGCTCAGCTGTTTTATTGTCCTTCAGGACTGAATTTTGAGGTTTCCTGTACTTTAGAATTTTTCTCTCATGGAATATCACTTACAGATATATATATAAAAAATTAAAACCACAATATACTTACATTAGTATAGTAATATAATAAAACAAATAGATCTTACTTGAGATTTTGAAGACATTCACAGTTAAACAGAAATTATTGTGTTTTTGTAAGCTCATAGCAGTAACTTATCAGGCAGCTGATCAACACTCATAGAATCATAGAAGCATAGATTCATTATGGTTGGAAAAGACCTTTAAGATCATCGAGCCCAACCACTCCTCACAAACAAAAAGAAATATCATGACTGCCATTGAAAAGGCAGGAGTTATGAATCACAGGCAGATTAAACAGCATCCTAGCCTGTATCAGGAATAGTGTTGTCAGCAGGAGCATAGAGGTGATCATTGTCCTGTACTTGGCTTTGGTGAGGCCGTGCCTCAAATACTGTGTCTAGTTTTGGGCCCCTCTCTACAAGAAGGACATTGAGGTGCTGGAGAGGATACAGAGGTGGGCTACCAAGCTAGTAAAGGGTTTGGAGCATGTTCCCTATAAGGAACAGCTGAGGGATCTGGGGCTGTTTAGCCTGGAGACAAGAAGGCTCAGGAGAGACCTTATCACTCTCTACAACTACCTGAAAGGAAGTTATAGCGAGGCAGGGGTTGGTCTGTTCTCCCTAGTGACAAGCAATAGAACAAGAGGAAATGGCCTCAAGTTGCACCAGGGGAGGTTCAGGCTGGATATAAGGAGGAATTTCTTTACTGAAAGGGTTATCAGGCATTGGAATGGCTGCCCAGCGTGGTGGAGTCGCTATCCCTGGAGGCGTTTAAGAGTGCACTTAGGGAAAAGGTCTAGTGGTTGATAGGGTTGAGACAAAGGCTGGACTTGATGATCTTAAAGGTCTCTTCCAGCTGAAATGATTCTATGATTCTAAATGATTTGTCTATTGTCAATTTTCAGCTTAAAGGCAAATCTGGGGACACAGCATGGGTTTCTTCACCTTTAACTCTCAGGTCAATTTTCTCTTAGATTACTGAATTAAAGGATGATTAAGTACTCTGCATATAAAAATGCAGTTCAATTGCAATCAATTGTAATCCAAGGTTGAAGGGATGAACATTTTTAGATAGTAACTGACACAAACAGCACCTCTGTTACTTACAGTAATATGTCCCACAAGTTCATCTGTGAGCCTTTCTGCCAGATGAGGGATAGTAGCCTTTCCTTCTTTCATAAGAATGCTGCAAAAAGAGGAGAAGGTGATTTTGGATAGACTGCATGTATAGGGCAATGAGGCATCACTGACGCTTTGCTCTCTCACTAGTTCTAATACATGAATTGACTAAGAAAGGGCCCTCTGGGGTCTACTAGTAGTGATGCAACAGCAGCCCAGGGCTCTCAAGGCACCATGACTTCTATGCAAAAGTTGTTTGACAGCTACTGCTGAAGGCTAAGCAAGGGGAAACAGAGAAGAATCTGAAAATAGCAAATTCTAACAGCAGATTAATGTGCTGCTGTGTTATTTCTGCCTTTGTGAAGTACACTTATTCAAACCCCTTTTCACCTGCCATTCTATACCTTTTGACTGATTTGCTGCTGTGTCATCTTCTGGGGAAATCCATGCCCTCAGCATACATAGTATATTTTCTTAAGCTGAGTTTCACTGTGTTTTCCAGTGACTAGAAATACCCCGGTGCTTGACTTGAAGTTCTCAGAACTTAGGTTCTTTGGGACTATTCCGAATTTATGAAGTTTATTGCACTTCTTGCAGGGTTAAGGAGATATATATATATCTCAAACTTGCACGAAAAATATATAAAAAAAATTTACTTGACATATAAAACTCTTCTGGCTTACTGCAACTCAACACTATATGGGCAATGAGAAATAGCAAATATAATTAGTATCTGTTTGCAACTTGAGTTCAAATCTCAGCAAGTCAACAGGAAGCTTCGAAGTGACCTTAGCATGTTTTTCATTAGATCCTTTCTGTGAGAAGTACCTGAAATGTTTGTGAGTCTCAAAGAATTTCTTCTCCTGCTCGATTGCATCAGACAAGGCCAGGTTGTTTTGGATGTCCTGTTGCCCACGACACTTCACAATCATGTAGCCTTTTTTCAGTGGGATGGCCCTGTTGTTCATTATGTCGATGACAGTCTCTTCAGTTCCTCTGTCCACTAGGTCGGGTTTTGTGAGGATCCCTGTGACATTACCCAAACAGAAAGTTAGCTGACAGCAGGTGGGAGAGGTGCAGTAGGACACCCCACCACCAGAACCGTTACACTCTATTTTGTATTTTATAAAGCGACTTCATTTAATTTTCTTGCTCCTGGAAAGCTCTCAGCTCCCAGGCTTTCCTCTACAGTTGTCTTCCCACAGTGGCTTTTGCCCTGGAAACACTTTTTAACAGGCAGCAGCAAAACTTTCCTGCCATCAGCTCTGAAATTCTCAATTTCAATTATTTATAACATGAATACCAGCAAGACTCAAAATTGAGGGATTCTTAGAGCCACTGGGGTCATCTCAAACTTTGTAAATAGTTTATTTAGGCTGTTCTTTTTTGTTTTTCCTTCTTGAGTAGCTAATTTCATAGATCTGGTGTGGAATACAGATTATCACACTTTCATGAAAAAAAGATTTGCACTTCTGTTCAAATTGTAGCTTAAAAATTGCCTCACCTAGTGTCCTTTCTCCACTGGGGTCTACCTCTTGAGCCATTTTCAGTGCTTCTGTCGTTGCAATATCCACATTACATGGCACTACTACCAAATTGAGTGTCTCTTTGCAGTCAATACTTCTTCTTAGTAGCATTTTGATCTGCAATGCAACACAGCAGTAATTAAGATCAGTGAACTCAGATGCTTGCATATAGGATATGACTATTTCTAGCAGTACAAGCTACTGTCTTGTAAATGTCACATATACTGAGGATAGTATTATATGCTAAAAGACAGCATGGAATGGGTCAGCAGAAGAATGCAGACTGTTTTCCTAAGTCAAGGTTAATCCAAACATCTAACATGAAGGAGACCACTTGGTTGCTATACTTGTCCTGAAAGTTATGTAAAGTTTAACCTCTCATGCATATAAAATTTTAATTTGGAAATATTAACGATACTTTGTAAGTAATCACACATAATAAAACCAAATTCTGATGTCTAGGTACACACTTGTGGAAAGAAAGCAAGATAGGTTATGCTGATGAATCTCAAATCTATGTCTCTGAAAGCAGAACAAATGCCTGTCTTATATTTCAGTGAAGTATTTGTGAAAAAATAACCAAGTCACACATGACATCTGTTTGGCATTGTTTCTGCGTGTCAATGCCAACCAAAAAGTTTCTCACGGTTTGTGTTGTATTGCAAAGGGTTCACACAGCTCTATTACGCACATACAGAAGTAGGTTAACTCTTTTGTTTTGTTGGCTTTTTTTTTCTTCTTTTTTTTTTTTTTTTTCTGTGTTATGGTAAAGATGTCTCTTTTTTCTGCTTCACATCCATCCCAATTTCTGACATGCTACACGGCTATACCTGCCACCTCTGAAGCATGCAGGCAGCTAGGGACAATGGAAATGTCTGGATCACATCACACCCGCTGCTTTCTTCTAAGTAGAATAGAAAAATTACTATCTAACTGTGAAATGAAATTACTCTTCTTCCAGAGACTAAAGCCCAGACAATCCAATCTTGTCTTATTCTTGTTGATATGTCTAGTTTAATTTGGGCTACTCTTATTCCGTGTTCCTCTTTAAAGGTATTTTAGGAGAAACAACGCACCCAGCTCCCGCACATCACCCTCATATCTGGTTTTGTCCAACTAGAGTTTTGTTTGCATTCCCCAGTAGTTCTTCTAAAAGCAGTCAGAGGAAGAGTAGAGATCCACTGTAATGCATATTCTGTTTACTTCAAAAAAGCTCTCATGAGATCCCTTGACGGATTAGAAAAAAATGGGACTGGTGTGATTCTGCTATGCTATGCTAAGTAAGGGATGACAGAGCAACAAACATGATAGCTTGCTACAGAAGAGCTTCCAAGAATTCAGATCTATTCATTTTTGCCAACCACATCCACAGAACTGCTAAAAGACAGCTCATTTTGAGATGTATCTATCTTCCAGACTGTAGTGTAGCCAAAGAACTCAGGGGCCATATGGCCAGGTTATTTGATGCTGCCATGGGTAGGCTGTGTCAAGACACCTGAAGTGTTTCCTTTGTGGCTAGCACAGGCAGCTCCCTCCTACATGACTAAGCAGACAGGAGACACTGGACCTCACTGTTCCTCTCAGCAATTCCTTGCCTTAAAAATAGGCCTGTTTGTTAATGTAGATCTCTGTCTGGAGTTATTACACTGGGCTTCTGAGACAGTGTCTTACAGTAAAGTGTCGCATATGAGGTAGATTACAGAAGTTATCCTGTGCACAGATATGCATACAATACTTTTACCTGTGCCCCAATGTCTTTTGGCTGATCCCCCACTGCCACTCTGGCAATTCCAGGAAGATCAATTAGTGTCAGATCTGGGACATCTGGAGACTGAATTTCTAGGGAAATTAGCTCTCCACTAATGGCACCTCTAGTTCCAGCCACAACATCCTGGGCTGCAAGGAGAAAAGAGCAAGGCAATGAATACCAGTTTCAAACAATGCATCAAAGTGAAGCTGAGCTCAATGACTTTGAAAAGTACTTACCATCACTTAAGGTTATAAACACACACATATATATGTATACATGTACATGCATGTAAATTCATTTATGTATAAATCTAAGGAAATTATTATGCAAACATGGATATGTGGAATCCTTTTGGAATGTGAACTGTAATATTTTAAAGTGCCTATACTTTTGAACTGTCATATATTCAGACATGTAAATAAACAACAATGAAAGATATTAGATAAAATACTGGTCAGTTATCCAAATTCTTCCTCAACAGCAAGCCACTTTGTAGGCATTAATAAAACCTTAGCTGCCTTGAAAGATACATAGGTGTTCCATATTTTTCACTTTTTGAAAGAGAGGTTGAGAGTTCAAGTAATTTGTCCCAGATGTTACGAGGCAATAATGCTTGGACTGTGAATAGCCCAGAGAAGCAAGGAAACCCCATAGTCATTCTCACAAGACACATCTTTGTAATTAGCTTAATCAGTTCATACCACTTGTCTTGCTACTTTTGTAAGGATATATGGAAAATACCAAAACAATGTCTTGAAAAGCTAATGAAAAAGCATTAGGACAAATAACAATGTCACAGAGCTGTGCTAGTCAAGGAAATAAGGACAATCCAACTGTCATATTTAGGGCAAGCACTTATTCCCCTTTGTGTAAGAAAAATGTGTCCTTACACAACATGAAATACCATAAAAGTAAAATTGCAAAACGAGAAGGGCAACGGTTGAGGCTGTGGTCACGCTAGATGGCAGAAGCTCTATATGCCCTCTACTTTATCTTCGTGCAATTTTCTCCAAAATCATAAGATTTACAGCCATAGACACCTCAGGTATTCTCTGAGCTTTTGAAGTGATGATGGGAACCAGCAGACTGAGCAAGGTAAATCAGAAGGCAGTACACTACAGCTCACCTTCTCTTATTGCTTGCTCCACCTCAGAGGCATCGTGGAGCAATACGCTCTTGTTTCGGTAATGAAGTTTCCCTTTCCATTTCTGGGTGGCACTTACTCTTTTCAGTTTCAGTTCCAAGGGACATCGAGTAACGATACCTGCAACAGTTTCCAAGACAGAAGAGAACTCTCTCAGGAGTTGTTATGCATGATACACAGCCATGGACTGTGTACACAGAGTTGCATAATACTTCAAACAGAGATACAGAAACGATCTAAGAGACATTGCCAAAGGGCTTCTTGCTCAGAGTAGGACTGTCTTGGGCACTAGTTATGGCATTCCTCAGCTCTGTCCAGCAACATCTTGTCTTGCAAACCTCCAAGGATGGAGATCTTCACCTTTCTGTGTGACGTGTCTCAGTGCTACACCTACATCCTAAGAAAACCTTTTCCTCAAGTCTAAAAGACTAGATAGTATGGTGAACTCATGCAGAACTTACTGAACTTATGTGTCTGTGTATATGCACAGACAGACAGGGCTGGGAAGTGAATCTTCCTGAGCTGCAAAGTCTTCCAACAATCTTCTCTGACTTACATAATATCCAAGGCACATGTTTGTAAGTAATGACTTTATCTGTAAGAAAATCTTGTTAAAAAACCCTAAATTGACCCCAAAAGTAAATCTTCAAATTAGTCTTCTATTTGAAACAGATACTCCGCTGCACTATTCTTTGTTGGGAAATGTAGTCAGCTGACGCTATCTTTCAGTCTATCCATGGTTTGGGGCATGAACAACACACGTTCTTACTCCTTTCTTATTTCCAGTCTCTTGACCATCAGGATCATGTGCTTTGTTCGAGTTATACTTCAATACCCCACCTGCACATTCATTTCTCCTAATAGAAATGAGAGATGAGAAGGCTCTTGGTGTCTCACAATTTAGATGTAGTCTCAGTCAAAAATTATCCAGTCCTAGACTAAAAAAAAAAAAAACCACCTCAACCTTTCCATTTAATCAAAGTGAAATTCAGATGAAAACCCGAGGAAGTGAATTCTTACCATTGCCTCTAGGAAGAGCAATACCAGACAGGGCTTCTAGGACAGAGCTTTTCCCAGAGCTCTGGTCTCCAATTACTGCAATTGCAGGCAAAGCCAGGTCTTTTTCTATTCCAAGAGCTCTTAGGCTGTCGACAAGATCAATGCGGGGCCGGATCTTTTCCTCATATTGGTTGCACAAGGTATGTTCTGCTGCCTGCTAGAGTTAAACTTATAATGAATTTTCCATAATTTCAAAATAAGTTGCTTCCACAGAAAAAAAAAACAACTCACAACTTTTGGGCATCTTTTCCAGTTCAACATTCCTTACTAAACCTTATGTACTGGCATCAAGCTGTGTTTCATATCACTGTGCATCCTTGCACCTCTGTTATAAACAGATGTCTACAAATCCAAAAACATCAGTTGAGGTTGGCTCAGTGGCCATCCTTAGTAAAAATACCAAACTTTGTAAGCTAATCTGAGAGAGTAACAGAGTAAAAGGAGACCTCATTACTACGTGTGTGTTATTTTTCAATAGTTGCCATTTTCTTCCACTCATCTACAGATATGCTGAAGTATGTATATGCAAATAACTAGTCCTGGTGATAAGAGACTGTAGTATAGAATATCTTATTAAATATTTGAAATTTGAAGATTTAAATTGTATGCAGACACCAAAAGCATTCTGTTGTAGTGTCCTTAACAGGTGTCTAAAATGTTTCAGATCATCATGGCTCTTCTTTCTTTGCCTCATTTTAAGGTAGAGTTGGGGATGGATATGAGTGATTTGTTTTGAGTGATTGATGATTGTCATTTTTTGGTTTTGATACACATACCAATTATTAACATGGGCTCTCTTCATTTTCATGAAAACAAATTGAGTAATTTCCAGCCTTTTACAAAACCATTTCATCTGCTGTTAAGTATACCCAGCTAAAGAATGTAAAGATCAGCTTAGTCTCTTCTCCCTCTTCCTCTCTTCATGTTCCAGTCTAATTGTTGCATTTAGAAATGCATTTCTGAGAATACCAATATTTTACAGAACCTAAAGGGACAGGCACACTTGTACCTGATTTTTTTTAGATGAAAAACTGGTTTCCCACCATTACCTTTGTCTAAAAAAGCCACCTCTGAAAATGTGTCAATCAGATGCAATCAAACAGAACAGATTTTTATTTCAAGATGAGAAGGAGAGCACACATTACTGGATGAAGCTATTTTAAACCCTTATTTGTAACCTCTCCCTGCTATATTCATTAATGTTTACCATCTGGTAAATCCTAACCATTCTCAAGGAACTTCAATAACTATGACAGACTTAAAACCAATCTGTTTTCAGTCTCAAATATTCAACACAGGTTATTATTACAGAATCACAGAATGGTAGGGGTTGAAAAGGACCTCTAGAGATCATTTAGTCCAACCCCTCTGTTAAAGCAGATTTGCCTAGAGTAGGTTGCAAGTATTAAACTATATTTCTGTTGAAAGGGTCTCAAGTAAAATGTATCTCAGATTGTAGGATTCCTGTTCAACGTTTGCCAATTGTTACCAATGATACAAATTGCACATGAGACTGGATGCCAGGCAGCTGCCATCCTGCATTTTTTTTATGCCTACAGATTAATCACAGGTTCCTATCTTCCTAATTACACAAATGACTACTTGGCCCTGATCCCTAAAGTACTCCTCTGCTTAGACCTAACAAGTTCAGGTTGCCAAAAGAAATAATGGAACTAATTTCGAGGCACAAAGTGAAACATAGCAGTAAGAGTGAGGAAGATGTATGACCTCTTCCAGTATCTGACTTACCTTGTCCTGTTGTCTGTAATCGTTCTGCTCATAATTAGACTTTCCCTCAGGCATGTTCTCTGACATCAGATCTTCGTCATCTGACTCTGGTGGGAGAGATACTGTAAAACCTCCTGAAGATGGTGGGAAGAAAGGTAATAAAACATCCTTTTTCTTCAGGTTATTTTTGTTGTTTACAGAAAGTTCTTTAAATGCTGCACTCTTCTTATTCATGGTCTGATGATGTTTTGAACTACCTTGTGAGATTTCTATGAGTGCTTCACTATATAGTGATTACTGTTTGCTCCAATGATTCTTTCACGCAGCTTCTGAAATCAAACAAGAAGCACTGAGTGACTGCAGTTTGCAACAGTGATCATAGCAGAGAAAATCAAGCTCCACTTTTATTTACTGATTCCAATCCTCACTGGATATCAAGTACCCCAAGTCTTTTCAAATCCATGAAATTGCTCTCCAGAGGATAGACTTGAAACACTTCTCTTTACCTCTTTTATGCTTTCTTTGCATTTTCAAAAAAAAAAACCAAAACCCCAAAACAGAAGTTGCCACAGAATAAAAATATTGGGAGGGGAAGGGGGGGGGGCAAAAAAAAACCCCAACCAAACACTATTTTTTGTACTAGTCGGTTTTCCTCAATAAAATGTTTTGCTGAAAGGTGTTTTGACAAGCTCAGTAAGTATGGCAACTGCTGGGTGGGGCCAGAGAGTGTTCAAATCATTAACTTTAATCACCTGGAGTCAAGGCTGCAGGCTGCACAAGGAGAGTATGCATGGCTGGGCTGCTGTTAATGAGAGCAGAACACACCAAGTCATAGTCAGCTATGTGACCAATTTGCCTCATTTGTCAGAGACAAATCTTACAACTATTTCAGAAGCTCAGCATCTCAGTCCATGCCCCTCTTATTCAATTTTTTGATTGAATAACGTTTACAGGCTTTGTAAACGCTGACCCAAAACAGGTTGATCAGTCACAAAGTAAGTTATACTTTCAATGTGTAAAACAAGTTTAGAAAAAAAGAGATTAATTCCACATGTCATTCAGCTTTTCTTTTTAATAAAACAATATTTTTTTTTACTAGATATTCCTATCTCCTTTTATCAAAATAAAAAATAAATTACTATGGGGAAACTTCTTAATTTTGACCAGCAATAAAATATAACTGAAATACTTTAATTTGTTTCTGAGTGTTCATTTTACAGTCCGTTTTTCCACACATTATAGAATCATCATAGAATGGTAGGGTTGGAAGGGACCTTTAGAGATCATCCAGTCCAACCCCCCTGCAGAAGCAGGTCCACCTACATCAGGCCACACAGGAATGTGTCCAGGAGTGTTTTGAAGAACTCCAGAGGAGATTCTGTACCCTTCCTGGGCTTGTGCCAGGGCTCCCTCACCCTCAATAGTTTTTCCTTATGTTTAAATTGATTTTTTTGTGTTCAGGTTTCTTTCCATTACCCCTCATCCTGTCACTAGATATAATAGAAAAAAGTTTTGCCCCAACCTCCTGACATCCACCATTTAGATATTTGTTAACATTAATGAGATCCCCCCCTCCTCCAATCTAAACAGTCCCAGTTCTCACATCCTTTCCTCATAAGGAAGATGCTCCAGTCTCCCGATCATCTTGGTGGCTCTGTGCTGGACTCTCTCCAGCAGTTCCCTGTCCCTCTTTAGCTGTGAAACCCAGAACTGGACACAGGACTCCAGATGAGGCCTCACCAGGGCAGAGTAGAGGGGGAACAGAATCTCCCTTGACCTGCTGGCTGCACTCTTCTTGATGCATCCCAGGATGCCGTTGGCCTTCTTGGCCACGAGGGCACATTGCTGACTCATGTTCAGTTTATTATAATCTCTTTAGTAATTCAATATGAAATGTTTCTTCTTTCTATTAACACATTGTAAGATTTTTCTTCCTTGACTGGTGACTCAGTGCTTTATCTGCAACAAATATACATTCCCCATTCACTGGTCACCAGGTTCTTTTGTGACCTTGAGTTGCTGTGGGAAATAACTAACTTATAATATTTTTTGCCTTTTAATTGCCTCTCCCTTTCTTTAGCTTCCTTCCAATGTAATGAAAACTTCCCGTAAATTTTTAATTTAGTGTTTGTATAAATATTACCCAGGAAAAATTTTCTATCCCTTTTACATTATTATTTATATTTATTGGGCTATGTTCAGAGTTATTCGTGTACTGGTTTTAGAATACGGCCTCCTAAATGTGGATGTGTTCCCTTCAGAAAGAGGTTATACAGCAAGTTTTAGCCATTCTTATAACAAATAGGATGAAACACAAAAATAGAGTAGTAAGACCACTAGGGAAAATGTCTTGCAAAATAAACTTGAGACATCTGTGAAACCGAGACTTAAGTAGTCTGACAAAAACAGTGCCAACTTTGAAACATTTTAGAGCAAAGACTACTTCTTACCACATACCTAGCAGGTGTTTCAGCTGGGTTTACAGTGCAGATCACAGCATGCACACACAGATACACAAGCTAATAAAGTTACCTACAGTAAGCAGTAGAGTATATCAGCATGTGGAAATTTCTGGGGCTATCCGGCTGTTCTCCACTCACACCTGAGAAAGGTTAGATAGCATGGTGCAACCCTTCACTGTGCCATGCAGGCATAGTGATTTCTTTGTATACTGAGCCTTGACAACATCAGATGAAAGAAAGGAAGGAGAAGAAAAAAAGTCCTGCAATTTTAAAGTGCCTTTCTGAAAACTGGCCAGAATCCACGGGTGAAACATGACACCTGGATGACGTACTGATACCGAAAGTCTGAACATCCCCCATCACCTCAGCTAGCTGCAACATTGGTTTCCTTGAACTTTGCCTTTAGACATTTGCCTATGTATGTGTTTGTTAGAAACCTCCTGTGGCACAACATGAAACACCATATAGGCATGAAATACCAACCTGCTGATGGCCCTGAAGAGGAATTATGTGATTTTCTCTAAAAATCCTGACTTTGTGCTTTGACAAGTAATCTAAAAAATCCACTATCAAACCCAAAGCACAAAGCTGTGGCATTGAACCCCCATAGCTCTTGCATGTCCAGACAGAGGAGCACATGGACTTCTACCTGACATATTCCCTGACTTCAGAATATTTAGGTAAACTACACAGTGTCAGGGTTGGACTTATATCATATCATATCATATCATATCATATCATATCATATCATATCATATCATATCATATCATATCATATCATATCATACAACACTATATTATATTCTACAATACTATATTAATATAATATAATATAATATAATATAATATAATATAATATAATATAATATAATATAATATAAATATTTATATATTATATATCTTCTAGGTCTCTTCTCAGAAAAAAATAAAAGGAAGCAATGAAAACCGGATGATGCTGAACATGGATATTGCTGGTGACACTGTGTTGCTGAGTACATACTTAAAAAAACATGTTCCAATTTAAATGCTATCTCCCAGTTACCTTCCTCTAAAGTACAGATAATGTCTCTCCTCTTTTACCACCTCAGAAAACAAAAAAATCCTACTCCTGGCAACCTTGTTTAACCACACTTACTTTAGACTCTTATGCAGTCTTCTTACATGCAACAGCTAAAAGGAATGAAGATAACAGTAAAAAATGGCATGATTATTTCTAGAAGAAGGAAAAGAGAAAATTCTACCTGCGTAGTGTCCTGTAGTAGGGAGAAGGAGGAACTGATTTACAACTTCTGCTCCTTTTTTATCTACAAGCTCCACCTTCACATTGTGACAGGAATCAGGAGAAATGAAACTGAATCTAACATGAAAAGGAACTTGCTTTATGATAGCTTTGGAAAATATAATGATACAAAACAATGGATTTTTGTTCATTTTATTTTCTTGTACACCACCCAACTTTTGTCCTGACTCATCAATGACAAAAAAACAAAACTGAGGAGCACAGCTGGACAGCTCCTTGCTTGGATGTACTATGAGGCAGAGTGACAGGTGAAAACGACAGAGGTACTTGGGAATATTGTCTATGAGCAACAATTCCCTTACCTCCCCCCAAAAATCAGCTCACTGAGTCAGCTCGCTCACATTTTGGGCAAAATCAGATGTGTCAAGTGGAGACTGGGAAAGCTGCTGTGCCCTTCTCCCAGTGCTGACCCTGTGCCATCCAGGGCACCCTTTCAGTCTCTTCACTCCTCCATGCAAAAAGCAAAGAGACGCAAAGGGTGATTTATCAGTGTTATGGCTGCTCCAGGGCAGCTGAGTTCTTGAGCTGTTTCTTAGGTCCTTGTACTTTTTTCTCAAGATTACTGTGTCAGGATTCTCCTTCTTCTGATGTGTTTGCTCTCCTGTGCTAAGTTTTTGTGTTTTTATACGCTCTAAGTTGTTAAGCAGAATCAGCTTGCTTTGTCCAGTCAGGGGCTTTGCCAGTCTGATGTGTGATCATCCCTTATTTCTCACTTCCTCTGGTTTTGACTGCTGCTTTGGTCAGCTACTCTCAGTTCCTGGCAGTTTTTGTGGGATTCAAGCTGCCTTATTCTACTCTGTGGGTCTGACTGAACAGCAATTGCAGTGCTCATTAGAGCCAGCCCTTCTTACTTCCTTGTCCAGCAGTGACTTGGGGAGCTTGTTTCTGACCTCTGGCTGCAGGCATGTGTCAGGGAGCATGTGGATCCTTAGATGAGTTGGGTAGTATTAATTCCATCTGACATTATGAACCTGTTTATAAATGTTGATAGAGTCAGCAGTAGTAGTTTTGTTTACTGCTTGAACCTGTGGTTTATAATTGTTTAGCAGAACACTGAACATTTTGATTAAATCGCATTTTCTTTCTTGTTCCTGTTTATTTTGATTGTGTGTACCTCTACAACATTAAATTGGCATAGTGGGCAGGAGAATATCAATAGAGGAATTATTTCTCCCCCAGATATCAAAGAGATGAAGGAGAAGTGGATCAACCCAGCAGCAGTTGTAGAGAGGACAGAACAATACTTTGGAAATAGATGAGATGATAAAGACAAAGGAACTATGTGTGCCATCCCAGATGCCTGTTTAGCTGAGGCACAAGATCATCACATCTATTATAAAGACTAAGAAAAAAATAACTCAGGGAAGCGGATTGTTCAAAAGGAAAAATGGAAAGAGAAAGAGAGTGGATATGCCTGTTAGAACAAAGAATTGGAATCATGCCAGCACAAGCAAAACCAAAGTCCCTCAGAATTGTCCAAATCCAAAAGTTGATCACAGGTGCAGATCCCAAGGATTGTGACGAGGATGTTTTAGGAGACTCTGGGGAGAATAGTTCCAGAGAAGTGGAGGAAGCAGAGGAAAAGGATGTGTGACCTCTTATTAGAAGAGAAAGGTCCAAAGGTCAGCAAGGCGTGAACCCCTGAGATACCATCTTCATGACCCCTTGAATAGGACCCAAACTCAGTGAATTGCAAGCTGAGTTCTCACGTAAGCCTGGTGAAACAGAAAGTGAGTATCTGTGGAGAGTTTCCTTAACAGGGCAGGGACTGATTACTGCTGAGGAGTGAGGAAATGAGTGGATTCTGGGAAACACGAGTGTTTTTTCATGATGGGCTGATAGCTGACTAGTTGATAACACCCCAAGTGGCTTATCGGGCTGAGAAAATTGACTCTAAGGTTAGAGGGGAACCTATTACTATTAGGATAAAGGGGTTGTCACAGTTAACAAAAAGATTGCAAAAAAGCCACTTGTGTTCAGGCAATGTATGAAATAGTTCAGCAAGGGACACCAAATGCTGCACTACTTTAGACTTCTTATCAGAGGGTTACAGGGTGCTTTAAAAATTCATGTCCAGTCCCTTAGAGAAAGGATTCAGAGAGTCATCAAATGCAATCATCAACACCCTCAAAATCTACCCAGGCATGTATTGCCTTGAGCAGAAACATTACGTGATGTAGTTACAGGAATGAGATGAGGTGGACTGATCCCAGTGGTGGCTCAAACTTCAATAATAGAGTTTAACAGGCCAGTTGAAAACCCTTGAAAGGAATCTGAATTCTCCTTCTGAAGTCCAGGAGGGAACAACCTTTGGCATTGACACTAGGAAGACCTCCTCCAAGGTTGCATCTGCCCCTCCTGACAATAGCACAGACACAGCTCTTTCGCACCCCTGTGAAAGGAATGGAAGGAGTTAAAACCAGAAGTTTCTGATTGGAGTTTGGGCCACCCAGTCTGCATGGTAAATTCTTATTAATTGTCTGCTGCTAAGGAGCCTTGTGTACATATTTCTGTGAGCCCAAAGTGAATAAGTATAGAATTTTTAATTGATATGAGAGGCCACATTAATGTCCTAAATAGACAAATTATCCTAAATTGTATCATAATTATATCATTTTTAGTACAGCGCTGTAAAACTGTTAAGAGAACAACAGCAACAACAAAATCTCCCTTTTTTGCTCATGGCGTTGTTAGCCAAGGGATAGTTGGATCACAGCACACAGTGATCCTGTGGTTGGGCTGGGTTGGTCTCCCATATCAGGTGAATGTTGAACATTGATCCAGAAGGGAAGAGCTGTGGGCAGCAGCAGGGAAATATTATTTTGCTTCTTTCTCGAAGTAACTTGGGTGTTTGGAGAAGTACAGTCTCCCAGAACAAGGTTATTCTGCATCAAAGTCTCACCAGCCCTCAGCCCTTTCTCAGGAGAGGATTCTCAGAAGCATTGCTTGGAGTTGTAGATGGACATGGTTTTGTGAATGGGAAGACAATTGTGACCTGAACTTTCTATGCTGCTCACACACTTCTGTAAAATTACATGAAACAGGACCCCAGGGCCCTAGAGAAGAGGGATGAAAACAACCCTTACAGTTTGTTCATTTAAGCTATCAGAGGTAAGACATCAGTAAAGCAGGAGAGATCACTCTAAAGCTGGTGCTGGATATGTGCAGAGGTATTCTCAGACCAATGCTTTAAGTGGATGAAGTGAAGAGGGATGTGTAGAGTCTTGATACATTTTGAGGTCCAGACACTATATATGTCTCTAAAAATCACCCCTTATTTGTTTGTGTGGAAAAAGCTTTGAGTCTACAGGACTTTTCAGCTGATTAAATCACCATGCATGCCTGACTGAGCCTTTGAAATCTGCTTGTGATGACTAGTGAACGGTATAGCTTGTGTACTTGATACAAAAATCTACCTCAGATAGTAACACAACCATTCAGGAGGAATACCTCATTCAGAATAAATAAGATCCCTGCAAGAAGTCCTTTCTTCTGCAAAAGAAGGCTTTCAACATACTTGAAGGATCAATAGATGAGCCCTAATTTTATATCAAACGTGCACAGTGCCTTGAGAAGCATCCCTCAAAAGAAGCCCTGTACTCTAACCCTTTTCTGCTGGAAGCATCTGCTGCTTCTAGAAGTCTGAGCTATCACCTCTTTGAACTGTGCATTAAATATCTTGATATTCTATGTGATATACTGGAGTGACCCTGAGAGCAAGTATCAGTGCAAGTGAAGCTCTACTGGTATAGAATTACAAATGTTGTATGGGGCTGTAATAGCTGTTTGCTGAACAACTCCTCAGGCAATACTGTGTACCATGGTGGTAGTCCTGCACCTCGGGAGACTAGCTAACAAAAGCAGCAGTTAAGCTCCAGTTTTTACCCACAGGGAAGTATTTACCCAAATAGAGGATTATTTTTCTTTTTAATATAGGAAAGCAGAAGTTACTGTGAATGAGAGGAAGAGATCTGGTCCTGCATTTGACTCGTCAACAGTTTGAGAGCCCTCAGAGAAGAAGAGTGCTTGGCTTTGCCAGTCATTGTACAGATGGTTGTGGGTGAAAGCTCAATCATAAAAGCCCTCTCTAAATTGCTTTTTCTAGAGACTGCAGTAAGGGTTCATTTTATTAGCTTTCCACCCCAAATCTTGCACACTACAAGACATGCAGAGGCAGAACTGCTTTGTCCACGAGTGTATTTTGCTTCAGCTCTATGACTTTTGTCTTGCTTTTAAAGCAAATCTCAGGATCATCTCATGCATTTTGCCTTATGTCACAGGGGACAGTCATCACATCCAAACTGGATTGCTTTTGGATGACAGCAAGCCAGCAGATGTGCTCTAGGAGTGCACCTAGTGCACCTCAGTCACTCTCAGGTGTAGAGTCCCCGAGAGCAAAAAGAAAAAAGTTGTCCATAGCCAGATCTGTGTACAGTGAGTCCCTGGCAGTGAATATTTTGCCCTCCAGACCTGCCTCTGTTGGTCCGTGCTGAGGGAGCCAGAAAGGGCCAGATTGAACTGTAGAAGAACCAGGGCAGCATCCACCATCCCAGGGAGAGATGAACCTGAATGCATTTCTCAGCTTTGCCAGTCCATGGGTAGCTTTGTTCCCTAGTCATGTCTGGCAAACTGAGCTACCAGTTCATAAAACAGGTCTAACTATAACGTACTTGCACATGCATACCTATGATGGTAAAGAGCACTGTGCATTTTAAGCGGAGAGAACCAAAGCCTGTTCAGAAAATCCTCCATGTCAGAATAAAGCACCACAATAAATGTTATTAGATTCCTTGGTCTCTAATACAGGGCAACTACAGAGCAATTTTGGGTGGTGTCTCGGTTATAAAAGACAGAATCTAGAGGAGTCACACAGTAGTGGCTTCTGAAGGGGAAGAGACTGTTTGTTTTCCATTATTTCTGCAGAAGAGAATTGCTTTCATTTTGCTTTGAACACATCAGCTACTGAGGCAAAGTGAGCAACAGGTTATTTTCCATTCTGTTTTTTTCATAGCTCACTTGAATAAATACCTCTGTAGAGACACTGAATATTTGGTCTCCTGTCTCTAGACCAGAATTTAATGGCTGCTAGTGGAAAGAGTATTTAGCCAAGCATGAATAGCCTCTAAAATGACATCTCCTGCCTCTCAGATCCTGGGGACCAGGAGATCAGCTGCAAGATGCTGAACACAGAGAGAGCTGAAAAGGGCTCCAACTGGGAAGCTGTTGTATTTATAAGAGTAAAAGTTAGAGCATTCTGGTCTTCAAAGAGATTTACTGTGCACAGGGTGTGGTCCCTGCAGAGCTGCAATTTATTCCCTGGAGAAGAGCAGAGAGTGAGCAAATGAGGGCTGTGAGGTTAGCACAGAGAAAGACCGCTGTGTGCCCTCACCTCTAAATGGAGGGAAACAGCTTAATTCTGTAGACAGGGTTGTTACTCTGGGAACAAGGAAACTTTGATTAGGATTGTGTGAAAGGATTTTTCTCCTGAATACAGGCTTAGATTTTGTCATCCCAGGAGGCTCTAATTTTAAGGCTCGCTCTGCGCATTTTCTTTCTCAGCTCCATTTAACCTCATAAACTTTTCTAATTCCCTTTCCCTCCCTTACTGTTGAAAGGAGAAACAGGAGAGATTGCTTTCTTGCTTATAGGATCCCAGAGATGCTGCCATCATCAGGTGACAGCCTCTGATAGTGAGAGGGTCCCAAATTTGAGCACATGGATGTGTGCGGCAGAGCAATAGGGGAGTCTGGTTTCCATGACAGAGTGGCAATTTATGCTGAAGCTGAGCTCTGAGGTAACGTGGGCCAAGCCACAAGGCCTGCCCATTCCAGCAGCAGTCTATCTTCCTCATACCACTTCTCTATCTCCTGCTCAGTGGAGTTAATTTTCCTCAACATTGTTTGCACTTTGGTCCTTGGAAAAACCTTAGAAAAATAAGTTCATTCTTTTGTTCAAATATCATAGAATCATAGAATGGTAGGGGTTGGAAGGGACCTTTAGAGATCATCTAGTCCAACCTCCCTGCAAAAGCAGGTTCACCTAGATCAGGTCGCATAGGAACATGTCCAGGTGGGTCTTGAAGACCTCCAAGGAAGGAGCCTCCACAACCCCCCTGGGCAGCCTGTGCCAGGGCTCCCTCACTCTCACAGTGAAATAGTTTTTTCTTATATTTAAGTGGAACTTTTTATGTTCCAGCTTCATCCCATTACCCCTTGTCCGGTTGCTAGATACAATAGAAAAAAGGGATGTCCCAACCTTCTGACATCCACCATTTAGATACTTGTAAATGTTAATAAGATCCCCCCTCAGTCTCCTCTCCTCCAGACTAAACAGCCCCAGTGCCCATAGATCAGTGACATTTAGTTGTATGCAAGAGCCTGGACAAACAGGGTTACTGACCATCCATCTGTATTATGTATTTGAAGGAGGAGTGAGGAAGGATCTAGACTGCTGTAGAGAGGAAACTTAAAGGATGACATCTCCACTGCCAAAATTTCACTCATGGCTTTGTCATTATTTTCTCCAACAAAGGAGAGGGTTGTGAGGGGTGTGAAGAGTGAAGAGATTCCCAAACAGCCTCTCAGTGGTATTTGCCAAGTCATATCTCTAAATAAATCCACAGGTAACAGCCCCATCTGAACATGGAGAAGATACATACTCGGCGCATGCAAATACACACATGACTCTTAGAGTTATAACTTTATACAGAGACATTCTGTTTAAAATAGAGTGCTTCCAAGTCTGAAAAAACTGCTTGGTGTGGCTCAAAGCTATGAAGGTGTGGTAGTTTGATCCTTGCTGGATGCCAGATGCCCACCACACCACTCTATCACTCATCTCCTCAGCAAGCCAGTGAAGGAGAGAAAATGAGTCTCATGTGTTGAGATAAAAGCAGTTTGATAAACAAGCATCAAAGCCGCGTGCGCGAGAAGCAAAGCAAAACCAAATAAAGCTGTTACTCTCTATTTCCCATCAGCAGTGATGTCCGGCCACCTCCCAAGAAGCAGGGCTTCAGTACACGTAAGGGTTGCTTTTGGAAGGCCAAAACTGTATCTTGCCCCCCCTTACTGCTCCTCTCCCCCAGTTTATATTACTGAGCTGATGTCATATGGTATGAAATATTGGTTGGCCTGGGTCAGCTGTTCTGGCCATGGTCCCTCCCAAGATTGGGCCCACCTACAGCTATTGGTGAAGGTTGGGGAAGGAATGCTGGAGGGACAGCCCTGATGCTGTGCGAGCAGTAGTCATAATATTGATACCAACAGTAAGCACAGCACTGCAAGAGCTGCTGTGGAAAATCACTACCATCCTAGATCCACTACGGAAGGAAAGTGAATACTCGTAGGGCTGTCTAGTACATCCTCATGTTCTGCTCTTATAGCTTACCTGAAGAACTTTGTCATAGGCAAGAGGCTTTGTTCACTCAAAGAGCACGGGAAGGAATGCCTCAGTTGGGAAGTGCAAAAAGGAGACACAATGAAAGGCTATGAGAATTTGCTTCTTGCACTCCTAGCTGGTAGCAGAACAGGCACAAATTTCTACTTCTGCTGGCTACTATCAGGAAGAAAGTGCACTGTAAACGAGAGTTGGAGCACTCTTCCATTCAAGATCTTATGGGCAAAAAGCACACCTTATATATAAAATAAAACTATCAATTGATTATATATATAAATGGAAATCTTAACAGACTAACTCAACATTCATTATTATATGATCTAATTATTACAGAGAAACAAAAATCAGTACATGCAGACAGTGTGCTTATACACAAAAAAGTCACAATAATAGTAATAATACAATTAAAATTGCAACATATATTTCTTAGCTCATTCCTCCACGGTTTTATGCTTGTTGATGTTGGTGATGGGATATTACAGCAAGTAGTCAGCACTGGGAGTCTCTCCCAGGGACAAATGCAATGTTCGTGTCAATGGTTTTTTTTCTTCCTTTCTTGTTTCTTTTCTTTTTGTATTAATCTCTTCCTTCTACTTAGAGTCACATATATATGTATGTTCATAACTCATTACATCTTTCTCTTTCTTCATTGGTCTGCAGCTCCAGGTTATATCTGAATTTCCTATATATCACAGAATTGTTTCAGTTGGAAAAGACCTTTAAGATCATTGAGTTCAACCACTAACCTAATACTGGCAAGCCCACCACTAAACCTTGTCCCTCAGCACCTCATTTGTGTATCTTTTAAACATCTCTAGCCATGGTCACTCCACCACCTCAGTGGGCAGCCTGTGCCAGTGTCTAGCAACCCTCTCAATGAAGCAGTTCTTCCTAATCTCCAATCTAAACCACCCCTGGAGCAACTTGAGCCCATTTCCTCTTGTCCTATCATTCATCACTGGAGAGAAAAGATCAACCCCCACCTCACTACAACTTTCTTTCAGGTAAATCTAGAGACTCTCCCTTCAGCCAGCCTCCCTTCTCCAGACAATGATGACATTTACATAGATACTGTTAGATACTATTTCCTTGCTCTCTTTTCTCCCCCTAAAACCAGTTCTGTAGGTGAGGCTTTTTTTGTTTGTTTGGCTGTTTGCTTGTTTTAACTGACCATTAGTGAGTTGGCTGGGAAAATATTGTTCCTGTTTGCCACCTTTGTGATAAAGGCTGACATGCTCAGCTGATGGTGCTAATGATTATAAATTGGGGTGGGGGTTGGGATGGGGATAGGATTCTGAACACTTTTTGTTAAAATTTCAACTATTTGCAAGTAACTTGGAAAAAGATTATTGTGTTAATCGGAGGGCAGTGAAACATGTGAAGAGCTGTAGGAAAAATCAGGAAAGCTGAAGACAATAATTAGAATGCCATGGCATTTAGTAAACAGCACAATTCAGATCTCAGAGGATCTAAAGAAATCTTACCTTTTATATGACCATCAGTATATCATTTACTGGAGCAGATGATAATCAGGGCTAACACTTTTACCAGCTGGTGCAGCACTGCTTCTTGATGCATGAATGCTTTTTCAGGTACGGTAATATTAAGGCTGTTATTTTTCCAGTTTTTCCTTTTTCTTACAATGACAAAGCATAATTATAGGCATCATAAGAAAACACACAAAAACAGGACCAAAATTATGATCAATGAACAATTAAAAGCAGAAGAGATTATTTACTGCTAGGACAATGCTTACCAAGAACTAGTAAAATAAATATGGGAAAAGCCTGTCATTGTGTTCTCAAGAATCGTGTTTCTCCAGGTCTGATTAAGGCTCAGGTCCTATGATAAGCTACAGAGCTTAATTGCGTGGTGCTCTGCTAAGTGCTATTACAGGGAGCTTTGTCATGCTACAATGCCAGAAAACCACTAGCAAATGGGTAAGTTTAGGACCTGACTTGAAATCAGCTTTGACAGCAGTTGAGCCGTAGCAGGATGTTCAGCATTGACTATGTTAGTCTGCCAAGCTCCGTATTGCTATGGCTAGTTTCTGCGACCTACCCAGATCATGTAACTTTGAGCTGAAACGAAAGAGATAGCAGTAGTTTATCTATGTTAACTATGAATTTATACCTCCACGCAATACAACCCTTTTCACTTGAAAATTATTGATAGCATTTTCTAGATTTCCTTCTCAAGGAAATTACCAAGGCCTCACCAGAACAGGCAATAACTTACTACAGAACTGTTTGGAATTAAGGTTTCTTGTGGAAGGAACAAAACCATTCATGCAGCCTTGTGCCCTCAGCAGGCAGGAACACTTCACATCTTACAGAAATCTCCCTCATGAATGTGGAGAAGGTGAGGACAGAGGAGGGGTGGTCTTTCTCTTCCATTTTTGTTAGAGTGGAGATTTTGAACAGTCGAATGTTGAGCTCCTATTCACCTACCGTAAGGAATGCCTGCTCAGCTGGTGTGTGGAAACATGGCAAGTAGAGACTTCGGTGGAGAAGTGCATCACTGTAATGGATAAGTCTCACAGAAAGCAGAACTTTGCTACTAGGCTCTAGTTCTACCCTCTAAGTTATCAGAAGGAAAATCAGGAACTCATGTTTTCTGTTCTGGCTGCAAAATCCAGACATGCTCAAGGTCTAATTCTTCTACTTTCAGCACTTAAAAGCAAAAAAATCTGACCAGGTAGCACAATGCTGTTCTAGGATAGGAGCAAAACTGGAATTTATAGTCAGATGTGACCTCAAAGCATTAATAACCTTTTGGAAAGTCTTATTTCAAGATCTTATTTCTCTTTTCCAAGTCCAGTTGTCACAGACCTCCTGTCCCTGAGGGGAAAGGTTCAGATTCATTTCTGATACTGTTGGTAGGGAATACCCAGGAGTTAGAAAGCAGCTATACAAAAAAATAGCCACAAAAGATTTATATGAGAAGTATGACATTGAAATGTGTATTGCTTTTGGCTGAAACATAACTGTTTAAAAACCATTTTTTTTAGCCTTTAATGAGACCTGCAGTGGATAGTGGACAGGCTAAAGCATCTATCTCTGTGTTCTCATCTTTGGAAGAGGGAAAAAGTCATGCTAGAGCTGCTAGCATAAAGTTTGTATTTCAAGGAGGAGAATCTACATTTTCTACACTGCTGAAATATCCCCTGTGAAGGGGTAAAAAAACCCCTCACCACAATACAAAACAACCACCAGAAAAAGACTTCAAAGTCCCAGGAAACTTCAGAGTCCCAGGAAATGATGAATTGCGGTTGCTCCAACATTATTAAAACTACCCATCTTAATCCGCTGAATTCTAGCCGGGGTTCAGCATTTCACTTGCAGCTAAGAAGAAATCAGACATACGACGCATATATTACTTCCCACCAGGCATTATGTATAAGCATCCACTTCTCTCTGCTCTTCTAAGTGGACTACAGTCAGTGGGAGCTTTGCTTTAAGCACAGCCTGCTTGCAAAAGGGCATCTTTCACTGAAGAACTTTTCCTTTCTTGTATTTTTGTTTTAAATATAGTGGAAACTTCCCACTTAGAGGTAGATAGCATTACACAAAGAACCTAAAGAAGCAGTTACCACTAGAAAAGTGAAAATGTTACCTTTTGTTTGATTAGTATTTCCTACCACTGCCATCAAATTGGACTGCCAAGGATCCAGGGATTTTTGAGAGACATGTCAAGACCCTGAAACACTTCTCGTTCTCTTAAATAAAAAGATAAAAGAGGGCCTCTGTCCAGGTACTTCACTCTTCATGGAATTAATTGTCAGATTCACACTGGAGGGAAAACCAGGAACAATAACTACTTTTTCTAATTGCTTCTATCTAAAATATCCACCTAAATGCTCAAGAGGTAAAAGGGTCCTTCTTGTGTCCAGGTGCTGGTGGGGATATTTGAAATGGGAGCCTGCCACTGGAAAAGCACAGGAAAAGAGGCCTGGAATGTTAGAGGAGAATCTACTGGCTTCCCTCCCAGCCACAAGTGAAAGGCACGGTGATCCCCACCTGTGTCTGGCTTCCAGTGTCTCTCCAGGACACATTACCACAGAGAAGCTGGTTACTTCTACGGAGAGATGCAGAGTATCTGGAAAGACATTGATGATACCTACTATGTCATTTTGCTTTTAAAAATACAGACCCAAGGCCAGAGTAATGCTACAGACTAAAGCCCATGTTTTCCCCTTGCATTTGCCTATTAGGCTTAGAAAAATATTAATTGCTTTGCAGGTTTTAATGTTGTTTTATGGTGGTGATCCTGCATGCTGTACTAACCACCTAGAACTATTTCATAAGGCATGGTGAAGACCACAGCACCTACCTGGCCCAGAAGAGCACAGGAAATCGCTTCCTAATCTCTGCTTGTGGTTGGCAGTGTCACATGGCATCAACAGCATTCTCTTCCACCACTGCAGTTTGTTTGTGGTCTAGAACATGTGACAGAGAAGCTAAGAAAAGACATCAAGGATCCTACACCCTGTGGTCTTGCCCTCAACGACAATTAAATGTTTAACTTCATGATATTTCCATTGTTTTAAAGTCCAAAATTATTTAACAGTTGCCCATATTTACTTTTCAGAATTATAATTCCATGAAAAAATCTTTTCACTTCTCCCTAGAAGGTAGTTCATTTTAAAGTATTCAAGTTGCATGTGCAAACTTGAAATCCCACTTTCAAAACAGCTCTCTGTAAGATTGCCTCTAAGCTGAGAAGTGATTGAAGAAGTGCCACCTTTTTTGCTCAAGTGACCACTCTCGCACGATTTCTTGAGATCAGAGAGTTATCAAATTACTTAAGTCTCCTCTTCTTACCATATTTAAACATTGTGGCATGAGCACAGGAAAAAAAAGTTGATGATAGCTATTCAGCACTGCAGATTCTTGACTAGATGAATCAACTGTATCTCTGAAAAAGTGAAAACGTGACAGAGCTAAAAAACTATTTTGCAGGGACTTGTGTTGTGAAAGGTTCTCAGTTTGATTTTTGATTCCAATGATGGGTATGCATCTTTTACTGTTGATCATTTGTAGAGGATGGAATACTTGCACAGAGCAGAAGAACAGAGCAAATGTAAAGAACCGTGAACATGCAAAGAATGGAGTACTTGGACTACTTGCACAGTTCATGGTAACTGTTAAACAGAAATTGATGTAAAATAGAACTGTTACTGATGTAAGTTTAATTGTGGCCTGGGGTAGAAGGTGATGGCTTACTTACAAACTGTCTCAGAGCTTGGCACTTTGGGGACTGATGACCATTACTATTGTAATTGTGTTATTTTTATCATTCAGGCATGTAACAAAGCGTGATTAAAATATAAAGGAATAAATGTTCTGCCAGTAACAGGAGCACTGCCTGAAAAAATTACTGGTGACATGGAGCTGTACACTTACAAAAGTGAACATACACAAGTCATGCGTCTTGGCAGTGATCTGGATGACAGGAACATTGTCACTGTATCCAAAGCACATGAGAGGTGTAACTCTGTCCAAAGCACATGACAGGTTTGGTTTCACTGTTTGGTTTAATATCCCTAGGAAGCACCTCCAAGGCACCTGGAACCCAGTGCTTCAAATATCCCAAAGAATAAGCACTGAGGTCACCACTTCTGATTTTCTCCTGGCGAAAGTCTAGAGTGTGGGACTCTCCTAAGTAGCTTCATAGACCCATTTGAAGCAGAGCACACCAAGGAAGTTACAGCTGAATGAAGGTTTTAAGGTTGAGAAAAATATAAAGAAAGATTAAAATATACCAGGTAGGTTCAGTCTAGGGATGAGAGAGTCTTCAGATACATAGTAGAACAGCATAATAAGAGTCGTGATGAGTTATTCTCTGTGTAATTTACTTGGTTATTTTAGGTTAATTCAGTATCTTTGGGGAATAGCTAGAATAACAGTGAAATGCTACATAAAGCAGCTTAAACTGTGGAATTTGCCATAAGGGAGGCTTCTGAACAACAGGAAGACAACTACCAGTTAAGAAAGGCCTAGATGTAGTGGATGTGCTTCAGAAAAAGAGAAATTCAATAAATGGCTTCCATTGTGTCCTTACAATTGTGTGTTTGATTCTATAGTTAGCATGAAAAACATTTAAGCTTGCATGAAGTCACTACATGTTTTTAAAGTAAGTTAAACTTATAGGAAGAAAAAAATAATTAAAACAAACCACATATGATAAAGTGATTCCAGTAACTTGATTTTTATATTTTTACATTGCTGTTCCATTGTTCTGAGTTTGACTGGGATAGAGATGATTTTCACCACACATCAGGAGGGTATACAGCCAGGATAGATGACCTGAACTAATCAAAAGGATATTCCGTACCTTTTGGAATCACGTTCAGCATATAGATACTGGCCAGGAGAGAGAAGGGAATGTGGCTTGGGAACAGATTGGGCATTATGTTCCAGGTGGTGAGAAATTGCTTTCTGTAGGACTCATTTTGTATATTCTATTATTATTACTACCACTTCTTCTCTCCTTGTATTGTCCTATTAAACTGTTCTTATCTAAACCTATGAGTTGTTACTTTTTTTCTTCTGATTCTCTCTCCTGTCCTACCAGGGCAGGGAGGAATAAGTGATGCTTAGTTGCCATTTGAGCCTAAACCATGACATCCGTGTCGTCAATATCACTAAAACCAGCTCAACAAACACAACTGCTATTGCCATACATTTTCTGAAGAATCAGAGAATCACAGAATGGTTTGGGCTGACCTCAAAGGTCATCAAGTTCCAAATTCCCTGACATGGGCAGGGACACCTTCCACTAGACCAGGCTGCTCGAAGTCCCATTCAACCTGCCCTTGAACGCTTCGAGGGATGGGCAGTCACAACCTCTCTGAGCAGCCAAGTCTAGTATCTCACTACCTTGATAGTAAAGAATTTCTTCCTAGTATCTCATCTAAATCCACTCTCTTTCAGTTTAAAATCATTATCTCTTTTGTCCTATCATTACACATCCTTGTAAAAAGTCCTTCTCTGACTTTATTATAGGCCCCCTTGAAGGCTGCTCTAAGGTCTCCCTTGAGCCTTCTCCAGGCTGAACAGCCCCATTTCTCTCAGCCTGTCTCCATAGGAGAGGTGCTCTAACGCTCTCTTCATCTTTACAGCCCTTCTTTTGACTCACTCCAATAGGTCTATGTCCTTGTTATATTGAGGGCCTCAGAGCCAAATGCAGAAATCCAGGTGGGGTCTCAGGAGAGCAGAGGGATAGAATCACCTCCCTCGACCTGCTGGTCCTGCTTTTTTGATGCAGCCCAGGATACAGTTGCGTTTCTGGGGTGTGACTGCACATTGCCAGATCATGTTGAGCTTCTTGTCAACCAACTCCCTCAATTCTTTCTCTTATGGGCTGCTCTCAATCCATCCTTCACCCAGCCTGCATTTTGCTTGGGACTTCCCCAGTCTATATGCAGGACCTTGCACTTGCCCTTGTTGAATGTCATGAGGTTCCCATAGGCCCAAGTCTCAAGCTTGTCCAGGTCCCTCTGGGTGGCATCCCTTCCCTCCAGTGTGTTGACCGCACCACATAGTTTGATGCCATTGGCAAACTGCTGAGGGTGCACTCGGTCCTACTGTTGATGTCACCAACAGAGATGTTAAACAGTGCTGGTTCCAACACCAACCCCTGAGGAACACCACTCATCACTGCTCTTCCCTTGGACATCGAGCCATTGACCACCGCCCTTTGAGTGGGACCACCTAGCCAGTTCCTTATCCACTGACAATGTGATGTTACTAATAAGCTTGCAAATACTATTATCATAATAATTTGCTTTACTGGTAGTGATGTTATATTAAAATTAAGACTAAATGCTATCTGCATATTGGTTTTTAACAGGAACCAAACAAAAACATATACTAAACTTGAACAAACAAATGAAACCAAACCTCTAATGACACTAATGACACTCTATACTCACTTCCAAAAATCCTGGTATTTTATGACTGACTTCCTGAACACTGTAATTCTAAAGCAGAGTATTTTATTTCCACTTTTCATCAAAATACCTATTTTTTCACGAAAAATTTGTTTGCTGTTTAGAGCAAACCTCACAGAGGAAAGAAAGGTTAAAAACTGCATTTATAACTTGTGTTTCAATTATAGTTCAGATGCTGACCAGGTTCTGAAGGTAATTTACTGGAGTCTTAGATATAAACATATAGAATCCTCTTTATAAATAAGGAAAGCATTTGTTCAGGTCAGGTTGTTTGGGATACAACCTTCTATTTGGATTTCAGCTGGCCAGCCATCATACCTGTTCTTCTTTCTGTCAAAGTGATTTATCCATTAAAAAAAAAAAGAATAAAAAAATAATTTGGTTCTCCACTTACAAACCATTTTGTCAAATCTCATACAACAGAAGCAGCTAATGGAGTAGGACTTGGAAGCTAAGTAGTACATTGCACATCTCGCTCAATATAATGGGTGAAGATTCCACCAGTTTCTCTCTTACATAGAGTGTTTTATTTATCTCTCAGATGGCTGTTATAATATACACTAAACTGATACCTTTTACATTCAGCAGCTCTGTAATGTGAAGGAGATTGCAACAATATTCTGGGAAAAAAAACCCCCAAACATGGAAGTCTTTCATGCATTTGTAGGGAGTAAGTATCATCAAAGGAACTGACCTCTGTATAAGGTTTTCTCATTTCTGTCTGCCTCTGTCATACAGATGAGCACTGCTGGGTTTACAGAAAGCAAATACAACGAGGTCACAGATGCAAACAGAAATCTGATATAAAAAGAGTATCATTAAGTCCCCTTGAATCCTGAGGGCAAGCTATTCAGAAATGTTTTATGGTGCTGTATTTGCATGGCTAATTTGAGACAGTCCAATTTTCATATGAAAACCATATTTATTTTCAAGAAGTTCTAGAAATTTGTCCTCCCAGAAGAAAATGCAAGTCCCTGTACAGCATGCCAGGTTGGATACTTATTTTGCCCAATGTTTTGCCAAATAATGGGGGATGGCAGAAAGGACACAGACACCTATAAAAAGGTTAATCTTACTTTACTGTCTACTTAAAAATATTACAGAAAATAAGATAAAGCATTCAGTTACAACAATAAGCTTATGACACCCTTATTCCTACACAGCAAAAAGCATAAGCAAGGTAATGCACCTAATCATTGCTACAAGAGAATAGCAATAGTGATTAAGTAAGACACATCATCAATTGCCCTATTTTATACGTTGCCTTTGTCCAGGCCAACAGTCGTTGGGGTGCCCCAGGTGAAGCAAAGATTTGGAGAGCCTTTCCCAGCAATTGGGAAGTCCTGCATGGTGTGTCCACCCACAGGTGAAGCTACCAAAGAGTCGCTGCACAGGGGTCCAGCTTCATAGTCCAAACCTGGCAAGACAGGATGGCTTGCATTTTCTTTGTGCAGAAGCATCTGGTGTATCTAAGTTGGATCCCACCGAAGTCTGGCCAGGACTTAAAGAGGAACCCAAGGGAGTATTTTTTATCTTGTGGCTTTCAATTTTGTATTTCTCAACTGGTAAGTACCTGCTGGTGGCTGCTAAAAAGCTGGGACTATTAGCAAGTACTGCTGATAGCTGCTAAAAAGTTGACAGTATCAGCAAGCGCTATTTTGTAGGACCCGTCTAGAGGCCAGCTATGGTCTGAGGCCTGTTACCCAGGCCTTGGAATATCAACACTTCAAAATGGAGACTCTCTTGAATTTCTGGCTAGTTCTGAAATTTGTCTACAGATGACCTAGTGCTGGTGTGGCAGATGTCAGTGCTGTACATGGTCCAGATCCAAATCAAAGAATGATGACATGTCAGAGAACTTGCTTTTTGGGACAGGCTTACTGAGCAGACTACAATTATTCTAGCTAAACATAAAATCTGTATCTGGAGATTATACATGATACACAGACAAATATTAAGTGAAAGTAAAATGAACCTGACCGTTTCTTTTTGGATATTATCTGGCAGCTTGATGCCTTTGACAGCTATAAAAGTCTAGCTTGACCTAAACTTCATATTCAATATTTCTTTATTTCCTGGCTCTTCTACTAATATTTTGGCATTGTTATAATAAGAAAATGTAGTGAAAAAAAGTGTTAAAAATTAAAGACATGAAACATGATGAAAAAGAACACAGCTGATTCATGCTTTATGTCAGTAAGTCAGCAGAAGCAAAAATGAGTTTAAAGAAATCCTGAGAGCTGTCTTGGTAGCATGCCATTAACCTCACAGAGCAAAACACTACATTCCTGATGCTAATAAAATCTGTTTGTAATAGTATAGCAGAAAGAAAAATGTATCTTAAGTAGTATTTGATGGTTTGACCCTTCTTAGACAGGGACAAGGGCATCAAATGTTTATCAACTGAATAATTAAGTCTTTGCCTGTACACATGCTACATCATAAATTCAATTACCCCCTGCCCCAAGATTTCAAAAGCATTGGAAGAATTAGGTTAAGATTTAAGAAGGAATGTATTTAGATATATTATAACTGGGAGTATGGATATCTTCTTAATAGAAGATTGTGACCCAAAGGTAGCAGTGGTTACTCTCTATGAGGACAACTGGTGCTTTTAAGCAAATGTAACACTATTCATTGTCTTCATAATCATCAATATATATATGGTATGGGCAAGCACTGAATGGACATGGAATTGTGGCATAGTTACTTAAGTGGCCTGGAAATGAAAACTTATATTAAAACTTATCTTAGAAATCAACACTGTTCACCCAGTGAATGGTGTAAAGGTATAAAATCAAGAAAGCTTACAGGGTGGATACAGCTGTTGCTGGTATGTGAGTAATCCACAACACAGCAATTCCTTGCAAATACCATGGAGTGTGGAGCAGAGTGGAGGCTCTGTGGTCAGACTCTGTGACAATATAAGGAAAGGAGATGGTCCTCTAGAACTGATAAACAGCACTTTCAGTACCCTGAGCCAATGGTCTGCCAAATCTTGACAAAATGCTGTCCTTTGTGTGAACTTTGCTCATTATAATGTCATTTTAATAGTAAAACACACCTCCATCCCAAAGGCTACCTGCCTCCAAAGCATGACCACTCCTCCTGGAGTCTGCACCCTGAATTTTTTGTAAACTCTATCTTTAAATGCAAAGCGAGAGAATTTTACACCAATTGTAATAAAGGTATTTATGACTAAAGTCATTCAAACTCCACCTTGAAGGTAAAAGAAGGTATAAAAATGGTTAAAGGCAGGAGTGTTAAGGAAGACACCATCATGAGCAAGTCAGGCAAGCTCCTTTGCAGACTGCCTGTGACTCCTGGGATCAGACGATAGACTCAGTCCCTCTTCCCCCCACCTTGAGATGCCTTGGATGAGACTTAAACTAAGCACTTCTGTGGGAAACTTAGCAATCAAGCAGTACTTTTGTTACTTTGCACAGTGTTACTTATATAGCTATTTTTGTAATTGCTCTTTTCGTTTTATTTTTTTTCTGCAGACAATCACTATCACTGGCAATCCGTAAGAATCTGTATAACTGTTGCATAAATAAAACTGCACTGTTTAAGTAGCTAGTCATCATAGTTTCTCACTGAATGAGACCAAATCCTGGAGTGTAGCTGTGCTAGTTCATGAGCACGACTATATTGAAGGTGCAGTCCACTATCAGTGCATCCAGAGCTGGAGGTGAACGAGCCTGGACTGATTGTGGCAAATTGGGCATCATTCAAAAGTTAAACCTAGCCGCACCTAACTTCCTACCTTGATGAGGAGAGTTACACTCCTCATCACACAAGGCAGAAAATAAACACAAAGGGGTTTATTTTCTGCCATACCACTCCATCCCCTTTTAACATGACAGAATCAAAACCTTTTAGGCAGGAAATGAGAGAGCAACCCTGACTATAGAGTGAAATATACTGTTCCTTTACACCATTACACTATATACTTCAAGCTATTTGCTAGTCTGTTTCTCAGCCTGTCATGAGTAACTTGCTTACCAGGTGTTGCCATCATCAGGAGTCACCATCAACAGGAGGGACTCTTCTGCATTTTTCATGAAAGTCACCATCACTTCTCAGTGGTCTGTTGAATCAATTGCACAACCAATTATTCATGACACACATAGCATGTTCCACTTCTACTTTCAACTTGTTTTCAGTTTTTGGCTCCATCTACTCAAAATGAGACCTAATTAGTCAACTTTTCCATTTACAAGCAGAGGTTCTAATCCTGAAAGGTGCAGAAAGCTGCTAGCTCTCACTGAAGTCTAGGAAAGCATGGATTGATCTGCATTTCTCATCAGCAAAGACACTTCTGAACTTTTACAAAAGGAATTTACACCCAGGGGAACTGTACAGTTGGTTACTCATGCCTACTTCATGTAATATTATACATGCAAGCAATGCATGCAATAGCTCTGCTCTGGAGTCATTGCTATTCTGTGAGCCTCCTACTACCATGCTAACTGCAGAGCTGAGTTACACACCCCATTATCCACTCCCTCTCATTAAGTGGTAACCTATTTGCAGCAATAAGCTATTTATTGCTTTTGCAACTGCTAAACACATACAAGACACTTGTTTTCCATTAAAAAAAAAGTCATAGGCACCCTGAAGATATTACAGTCTACTTATTGTATATAAAATTGTAGCCCCATGATTAGTCCCAATGTGATTTCTATTCATGAATGTAAGGTCACAAGCACTCTTAAGTGGTCAGAAAATCAGCTTCCAGTGCCTCATAGTATTCTGTTTCTCCTTACCGATAGGTAGAGAAATTGTTGTTCAAAGTTTGGAAAATGTGCTAAAAGCTGTTCTTAAAGTAGATCATATTCCTATCTACATGGAAGAATGTTAAGGAGTCAGACTTGCATATTTCCCATGACAATTTTACAACTAAACTGGAACAAAATATGTCAGGAAAAAGGAATTTTGCTGAGTGACGTATCTGGATGTGGTACCTGGTAAACTGCTACTCAGTCTGGTAAACTGAAATAATGGAGGAAATAAAAGACAATTAACAATGGTAATTTAAATTAAAAAAAAAAAAATCCAGAAAACTTTAAAAAACCCAAACAAATATTCAAAAAGTTCTCTCAATCAACAGGAGAAATTCAGCTTTTCAGGCAAAATTTAGTATCAGATCTGGCCAAAACATATTTTATGAAGACAACAGCTGCTTCGTTCTAGCTGATCACTGTCAATAATACAATCACAGTCATTTGAAAGATATTTATATCAATACAAGTTCTTTCTTAATACTGAAACATTAACAAAAGCTCCATTGCACTCTTTCCCCTACTTCCTTCAAACATGTAAAAAAAATGTTTATATAATGGTTTATCCGTAGTTAAAAATAAAAGGGTTGTGTAAATATAAGCAAAAATTATCAAGTTCAATCAGTATATACAACATTTTCAGATAGACTCATAGAATGGTAGGGGTTGGAAGGGACCTTTAGAGATCATCTAGTCCAACCCCCCTGCAGAAGCAGGTCTACCTAGATGAAGCTAGACATCTTTAATTCTGGGCCTCTGAGTTTCGTTTAATTTTTTAAATTGGAAGGAATATGGAATGCATAAGTTTAAGATTTGGAAAGAATATTTTGTTTCATGTAGTTTGTGACTCATCAAATGTGACTAAACCATTTTTATAATGATTTAATTTTAAAGAAGGAATTTTTTACTCTGTGCTTCTATGTTTTTACATCTCTATGTATACTACGCTAGGTCACAACCATAAAGAGGAAAATTGATTAAACCTGAAACTATTTGAATGAGCCTAACACTATTCTGTGCAGTGTTTCAGATGTGCAAGTGTTCATACCATTTGAATCTCAGTGGACAGAAACTCAACATTCATTGCTACCACATCAGAAATTGGACATGCAAACAATTAGTCATTCCAAAACACTTTGAACAATATTCATTATTAATTGTGCCTCTGTTTAGACATCTCTCTTTGTTTAAACATGTACAGTTGGAAACACTTTTCAAATTTCTAAATCCATGCCACATGAGTGCACAGATTTTTGTTATCCAAGACCCAAGGTACAGGCTGTAGTGAGGACCTCAGAAGTCCACATGATTCTTTCTCTGTGTTGTTAGCTCAGGCTTAATAATTCTGTCTTCCTTCTTCCAAGATACTGTACTAATTCAGAGAATAAAGAGTTATCATCATGGAATAAGATATAAGTGTTACGCCATAGGAAACTTATTGAACGTAATCATTAGTTTGACTGATGTCATTACAGGACACAGAAAATATGTCTCACTAGAAATTGCATTGAGATCATGGACAGACTTATCTGCAGATGGTAAAACAACTGTATGTGTCATGAAAAAAATGGCTGGTTAAAAATGTGTAAAATTTCATATATCACTCCTTTTTCCTCAATGATGTCATATACAAAGATAATGCTAGTTTTCCTTATTCCTATTTGCTACAATCTTGCTTATGTGTTCAGGACAAGTATTTGCCCTTTTCCTCTACAGCTCTATGTTGCAAACTCATTTTTAGTTGTTTAACTATTATAACCTGTAAAGTTTTCATGATTTTTTATTGAAAAAAACCAACCCAGTAGTTAACTGAGGGAAAAAATATTGCAACAGATTCTTGTCTATGGTAATTATACACAGTGATTTCCATAAAGAAAGTCACTTCAGTAAAATAAAACTTACCTCAATAAAAAATTAAAGACACGTAGATGTGGTTCTTAGGGACATAGCTAAGTGGTAGATGCAGCAGTGCTAACCTTAAAGGTATTTTCCAGCCCAAGTGATTTTGTGATGCTATGACCAAGTCTGGAAAAGGAATTTGTGCTTTGGGGCAGAACTGCAGTTCTCAGTTACTGCTTGCCCCTTATCAGTGGAGCAGTCGATATAAAAAAATATAGTTGATATAGAAAAAAATACCATGATAAACTGTGGTTTTTTGGCAGTATTCTGGGTAAACTCTATCTATACAAAAGATCATTGCAAGGTTTTAAAGTTACTCTACTTGTCCAGTTTGAAATGCCATGAAAGAACCTGACTTTCAGAAGGTGTTGACCATTCAACATACTGTAAACTGCCTATCCTGCATCATGAAAAGTACGGATCATACTTGGAACTAACAGTTTAATGCAGCTTATGCATAGGAAGAAAGAAAATAACCTAAGATTAGATACTTATTTTCCAGAGAGTGAGTCAGGTTGGCAAATGGGTGCCTCCATACCTCTTGTAAGACAGTGGCCCACCACTATCACACATCGCTCTTTTGTAGTTGCACTAGATGTTTTATGGGGCTGCCTCATTCAGCTATAGCACCTCTCCTGATGGGATGTGTCTTTCCTCCTAAGTCTGCAGCATGGTGAGGCAGTTCTGCCAGTGCACCTCAGCCTTTGGCGGGGAAGTGTCTTTCTCCAGCTGGTCCTTGCCAGTGCAAGCTTCTGTTCTTCTACATTATTGGTCCCCCTCCCTTACACGTGTGCCAGAGAGGGAGTTTTTGGCTATTTGTCTGTGGGTCTGCTGCAGCCTGTTTTATCTAACCAGCTACCTAAGTCCTTCTCAGTCTCCCTGATGTTATGCAGCCTTCTCACTGTCTCCTGCAGCTCAGCCACTTGCTACAGGAGGTCCTCTGCCTGGGCATACCTTCTGCAGGTAGGTCTGCTGCCTGTCCCTAGCCCAGGAAAGAGGTCTAAGTACTTCCTTCAGCAGCTCCATCTGGGTGGAGGCACCAGACAGCAGATTCCATGTTGGGTATCTCCTCTTCCTCTACATCAGAAACACCAGCAGCTGTTCCCGATCTAGAAAAAAAAAATCACCACCTAATTTATGATGCCAAACAAGGAAATATCATGCTGCAGTGGTGAAACACTGATGTTTTGATGTCACGAGATACTTTGTGATCTATACAAAGAAACATGCTCTTGAACATAACAGTCTGTTAAAGTGAAAAAGGAAAAAAAATATGTTTCTTTCATGGTCTCAAAAATAAGTAACAGAATCAATGTCCAAAAACATGTAGTATATTCACTTTGCTAACCTGCTAGAAAATACTATGTACTACCTAGCCTAAATCTTCCTTGTAAAACTTTACACTCAAGAAGATATTCTCCTTCTTGGAATTGACTTTTATAAATACTAAGATTTCTGCCTTAACACTTTCTCTAGAATAAGGCCAAATTATTTACTTGTTCACAAGTAAATGTTTTGCAGGTCCTACCACTCTCCCATGGATTCTGCCCAATTGGTCTGCATCTTTTTACTACAGAATGGACACTAATCCAACATACACATTCTGGAGGCTCTATTTCTGGTTATTTGTGCTAGAAAGAAGTTTAACTTTTTTACTTAAAAGTAGACTTTATTGACTTAAGTTCTGTTTATAATCCACCGTACGACCAGATCTTTTTTTTTTTCCTGCAAAGATGGCATCTCTCTAGCAACTCCCTATCCTGTATTTATTCATGTGGTTATTTATGCATTCTACCTAGCCTCTAAAACATAAAAACAAACAAAACACGGCAGAAAACACAGACTAGTAAAGCTAACACTGAACAATACTATCATCTGAACTCATCTTCTTTATAAGAGCAACAAAAGTAGCAAATGACCCTCTCTGATCTAGTCATCCTTAACTGAAGCACCACTGTACTCCAGACTTTGAACCTCAGGAGCAAGAATGCAGATCACTATGAATATAGACGGCTGTTCTGTGAATAATTACGGTTTCTTATCTCATGCATCAGAAAAAAGGAAAAAAAAAACCCCAGAGGACATAAACCATTTAAGATACTGAGTTCTTAAAATGCTCTGTGTCATTGTACTTAAGAGTTGTGTATGCATTTGCATGACTATAAGGAAGATACTATGAGAAACGTACTATGTTTTCAGCAAAGGATTATGATTAAGAAAATAATATAAGCAATCTTCAGAAGCATAACAATCTATCTCAGTCTACTACTAGTAGTGGTGCAGATTTATTAAAAAAAACCCCTCAACCAGATTTATACACAAAATATATTTAATTTGTAAAACAGGCCAAGTCATCAGTTTCAAAGACAAAACCTAGGAAGAATTAAGTGAAAACTACAACACTTATGTAAAGATTTCAGAGATTATTTTTGGGGAGAGGGGTGTGCATTGTGAAGATCTATAAGGCTTAAGGAATCACAGAATCTTAACCGTTGGAAGGGACCTCACAAGATCATCTAGTCCAACCCCGCTGCCAGAGCAGGGCCACCTAGAGTAGGTCACACAGGAACTCATCCAGGTGGGTTTTGAATGTCTCCAGAGAAGGAGACTCCACAGCCCACCTGGGCAGCCTGTTCCAGTGCTCCCTCACCCTCACAGTGAAGAAATTCTTCCTTGTATTTCTTTGGAACCTGTTATGTTCCAGCTCATACCCATTGTCCCTTGTCCTATCATTGGACATCACTGAGAAGACATTTCTCAACTCTACTGCACAGTTTGTACTTAGTTCTCAAAACTGTCACAAAATATTTTCACTGTCAACCAACTCTTGGTTTCGCTTTCTTGGCTTCAGAAGGCACCAGAGGACTGCATTGACTCTATCTGCTGGACCTATCTGGATCTCTTTAATTTACTGAGGTTACATATCCTGCCTATGTATACCCTTTTTTGAGTACTTGCACAGACATACATAAAACTCTATTTAATGGCAGATAAGCCATAAGCTCAGAGAAATTTCAGATAATTAAGAGAGCTTAAGATCTGCTATCCACAACAGGAATTATATAATGCAAATTCTGGGTTATATTCCCAAAAGCCAGACTCTGCTTTTGCTGAGTTTAGAGGATGTGGTTCCTCAGCCTTTTACTTGGCTCCACCAAGGAGCAGTATGGGGATGATAACCTGCAGAGGCACTTGATTTGCTCAGACAGGTGACACAAACCTTCCTCACTCAGCTTCTGCTGTGGAGAGGTACTTGTGTGGAGATACACAGTAATATTCACAGTGCCAGATGGGAAAGAGTGCAGAAAGAAGTGGGAAGGAAGAAATTATGTGACTATCTGGATAATAGTACAGCAGGATGTGTAGGATAGCAAAGTGGAACAAAAAGAAAATGATTAACAGTCTCACTTTACATCAGCTCCCACTTTCCTTTCTCCCTCAGGTGCTCACTCACCCCTTGACAGCAACTAAAGCAGTAAGTGTAAGCATTATATATTTTCCTTTGTGCTCGGTTGACTTAAAATCCCCATGCTGCCACACCTTGCTAACACCCACCCACCCATATGCACCAGGGCTTTAACAGAAGGGGGAAAAAATAAGAGATTCAAAACTCGAGCTTAAATTATTCCAAATTGAAACACTGGGTGTTTATTAGTTTTCAGATATTGGTCTAGGGCCCAGTCATGAAGCCAAACACTGGCCCCTCTGCCCCGGGCCGGCAGCTCGGCCTGGGAAGAGGAGTGGCCATCTGTCATTGATACCATAAAGGCTGGTCTAGAATAATACTAAATTTTGGAATTTTAGGAAGCAGGCATTCTTTTATGCAGTGCTGGATGCATACTGTATGTTGCACCAGACAACGTTTATTTTACCCTGTTACATACACATGCATCAATTTTCTCAGTGTGGAGGCATATTTATTATTTTCTCACAAGCTTTTTTACATAGAGTCTGTCCCCTTTGGGCATGCACTTTTAATACAACAAGGATCTTTTGAGGATCATCATCTTAGTGTTCCTTCTGCACATTATCAGTTAATTATATAACTCTTTTCTTCTTTTTCACAGTTAGTAGTCCTTGACCACAAAGTTCCAATACTGTACTTTGTGTTTTAGCCTGTGTTTACATCTACATCTTGGATACCTCAAGATAGTTGACATCTGTCTCAGGAGAGTTGATGTCTGTTTTCTGGATGCCTTAAGATAGCTGAAGCTGAAACAAGCACAAGTCAAGCCTACAAAATTACGGCAAGAACAAACCTTTCTGCTTTAAGACCCTCATCAGCACTGCACTGTCCTGGTGCTGCTGGTGGCATGGCATAGCGTGGCATAGTACAGAGTGGCAAGGCACTTCTGGCCAAGCCCATACCCCACTGACTCAGGTGATTTCCCTGTCACGAAGGCCATGGAGACAGCTGCTGCCACCTCAGTGGATTAAGTTCTACAGCCAAGAGCAGGAGGCAGCCCTGACACCACCATTGTCTGGGGGAACCACAGGGCACCTGAGGGGAGCAGAGCTGGAGACTGCTACAAGCCATGGCTACTTTACCATTTACTGGTGTTGGGGAGGATTGGGTGGTGTTGAGGCCATGTTACCTCTTCACCAGAGGCAGTGAAGAGAATGCCTGGCACTTGTTAAGGAGGAGAGGGCATGCACAATTGGGGAAGGAGGATTCATCCACCAAACCAAGCCTCTTTTGAGCCATGGAGATACAACAGTAGACACCACCTAAAAACCCTAAACGTAAGAGGTGATGCTAAAAGTTATTTTCCACAGAAAAAAATCAAGTGGTTGACACGATCAAAAAAGCAGGCTCACAAGCCATCTGGCAGCCCTTTTGAAAACCTGTTTTCCTCCAAATTTCAGAATGAACCAGTTATTTTAAAGTCTGTTGAACCCAACACAGAAAGGAAGCAAGCAAGGGTTTTTTTCCTGTTGATACCTAGGGTCTGACTGATGTTTTAGGCTGTCAAGACTATGAGGCAGGGCCTCACTGGAGCCCCCCTCCTCCTTCCTCCACCCACTGCCACAGCACAGTGATGGCACAAGTCTTATCACAGGTAGAGCCCACCAGGTCGAGCCTGTGATTTGTCTTTTTTTGTGGTGGGCTCTGGCTGTACTGGGAGCAAGGTGCTGTGCACCCTTGCCTGGATGTTTCCCTCTAGGTGGTGTACCTTGGTGAGTTTCAAGTTCACATTGCCTCAAACTTGGCGCAGCTTCCACTCAGATGTGAGGCAGCATCCTCACTTCTCTCCTGCTCCCAAGCCTTCCAGATCAGATGTAAGTAGCATGAATCTACAGCACTGTGCTGGCAGTGCATGTTTTCTAGACTGTGGCAGGTAACATGAGATAAAAGCATTGTCCATCAGCAGCTCCACATCATGGGCCTACTTTTCTGTTTTCAAAGTTTCTAGTTTTCAAAGTTTTCTAGTTTCCAACATGCAGTGCTTAACAGGTGTTTGCAAGTCTATGTGGGCATTGAGCCTTGCCAACACCAGTCAGTTCTGACCCCAGACCAAGGAAATTACAACTCACATCAAGGACAGCTTCTAAGGACTGAAATAGCCACTCAAACGTGTTGAGGAAACTGAGCTGAAGACCTCCAAGTCAGGCAAAACTCAAACAAGGAAGCTGGTGGTTTTGTTATGAAAATTGGTCAGACTACACTGTGAATTAGTATTTGCCCTTAAAATCTCTGATTTAGTTTCCCTTAAGCTTCTTTGTTCCCTCTGCCTCTAATGATGCACAGAAATTATGTTTAGTTCAGCAAACAGATGAATAAAATCTTGCAGGAGAGCACATACAGGACCACAGCTAGACTGGGGCTTTTGCCTGCTCTGAGGACACCCATGAAAGCAATAAGTGTTTCCAGTCCCTGAAGAAGTGGCATTTCTTGTCCTCAACTGCAAGTGGGATGTTTCAGTATTCTATAAATTGCAGGTAAAACCTAAGGGAATAATCGCTGCTGGTTACTTTCAAATGTAGTCAAGCTTGGAAATGAAAAGCAACATCCAATAAAATCTAAGCATGTGAATAATTAGAGCGGTAGCATCAGACAAATAAACGTAAGAAATGAAAACCACAGGACAAAAAGGAAAAGCAGTTATGAGTGGGAAAAAGAAAGTGACAGAAAACAATATTTTGGGTTATTTTTTCAAATATTCAACTAGTTCTGCAGGAACTGTTATCCCACAAGATGGCACACCAGAAAATGATGTCTCTGCTAAATGAAAGAAACTATTGAAGAAAGCCTTTCTAGCCTTTCAAGTGAAAATAATGTGTCTTTAAACCCAAAATGCTCATCGTAGACAAATGAGAAATTCTGCTACTTTTACTAAAGCAAGGAAAAATAAGTAGGACTCAGGATAATTTAATATTTAAATAAACTTATTATATGAGCATTGGTGGGTCACAAACTCCATGGATAAAAAAATTAAGCCCTTAGGAGCTAAACACCTTCCTGTGAAAAAACCCTGATGATAGCCATGGGTGGCTACTGTCAATCTACCTGCTTTTACCCACGAGAAAAATTTATCAGGTTACTTCATTGTCATTACTGCCTAAACTCCACTGAATTACACCCAGGCATTTGCAACAAGACCAGGCAACACAGTAATTTGTTTCCTTGCCTGTCAAAGCCCAGAGATACAGTGATCTCTAGCTGAGGGGATTTTAAATACCAAAGGACTAGGATACTTTAAAATGTTTTTCATCAGATATCTCAGTTTTGTGGCTGCAAAACAAACATGATAGTGTTCTTTCTTTAGTAATTAATCAATTATGTGGGATGCAGAACACTTTTGAAGTATCATTTCTGTTCTTATTCTGTAACCATTAATTCTGTAATTTGAAAGCTCGAAGAAAAACATTAATCTTCGCTCTCAATGCTTGTGAGAATGTACCAACCTTTGGTGATAAGCAGCACAGGAAATCTACTCGGGAAAGAAATGACTCTTGCAGACACTAAATGAAACAGGTGAATGTATGTATATAGTGCTTATGTGATAGTCTTATGACAAAAGCCACAGTCCTTAGAGAAAGTTTATGGGCATTTGTTAACTCCATAAAATTACAACAGAGCAAGTTTCTGCTTGCCCTTTGAGCTGCTGTACCTCCAGAAGTATTTTCTGTACCTACCCAACCTGCCTAACAAATTAATCCTCATAGTTATTTCATTTACATATTTTCTGCTCCTCCAAACATGGCCAAAAATGTATTTTTAATCCTGATAGGATAAGTTAAAAGAATTTATTGATTTAAAAAGGATAGATAGTTTGTAAGGCAGAGCACTATACCAAATCTTTTCTTGTAGAGGTCACAAGGACCTCAAAGGCTACTAAAAAAAAAAGATTACCTATATAAAATATGTAACTGATGTTCAAGTTAAATCACTTTACTTAAGACAGATAAGAACATACACGTGGTGTGACAATGTGGAAGAGTAGTTCTTTAAGCTGCCATAACTCAGCCGTGCTTCACTGTATGCCTATGCCCATAATTAAGGTAGAACCTCAGCATCCTGAATTGTGGCAGCATGAAGAGTACAGTGGAGAAATAGGGATTTAAATGTATATTTTGACACAATGACTACCCCCCCCCCCCCCCCCGGTATACCATGCACATCTTTATGAAACCTAGAAACAAATACTTGGAAGAAGATGACAGCTTCTAGATACTTCTTTTGGGGATATGGTAAAATCTTAAAATCTTCCTCCCAGATATGCAAAAATGGATCATGTAACAAAAGGCAAAAAGCAAGCAATGATAACTTTCAGTTGATAAGCTAGAGAACCTGTAAAGCTAGTGAGTCTAGTTCCCATGGCATTGCTGGCCTCTGACCTGTTGAACGACAAAAGGGTGGGGATATTTGTGGTTTATTTTATGCTTTGTTAATCCAGAGATACAAAGGGAAAATATATTAAATTGCAGTTCACCCAGATAGACGTTCACTGAGAGTTTCCTCAGAATAATCAGCAATAGTGTAAGACATTATGAGTCCAAAACTATTCATCTTTAATTGGCAACAGTCCAAACTTTTCAGAAGAGGAAGGCAAGGGTAGAGAGAAGGGCAAAATGAGAGGGAGAAGAAAATCCTTCCATTAAATGCTATATACTTTGATATGGCTTTGCACTATAGGATCTCTGTTGTCTGTTTTCTTGAAACACTGCTGACAACACAGCCATTAGGCCTACAAGCCCCTATTGTCATAGATGTCGTGCAATCTCACATGGTCCACAGCCATGTCTGGATGTGAACTATTTTGCAAAGCCCACTCAAACAAGCAGAAATTTACCAGAGGGATCTGGATTCAAGCATTTTTAGCTTGATAACATCCTATGGTATGTCCTGGAGCTCTTCCTTGATCCATTTTGCCAATCAGGTCTCGCAAAAGGAACTTACACACACCAAGGTGATGCTGGAGTTCTAAATGAGCAAAAAACCGCCACAGTAAATCCACTTTCGAAGCCCAATCTGCACATGCAGAGTGAAAGAACTGGATTCCTTTCTAACTTAACTTCTAGAGAGGGGAAAGAGAGATAAAAGGTATCACCTTACCTATGGGGCAGGATGGCAACAGGCATGGACGATAACAGTGGGTTGACATTTCAGGACAGTGGAGGGAAAAACGTGGGTATAAGTTAGTCAATGCAAAGGAATATATGTGCAAACCAGAAGATTGTAAAAACTTACCAGCAGTTAAAAGTATATAAAACACCAGTATAGAGAATGGTCAAGATGTACAACATTAAAAGCTTCTCATACAGTAAGAATACTGAAAGCTGAATTTAATTTAAAGCTTATGATTAAAAAAAACTGCACCAAAGGATAAGTAAACAGTATTCTTATGCATAGCACTTCATAACAGTGCTGGATGTATGAAAATAAAGAATTTGAAGAGTCACAACACCTTGTTTATGCATAAAAAGTAGTTTTATCTAGCTAAAAACTGTAAAAATCCAGTATGCTAGTATTTGTGCATACACTGTCGTCATAGATTATTTAGTCTTAACAATAACCCGTGTTCCTCAGGAAATACTGTTGAATTTAATAGAAAAACAAATGATGTGTCAAGGTATAGGTAGATATGACCTGCAAGATTCTTTTAGAAGGGAAAAAAATATTCACATCCTTTACTTTCTGAAAAGAGTCTGTTTTGGTGCAGAAAAGGAAGAATAGTTAAACATTTATACTTTAAGTGGCAACCAGAATCACATGTTGTCCCAAAAAATTACACTGAGCATTGGAATTGTAAAGCTTGACATATTCGTCTACATTGCACAACCCATGTTCTTGCAATAAATTCTTACTTTCCTGTTGCATACACAAACTTAAAAGGTGTCTTGTCCAGAATGGCCAGTTTTCATGGGGAAAGATGAGCAAGAAAGGTGTGAATGAATAGACAGTTTTACTGTTTTGGATTCGATAAGCCTGAAACAAAGAGGGTGCTTTGAAGATTATGGCAATTTCAGAAGCATATGAGAAGTTTAAGTACAACAACAAAAAACCCTGAAAACTTGTACAGCACGTTTTGTGAGAAAAGCTGTGTAGGCTTCTCTGATAATACATACGCTTCTCTGACTTTCAGGACAGTAATAAGTGAAACCAAACAGCTTTCCAAGGTGTGAAATAAAACCACTGTATTAAACAGTTGGTGCTGTCTTGCTTGACCCATCCCCTAAGTTTATAAACATGCATAATACACCGTGCTACCTCTAAAGAGAAAAGCTTAAGGCTTAAAAAGAGTGGACTTTCTAAAAGAGGCTTCTAAGGGGAGGGAAAAGAGATATTTACTAAAGAATCAGGCGGCCCCAGGATAAGAACCTATGTAAGTTGGGTATATAAAAGAGTGAAAAGCTGAAAGTACTTTTAAAAGAATTAAAGCAAGACAACAGAAATCGCTGTGAAAAGCCTCAAACCTCTCCTGTTTGAAAAACAAACCATGTGCGCCACCTCCCGGGGTACAAACCGCAGAGCACAGTAACCGCCCTCCTCCCAAAGAAAGAAGCCCGCGCTCCAGAGTGGCTGGCTGCCCTAGGGACAGGGACATTCAGTTCACATGCCTTCTTGATTCACAGTTTAAGGACGTGGACAGCAACAGTCCAAAATAATGCCTGAATCCATTTCAGATAAGCAGAAGCTTCACCTTCTCATGTCTTCTGTGCCCGATTTTTGCCCAGTACTGAAATAAACTGATGAAAAGTCGAAGCAAGAACATCTCAGTTATTTGGGCGTAAAGAGCAAACACTGCCTTGCAGCTAAACTTGCCTGCCTCCTTCTCTCCTTGAAAAGTCCAGATGAGATCTAAAGCAGTTCTGCTTTCCTTTCAGAGCTGAAGCCAGAAGTTAGAATTGCAAGTCACAAAGTACTAGGAAGAATTCAAATGGATATAAATTATCAGCTTTGAAGTTCATCTTAACAGGATTTAAAAAGACACACAGAATAGGTTGAGAGAATTAATCGTTTATTTTAAGCAGCATAAAATTTGATTTTTTAACATAGTGTTTATCTGAAAATGGCAAGACCTGAAAGTACAAAGTATCAATTTCTGGAAAATTCGGTAATGAGACTTGACAGCAAGTTGGATAGGCGTCCTGAAGACTGAATTAGAAAGACTATGCCCCTTTTTTCAAGGTTTTGATACCACTTTCTTTTCAGTCAATGCTAAAAACATTATCTAAAAAAAAAAGTGTCAGGTAAAGAAATGCCTACAAGACAGAATCATTTCCTTAAAGGTGAAATCCTTGCCATGCTTCCTAAATAACTATCAAAACCCAAGCGATGTAGTGTTAAAGTTCTAAAAGATTTCTGCACCTCCATATCAAATTTTCAATTAAAAAAGTGAACTGTGTATTTCAGATAAATCCTGTTTAAACACTCAACCTTGTATAGTTTACACACACACAAAGTATTGGCTAGCAAAGCAATGTTTTTTCCAGGACATATTGCCTTAGTGCTATCAAGAAATTGTCAGTTGTCTCTTCAGCACCACTTCAACATGACTTTGAGTCCATTTTTCGCCCCAGAATTTTCCAAAGGACAGCACTGTTGCAAATATGGGCATTTAAACATTCAACTATGTAATTCCTCTCTAATAAAACAGGAACAGACATACCCTTTGCAGGTTTGCCATGGCTCTATGAAAATTTCCCTCTGCAAAGAGGGATGTGATAAGAGTAGTTTATTCAAGTATTTTGTGTAAGTATGCATGCTGTAAAAAAAAAAATCCCACATAGCTGTAAAATCAGAGCAGGTTGAGTTGCTCAACCAGAAAAAGCAGAGGTGTCTCAGTGAGCAAGAAAAGCCAACACACAGCAAGTGTCCACTACACCTGATGGTAGGACAAAAACCAGCAAAGCCTTCCTTCAACGAAGGCACTGTCATCTGCTTAAGGAATGGCAGTAACTCTCAACTCCTTGTAGTCCTCCTCTCTACCCTGGTATTTCATAAGGAGAGGGTACAAGACCAGTGAGGAAGACCAAGTAGTTAAGTATTTCCAAGTGGAAAGCGAAAGAGGTCTTGGAAATGTAGTCAAATGCAGAGAGGAGTTCTTTCCACACAGACAAATTCAGGGACCACTGACACAGATGAAGTTTTAGCTCTAATTCTCCTCCTAATGCTTATGCAAATACTTTCAACCTACAGTTAATTTCTAAAGCCTTACAAACTACTTTAAAAGAAGTCTGTGAATGGTCACCCAGCAAAATATATCTTTTGTTAGAAGGCTGAATTTTGGATATAGAGGTCTCTAGCTTTTAGGAATTTGTTTGCGAGGTGAGAATGAAGTAGGCAGAAGACATTCAGAAAAACATCAGGAGATTTACAGCCAGTGAATTAGTAGGACAATAGCTAAAGTAAAATACATTAAGTGATTATTATAAATTAAAAAAAAAAAAAGAAAGAACAATCTTTGAGTGCTACTTCCTTATTTACATGGTTAAAATTACCTTCTGTTTTTACTTTTTGACTAGTTTAAATGAAACTCTGCATGTGTCTTTACAGTCTATTCTAAAATGCCCAGTATTTCAAAAACTACTCCACCACAAAGACCCAGTCAAAGCCAAGATAAAATGAAAAGGCAAAAAACAAGTCAACAGAAAACATTCTTATATTACTACTGTACAGTCACCAATGTCAACATGTTTTAAAATAACCTGTTTTGTTGCTTACAGACTATTGCTAGGGATGAGACATATCACTGTGTGCTTTGTTATATAGAGAGGGGAATATTCACTCACTGACTAATGATTCTACTTAAAAATGATCACGTCTCTTACTCATCACTGAATGGATAATTCACAGTAGCAGCGATATGCACCTTAGAGTACATTGGCTTTCAAAATACTCAGAAAAGTGAGCCCTTACCAAAGAAACCAGGTGGCTGACTGACATTACACTTACATCATCTTGTCAGCAGCTGCAGTTACTCTCCCATTCTGCTCTACCAAGGAGTTTCTGCCTTGATCTGAAAGCCTGGTAGAAGATACAATTATTTAGCATCTCCAACATTTCACACCACCAGCCAGCTTCAGCTCACCATAGCCTCTCTGTCAATTAGTTCAAGTCGTAGCAGCGGCTTTTGTGGTACAGATCCATCTCATATCCAGAGGTTTGGCTGAAGTCAACAATTGTATTTCAGTAACATTCCCAAGCAGCCATTACCAGAACTCTGGATTACTTATAAGCCTGGCCTTATGTCTCATTAGACTCTAGAAACCAGAAAATCTTGACTGGCTCAGAAGATTGCTTGTATGCCATTACCAATCTGTCCTCACTTCTCTGAACTGCAACAAGAACTTCATCAGCCAGAAACGAACAATTTATCAGAGAGTCGGGTTTGACAGGAACTAATGTCTTGGTAAATCATACAGACTTTTCTTAAGAGGATCAATCTGTTATGCTCTTACAATTTTTAATGAAGTGAAGGGTAACTTCCTTATTTATCTTTCATAATTTCCTTTACTTTCACCTCCACAGGTCGCTGTACCAGCCCCCTTCATTATGCAACTCGTATTACTACTTTTTTATACATACTTGAGGCTCATGTTTGAGATCAGGATATGACAACGGACCAAATTGTCAAAACCTCTACAGAAATCAAAGAAGCTTTCAGCAGCACAATCATTCTGGATTACCTAAGAATGTGCTCTATTAGGCAACTCTCATAAGCCTTATTATAAGGAAAAGGTGAGTATACAAACAGCTCATCCTCCAGTGAGACAGAGCCAGGCAATACAGAGCAAGAAACTGGGCAGAATACCCATAGGTTGACTTTAGCTGATAAAGAGTTAATAGTTGTTAAGCAACCTGTATGTTAACGAGAGATACCAAAACCAATAGCTCTCTGATGGCCACATGGACAGCACCAAAGCTAAGAATGGGAGTAGATATATTGTGTTTAAGTTGATCCAATACATAAATCCTAAATACAAGCTGTTTCACCTTAAAAACAGAACAATCCCCTCTACCTAACTTCTTCTGCAGAGCCTAAAAAAAAGACTTGTTAAAATTCTTAATCTATTTTCTTCAGCATTTAAATTGAGCCAAAAAAGCTTGTGAAGGAAGTGGGACAGAACTAACATATTCTCATGACTGAACTCAGGTTTAGCTACATGAACTCAAATCACGCATTTTCAAATCCCTAATGATTGCACTGATAGCATCAATTATATAAAAGGCTGCATCCAATGAAACACAGCTTTCTGACATTTTCATGGTACATGATATCACATTCACATTAGGAGAACGCTGGCTCTGCAAGAAATATTGATACATGCACAAGGAGTGCTGTGATTTGGAGCATCCTGTCTTTCATAATAAACAGAGAATATTTTCCAGCACCATCTTTACTCTGTGTATTTCCAGCATTAGTTTACTCTTGTTACTAGTCTGGTTTTTACTTTTTTCTAGGTATGTTTTAATCTCATATCTGAAGTTAGTTAACAGGAGCATAAAATAGCTCACAGCACTCTCCTCGGAAAAAAAAAGGTATCGGGGAAAGACATCACCAGCAAAACATACTTGGTAACACTGTAGTCTGTCACTGTATTTCATCTTTCACAGAAAAATGCTCAAGAGCATTATTTTTCTTAATGTGCTGTAGGCTAAAAATGAACCCTCAAGGGTTTCTATTGCTCTTCTTGTTGCCAGAGCAACAAGGCAATGCTCACCTGAATATCTGCCAGTGTATCAATTTACAAGCCGAGATGAAGTTTCTGCTGCTAGCAGATGTCGCTAACAGCATTTTTATTATAAGCCAAATTTTAGTGGAAATGGATGCCAGGAAACCTCAATTATATATTACTATTTCATTTGTGCTCCTTGATTATTGCTCCTATAATTCAAGTGTTTCCATTAAAATGTCTTGACCAATGACATTCAAAGTGAAAGGCTTTTATATGAAATCCAGCACATGAAAAAGACCTTGTTAAGCAACGCAGAAGAAACCTTGCTTGTCATTAAAAAGCACACTAGGAATCTTTTGCAATAAATTCCTTTCTAAAACTCTTTGTAGTAAGGAGACAGGAGGGGCTGGGGAGAGGAAAACACCTAAGAAACATAACTGTTACAACTTTCTGAATTGATAAAGGGCTCATTGTGCACCACTGTATCAATCCAAAGATTGACATTATTTCTATTTGGAACAGGTGAAAGAAGCATTACTTACATTACCATACTGTATAAGTAGGAATACAACTTTGAAGCTATTTGTTATATGTAAAACCAAACCCTGGAGGTCGATACGGAACCGAATCTCAGAACTGGAAACATCACCATCTTTTCAGTGCAAAGTCCATTGCTTTAAGAAAAACTCAAGGGAACTTCTTATTATAATGTGTAGTAAAAATTCTAATTGTAAGACACTAAGAATGAGACATGGAAGACAGAATATAGAGAAAACACCTAAGCACTACAACTTCTTACATTCCCTATAATTCACCATTTTCCTCCTCTTAAAAAAGGCAGTGGAAGAAGAAGGCAACCTCTAAATTGCCTCCTCTTTCCAGCTCCTAACTCCAAGAGAAATAATTTTCAGATGTTGGATCACAACACCGATTATTTTACTCTATTCAGCCAAACCATCTGAAAGTGCAAGAATTAAAAAGGAAAGAAAACCACAGGTGCTTCCAGTTATGAAGCAAAACACACAAGTTAGTTTAAAAAAACCTCAGCAGTCTTTTATTTTTACACAAATTACGTGCATCTCTGTAAAAGTACCATTTCTGAAAAAAGTCTTTGCTCGTTCCATGCAGAGTCAGATGCAGAGTCAGTGTCAATCAGACAGCTATATGAAGGGATTATAGGCAGAAAATTTCCTAGGAAAGGGATTGGGGGATTCAGAGCTTAGCTTCTTTTTTTTTTTCCCCCCTCTTTTCCCACATAGATATGCAAATTGCTCTGCTATCAAAATGCAAAGGATTTTTTTTGCCTTTTAAACAAATCCAACCCAAATAACTACAAGTTTTCACTGGACTCCTCAACCTTGCATTGTTTATCTTTCAAACTCACTATGCCAGTATCACAGAAAATAATGGATGTCCTGCCACGCTCACTGACAAGATACAAGACAAATTGTCCTATCTGCAAAGAAAATACCATGTTCTGACCTCAGCGTTAATATTTGCGTTTGCACAATGGAGGTCTGGTCAAATACACTCTTTACTGCTCTCTCCTACTATTGTTTTCAGTCTCTACCACGTGTTTGTTTTCAGACAGTCAGTACACACACTTTTCATTTGATTGACACACCGGTGAAGTTCAACTAAATACCTCCAACTGCTGTTCAAGTTGAAAAACAAGACAGCATTAAGACTTTCACTTCACAATTTGTCCATGAGGACAGGTATTTTTCCCTAGAACTTCCTAGGTTCCTGAGCTCAGCCTTAAACAAATCAAAAGGGTTGTCTGTTTTATTTTGATGTTTCATTTTTGTTACATGCTCATTACAAATCCCAAAAGACACGGCAGAACATGGACTTCAGCTTTAGCATCTGTGCATACATATGTAGACTAGTCTTTTCTAAGTATCAGTCATCCTCAACTAAAAAATAACAACAAACCCCACAAAATCCCACATAAGGGGGAAAACTGAAAGGCGCTTTTTTGTGCATGAAACTGGAAAGTCACAAGATAGTAATTTTTACAAAATCCACTACTTCAAGGCCAAGGAGTTGCATTTGGTTGTATGGCGCATCTTGTGCTTCAAGACCAGTTCTAAGCCACACGCTTACCAGTGGTAGCATCCTTGTAAGTTAAGAGAGGTAGTCTTGTTTTACACTAAGGCTGAACAAGTTTGTTTCCCACTTTTCACCTCCTCAAACTATTTCATAAAGACACTCAGGAAGGGCAAACCTCTCAAGTGGCAGCAGTGATCTTGAGGAAAAAAACCTACAAACCAGCGTTTCTTCTTGACCTCACTTGCTTTTCTCTGCTGCTTAAATCTGACCTTTCTCCCTCCCCCACACCATAAGCACAGCTTCAAAATGAACTGATGTAAACAGAAAGCAATATTAATTTAATGCAAGTAATAAGAAAGGTTATTAGGGTTTTTTTTCTCTTTTTCTACAGTCAGGGATTGATTAGTTAGAAAATACTGACAGCTCCTCTTTTGTAAAAGAGGGATGGACAATTTACTTCAGACATTGGAAGAACATCACTGTGTGTTTTTCTTTTTTTTTCCTTTTTTTTTTCTTTTTTTCTCTTTTTTTAAAAAAAAGAAGGTACTGTTGTGAGCATAAAGGCTCATTGTACTTCAGTAAGAAATTCAGTACCATAGCACTTAAGAGGTGGTTAACAGTGCTTTGGTTCACAATCAGTGTTAGAAAATAAAGCTTAAAAAGTTACAGATGCAGGATATTTGGCAGGATTTCAACAGCAATTTGTAATGAATGTAGAAAGGACCGAGGCATTGGCTTCTTCCCCTTGGCAAGGTACTTTGTTCTTCATTCCATTTAAGTTCCACGTTTCATGATCAAGTTTCTCATTTCCATCGATGACGCACTAAGGAGGATTCATCATTGACCACGTCATTGTCAGGGTAGCGATGCTGACACCGTGGTGGAATAAGCAGCAGGATGATCAGTACAAGGAGGATAAGTCCACACAGGCTCATGAGAGCATAGGAGGCGATCCACAACACTGGTTCATGGAAAGAAATGCTAGAAACGCAGTTGCTTGCAACATCTGCTGTTGTGAAAGGGCCTTCAATCTCAGATACTGGAGAGCCATCAACTTCTGAGAAATTACAGAGAGAAAAACATTATGTCTATAGACACCATGTAAAAGCAAATTACAAAACATCTCACCTAAATATGTGTATATTCCTTTCCCTCCATCATCATACATCTCAGCATACTCACATTTTATTGACTGTTAATATTCCACATTTATAAAATGAGAATCTGAAGCATAAGAAGATCTAACCACATGACGCTACCACACCTACACAGGCTGCCAATGAGAGAAAAAACATTTAAATCAGGTCTCCCACAGACCAAGTTAAAGCCCAAGCCAATGAGCCACCTTTTGTTTCTGGACTAACCTTTCAGAAATGCCAATTTAACAAAGCTTTAAAATCCTACAGTGCCCATGCTGAAGCAGATCAGGACCTGGGCAGCTTTTGTTTGTTTCTGGCATTCACAACAACTCGAAGAGTACCTCAAACAATACTTAACATCTTCCGTGCTTGCTGTCTTCCAGGGTCTCAGGGAGAAGCATGCAGATTCATTAGTTTCACAGCCATCTTAAAGGACTGTATTCTAAGCACAAGATGCAGGGTGGAAAGCAGCACAGGTACTCTTGTGAGCGGAAGTGAAAACATTCAGAAGGATGGGGAAGTGAGGCAGGAAGGAGAGCTGGGTGACAGCTGTCCAGAAAAGGGAGACAGTGGAGAGGAAGGTCAATGTCAACAGTGAAGAGGTGGGACATGAAAGAGCAGTGCTGTTGCGCAGGGAGGGAGAAGCTAACCAAGCAGCTCAAAAAATGGGGATGACAAAGCTAAGGCAAGAAGTATGAAGGGGTACCTTTTCAAACAGCCACTCATCTTGGTAACATCACAGACTGCTTGACTTGTTTCATTACCATCACAAACCCCTACAAACCAGTATTTGCCAAAAAGGGTTATGCTGCCCCTGGTTGTCACAGTAACCGTGGCAAGCGAAGCAAAGTTCCCCTGAGTTGTGGACAGGGCTATGCCTGTTGTAAAGGCAGAGTAAGTGAGTTGCCTAGGGCAACAAAATATTCAGAGCATTTCCTATCTGCAGGTGCTCAAGCAGGGGAAGGATAGATACTTTTTAGCTTGCTTGGGGCAACTAGAAAGCTGCAGTTAGTATGTTCTGTGCATTTTAATGAGCCTTCCAAACATTTTTAACTCACTTCTCTAGTCACATATTTCAAGATACATTTCTGTATTTTTAGAAAGGCCTCAGTTTTAACCTTTCTGCTTAATTTCTTGTTCATTTTATACACAGACGTAGTCTTGCCAAATTTTAAGTGACCCTGCCTACTGAAAACAGTATCTCTTATTTACACTTAGACATGACTCCTGGAAGCATGTTTAAAGAGATTAGTATGAAATGCCCTTTGGAAGGAAGAGAGGAGCCTGGATTTTGGAAAGGCACGCATATGGCCTTTACAGTTCTTTGGGGAAAGAAAATGCAGAATAGGTGGGATGCTTTATCTGCAATTTTTTGGGAGAGATTTTAGTTTGTATCCAATCCCTGGCTTCCCAACACCCTGTATTATTTAGAAGTTTGACTGTTGTTAGACTTAATTCAACTTAATCACAGGCTACTGATGAAAGACACAGTCCTTCTTGCCCTTGTTCCTGTCCCCTTGTTGCCTTTCGGTAGCAACTGGTAGGCTCCAAGGAGAGCCAGGGCAACTCACCAATCTGATGGAAAATCAACTTGTTGTAACAAACAAAATGCCCAAACGAAACTTTCCATAGGATCACTCAACTGAACCAAGCCCTTCTCCTGCAGCAAGTGTAAGAAGACTCCTCTAGCAGCAATATGCTGTTAAAAGTGAACTGAGGGAAACCTGATGCTGCACCCAAAGGCCCCCTAATGGTGAATACCAAACACATACTCTCTCAGCTCATCAGATGGTAATAAACTGCCCTGTGCATCCTATATCGTCAGCATCCCTCTGTCAAGACTGTTGTTATATAGACATGGTAAGGCAGCTACACTGTAGCTGCACTGGGCAGACTTGTAAAAGGCCATGGCAGAATCCATTTTGTTCAGAGTCTCAGAAGTGAACTTTGTCTATCATTCAATTGTTTCTTCTGGAACAATTGTTTCTTCCTCTCACACCATTTCATCTGTCTCTATGAAGTCTTGCAGCAAAGCCAAACTAAAGTTTAGTACTAAAGTGAAATGCAAGGCATAAGTATTACTACTTATGAATTCAGTATTTTGAAGAAGTGGGGGAAAAAAAAAAAAAGGCAGCACAATTTCCCACCTTTGAGATAGCTTTGAAAATAAACAGTCCCTAATTACTCATTATTTGGCTTGAGTACAATAATTACTCCTATTAAAAAAGGTAATACAAAACTGTTGCCATAGTGGCTGACATTTTAAATTACATTTTGAGAATGCTTGATAGCAGCACAGTCTCTGCTTTCTTCCCTCTAAAAAGAAAAGTTTTCCCTCACCCCCTTCCACCTCGAGAGAAACTGAGAAGAAATCAAAAGAGGGGAAATTTGTCTAAATTGTTCAAACAAGCCCTTAACATAAACAGAAAGTTACCTGCACTTAGCACATTACACATTAGCTGCATTAGGACATTTTGTAATATTTTTAGTAGAATATCTCATGGTAGCTACCTACAGTAAACTCTTGACCAGGAATAAATGGGATTTTCTTCATTATTGATTGCTACAGAACAAAAATGGCACCTCTGGAAAATACCAGACAGGTCTTGTTAAACCATGAGGGCAGAGATCCCATGATCCCTGTGGGCAGCCTGTTTCAGAGTGGTGCCACCCTTCTGCTGAAGATGAAATTCCTCCTGTCCAACTTGAACCTTTCCAAATGTAATTGGTGGATGTTGCCCTTTGTTATGTAGTTTCACTTGCACTCACCCTTGGCTTGCATTGAACTTGAGGCCCACAATAACCTCATTTTTTTTCCACAGGGCTGCTATTCAGCCAGTCCCATCCCAGACTATACCCATGCATGGTGGTTTTCTGCTTGAGGTGAAGAACTTTGCACTTCTCTGAAACTCTTTGAGATTTCTGCTGACCAGTCCTCCAGATTACCAAGGTCCTTCTGGACTGAATTTATCACAGAATCTTAAGGGTTGGAAAGGACCTCAAAAGATCATCTAGTCCGACTCCCCTGCCAGAGCAGGACCACCTAGAGTAGGTCACACAGGAACTCGTCTAGGTGAGTTCCGAATGTCCCCAGAGAAGGAGACTCCACAACCCATCTGGGCAGCCTGTGCCAGTATTCTGTCATCCCCACAGTGAAGAAATTCTTCCTTGTATTACTTTGGAACCTCTTATGTCCCAGCTTATATCCATTGCCCCTTGTCCTGTCATTGGACATCATTGAGAAGAGCCTGACTCCATCCTCCTGACATCCACTCTTTACATATAGTAGTAGTAATAGTTCTACTATTAACCATATCATTCATACTCTAGAGTTTAGTGCTTGCAAATTTGGATACATTCTCTCTCAACACAGTTTAGTGTAGAAGTCATTTAAGATTACATCGATTGATGCATTTCTTCCCTAAAAAATATCCAAGTGTTGCTCCTATGATCCTCTCACTACAAAAATACTAGGGATCTAATACTGCTTGATGCTGAGGTTCCATTAGGTTGCTTCACTAATACTAACTAGTTGTTCTGAACATCTCACTGCAAGAAGGGATCTGATCCAAAACCTTTCCTAGTCATCCTGTAAACAGGAGGTTTTATCCATGCAATTATCAACAGGCAACTTGAAACAATTTGAAATTAGTAACAGCCAGAATACATCTTAGAGGGTTTTGCATATTGAGGAAAAAACAAATTTCTTTCCCTGCTACAATGGAATAGCTTCCTGCAGCCATCTGTCTGGCTCTCCTCACTCTTGGTACATCCTGGAGAATGAAAATGATGCAAGGAGTATTTTGCAATAAGCCAGTTCCCATGTCTAGCTAAGCATCAATAGAAACTTGAGAGTCCAATGAAGTTAAGGCTTTTTTTCGGTCCTGCTCCCCTCAGTTTTGTACTCAGCACATACTCATTTAACATCTTATAAAAACAAGGGCTTAAATTTAGTGTTAACACTTCATTGTAAATACAAAAGCACAGGTCATTGCAAAGCCACACCAAATGGTCTTTTATATTTCTCAGTTTCTGAAGATTTATGCCACTAGTAATTCAATTTAATTTATGCCCATGAACAGACTAAAAAGATCCAAATAAATTACATTAATATAGTTGCTATGGAGGACATGGCTGGCCTCCACAGGAAGCCAGTTAGGCAGCTTAATCCCTCACACTACACTGCCTGCTAACCACTCACAGTTGTGGTTTTCTGATGAAAGTAGTGTTAAATATGGAAACCACAAGCTGTGAAGAAGTGAAGTCAGAATAACTGGCACATGCAGCAAAATGTCATCTGCCCCGTGTGAGTACAGTCTGACAAATCAGTGTATCTTCTCTCAGCCAGTGGCTTGTATCATCTGATTTCTCAAGAAACTAAGTTCACATGATGCTAGGTTACACATATGCATGAAACATGGACAACGAAACAAAGAGGAAATGCTTTCCAGCACCAGCTGGGTAACATCATGTGTCCAAGCTCATGTAAATTCACTTTTTATTTCTATTCAGCAAGCTCAGTTCTTTCTCTCTAGGTGAGGTTTACAGAAACACCTGAAGTGCCCAAACTCACTGCTTTTAGGAAGCAACGTTAACATTAAGGTGTTATTATGGTTCCCTGATTCTTTTTCTCATCAAAGATGTGCTGTCAAAGCAGCTCTTAAGAACACCAGCTGGCTCACATCACCTGCTGACCACATGTCAGTCAATATGCTCTGTCAAAATGCCTCCTTCCCTCTCCTTTAATGGCTGCAAGCACGGCAGGGACAGGAGGCACCTCTACACTTGCTAGAACTGCAGTTAAGAAGCACAAGGAAGAATGCAAGGCAGGAAAACCTGGTCTGCAGTATTTGTCTAGTTACACTGTCCTTTCAGATGCATTCAAAAGGTGTCTTTCATCACTGCATGGTACCTCACAGAGGTCTTCATTAAGCAACCCACATCAATATCCAGGTTTTCATTCATAGCAAGCTCAGACAAGACAAATCTGAAACTATTAACAATGGAGAAATTGAAAAAAAAAAATGGTTTTAAAATGCCCTAGAGCTACAACACAGCTAGCTAGTATCTCTCTTTTGCCCTTCAATTACCTGGCTGCATTAACTACTCTAGTACTTACTGCCCTTACCCTCTCTAACATTAATACTGGGATTAAAGAAGCACTGTCAGTTGTAATCTTTTTCTCATGCAAATCTCAGATATTACAATGCTCTTCAGGGCATTTGGGATGGACTGTCATACGGGTGCACATTCTTTCCCTACTCTCCCACTTGTATGTCCTTGTGGTGCCGAAGCAATGTCTCATCAATGGGAGGAGGAAACCAGAAAAAATTTGTTTTTATCTACCCATGGTGAGACAAGAGAAATGAAAAAGAAAGATAACCAGCACTGTAAAATCAGCCCCAAATTATGAGCTTTTCCACATTTTCTTGGGAGCTAAGTTAAAAAATTAATAGCTTTCTACTAACTCTGGGAAAATGATTTGTTTGTAACTAACACAAATACCGCAAGTCTTAATTTGAGTCTCATTTTCATCTTAGCTCTATGATTATTTCTGAGAGGTTGAAAAGGCACAATTTAAGAGAAAGGCATGAGTAGGGTAGTCAGTTGAAGACTCCCTTTATCTGCAAATTAGAAAACTAACTACATAAAAATAAAGCTGCGTTACAAACAGAGATGAGTCTTAGAACTGTTGGGAAAACTGCACACAGAGACAGATGTCTCAGAAAGAAGATCTCTCAGAGAGAAGAACACAGCTGAGACACCCAGAGCCAAGGCTGATTTACTTCATGTCTGGAGATTGTTGCATTTAATGCAGCTTTTTTTTCCCCTCCCCTTGAAATCTGAATAGCTTGAGATTGCTCAAAAATTTACCCTTCACACTTCATCAGTAACCATGAGTTTCCCTATGAGAAAAATGGCAAAGGTCTCTCTGAGAGAGCTGGTGTTTCTTCACTCGCCAAGTCCTGAACAACATTTCTCTTACCTGCACACGGACTCACTGCAAAGCCCACTCTCCTCTGAGCTCTGTCAAATATTACATAGAAGCCTTCCATGACTGTAGCACCAATAACTAGAGCATTTGTGGAGGAAGAGATGCCGAATCGGTAGCATTGTAAATTCTCTCCTATTACAAGGATGGGTTGAATGTAAAGCTATTATTAAAAAAAAAAAAAGACATATTGTAAGAAGCAACACCATACAGTACCCAGAAGTTCAATCCTTTTGATTTTTATATTTGAGCACTCTAACTCCACTGGAAACAGAGAACAAGTAGGGCAAACAGATTTTTGTACATGATTTAAAATTGGTCCAAGCTTATATGTAGGTAAGAGTTAAAGATCTTGGATTCTAAGCTTAAATTTGAACACTGCCAGTCACTATGTGAAGGTCAACAGCAAATTAATGACAGACACTTTGTACTGTATTTTGCAAAGGGAAGGATAGCTGGAAAAGAACTTGTGATATGAACTCAAATTAGAGAATAATTTTATTATTTAAAAAATTATCAGGATGTAATTGATTTGAGAGCATTCAGTGTCAGCTTCAAGGCTCTAGATTCATAAATTCAAGTCACATTGTACCCCTTGTCTCCTCAGGGAAGATGAAGGATTGCCAAGCTACATGATCAATATGAAAAAAGCTTATCATAAGGCTTTACTATATTGCAAGTTAAAATGTACTTAACAGGTTCATTCTCTTCTTTGCTCCTGACCATCCCTGAGGTACAAGACTGTATTAGCAATGTCAGAGCATACTAGTCTGTATTGTAACCTATACTGGGGAAGGGAAGCTAGAGAGAAAAAATGTAAATGGCACATTTTATTCTAAAAGCTGAAATATTAACACAAGAAAAACCAACCAAATTACAGAAACTGGTGAAGAGATCACCTAGGCTCATTGCCAAGACTGTCATATTCAAAGGGAGTGCTCCAACTCAGAATGCCATGAAAAACAAATCAATTTGCTTCCCAAAGCAAGAAGATCAAAACAAGCAGAGACATTCTGTATTGACATCTAATGTGGCTAAAGCTCATGAAACCAGAACAAAAGCCTGCTTATTTTTCATAACAATTTGAAAAAAATATTCCCAACTACACGGACTGCACTCAGAAGGAAAGAGTGTTGTTTATTGGTTTTAGGTTTGACAAGTTTGTTATTTTCCCCTATTTAAAATTAGATTTAAAAAATTTAATTTAAGAAGATTTATCTTGCACATAATAAGCCAATTCTCTATTACTGCTAAAAATAGCTCCTACATTTTAAGGGCATGTGCTTTATACTAGTAAAAATAAACATATAACTGAATAACCAAAGAAGGTTGAGACCTGTTGATACCTGTGGTAGGATAGAGATCCGAAATGACCTACTGGAGTTTTCATCTCTCAAGTAAATGGAGAGTTTGGGAAAAAAGGACCAGGGTCTTTCTGTTTTATCCCAGCATGCAAGCTGTGAACCAGTCCAGAAATCAGAAGAGAATTCTTGTATCTGTTAAAAAAAAACCAAAATAATAAAACCAGTGATACATACAGATTACATACATTTTGATATATTTTTGTAAATGATCTCTACTACTATTTGATATTTCTTCCATTCTGTTAGTTCAACCCCAGTCAGCAACTAAGCACCACACAGCTGCTCGCTCACTCCCCTCAATGGAACGGGAAGGACAATTGGGGTAAAAAAAATAGTCAAACTCATGAGTTGAAATAAGAACAGTTTACTAACTACAACAAAATAAAAACAATAACATTATATACTAATAACAATAGCAATGAAAACAAATATAACAGACAGAAAAATAAAAATAAAACTCAAGAGAAAAAACCAAAATAAGTGATGCACAATGCAGCTGCTCACCACTCGCTGACTGATGCCCAAGCAGTGATCTATCTCCTGCCTGCCAGATCCCCCCAGTTTATATACTGGGCATGACATTACATAGTGTGGAATAGCCCTTTGGCTAGTTTGAGTCAGCTGTCCTGGCCACGCTCCTTCCCAGCTTCTTGTGCCTCACCAGCACACTTGCTGGCAGAGCAGGGCAAGAGGCAGAAAAGGCTGACGCTGTGCAAGCCCTGCTTGGCAATAATCAAAATATCCCTGGATTATCAAAATCCTCTTTAGTATAAAACCAAAGCATAGCTCTGTACCAGCTACTAGGAAGAAAATTAACTCTACCCCAGCTGAAACCAGGACACACTACCATGGAGAAAGTCAAGTATGAACACAAATCTGACAAAGAGCTTTTTCTTTAGGGATCAAGGCAAAAACCCAACACATAAATCCAGGTACGAATCCAGGCCTGATATGTCTTGGAGGAAGGGGAAGAGGCAAAAGCAAGTTTAGCTCTCTCCTTCTCATTTCTGTCTCATGACTTTCACCTCTGCAATAAACATATGTGATGTCCCTGAGCAATCAATACGACAAAGAGGTAAAGTATCAATGGGCTTTTACTACTTGTCTACCTCTTATCTGACATTCTGAAGCAGCAGACTATTTAAAAAAAACATATATCACATGAATATGTAATAGAGTCATCTCCCTTCCTCACATACCTACAACTCTTTACTTAACTTCAGATGTTTTGAAGCCAAGGGCTAAGCCCAAATCTCCTGGCATCTAAGAGAATCAAGGTATTCTGCAGTCAGTGGAAAAAAATATATCCCTCTCTTGCTCCCCTACCAATCACTACCAATACAACCTGACAGGCTTTTGAAATACAGTTGATTAACTACTTTTATTATATCCATGGTACTAACATAGCAAAAGGTAAACCTGTACAGAGCTTATTGGCTCTGTAGAGTGTATGTTAAGACAAATATGTTCATGGTGGTTCTTATTCCAACAGGAAGCAACTTGCAAGGCAGTATCTTGGACTTGTCCAGATGCTGCACGGCCAAAGCTTCCCATTTGTCTGAAGAAGAAAGATGGAATCTAGCCTCTCTACTCCGCTAATTTGCATTTATCTATAATATCAACTATTCTGTAAACATCAGACATTAATTATACGGCATTTTACAGGTGACAGGTATTTACCCCACTCCAAACACCCGACAATGAAATATTTGTTAGGGCTGCACTATATTACAGATTTAACACTACCAGGTGCTCATCTCTGCTCTTAGTTCAAAAGCATACACTCATGTAAAGACACAGTGAGACTTACCATGAAAAACAGACTGCTTTTTACCCCTAACTCTCAATGCACACTTAAGTACATGTCTTGGCACAAGACAGAACCCTTTGTCCCTCACAGCTAAGTCCTAGGCCAGAATTGCTGAAAAAATATAGTTCTCTCTTTCCATTGTGTGAGAAAAACTTGAAGACAGTACGCAGACTGGACAGACCAAGTCTATGAAGTGCTCTATTTTAAGAGTCTACTTTCATTTCCCAGAAAGACTGCTTATTACATTGCATTTCTTTGGCTTCTATACGCTAAAGAAGTGCATTGGGGAAGGCACTTGCCTGTATGACATCTGAAAGATTATTAAAAATAAAGATCTTAGGGTTATTTGAGCCTTCCTTTCTTCCTTATTAACTTAGCATTATATTAACACTGTGAGTAGACATGCTGTTCTGATTTCAGCTCCGTAAGGTGTAGTAGCTGCTACCCCTCTGTGGCTCATTTCTGCCCATCTGCCAGAACCACCACCCTTCAGATCTGCCAACATCAAACTGCATCTATAGCTGTTCCCTAAAAGACTTCAGTCCAAATAAGTAAGCTTTAAAAAGCAATCTGCACCAATGAAAAGCATTTAGATCATGGCCTTGATTCTTAACAGAGCTGCATAAAGGAATGCTTTACACGCAGTTATCCCAGTATACCTGAGGGGCCAATAACATCTTGCTGGGAAGCTCATAACAAGCTGCTAGGAGCAGGAACTTGTTAACTTGGTTCACCTATGGTCAGAGAAATATGTCTGACTCCAGCAGCTGATCTTTTATGTTTCAGTGGTACATAGCCTGCCAGAAACACAGAGTATTAAGGGTATGGTTGTGATGCCATGGTACAATTGCTGAAAATACCCACTTCCCTTATATTGCTCCTTCACAGCTGGAATCTTATCATTACATCTTGTAACTACTTTGTTATTTAATAGACTATCTCCTTTGCTTACAGCTGCAAAAGTAATTTTTGGTATGAGTGGAGGGAAAGGGGTATAGCAGCAGTGTCCTTGAGATCAAAATGAAACCCTAAAAGAGTTTGTTTATGCATTTTTAATAGGAAGAACAAAACCATTAAGCAGAGTGAGTGGTTCTCCTCTAATATCTTATTGATCAGTTGACTATTTACTTGTCCTGTGGAAGGCCCTAGTTCAAATGTCCTAACCAATATCAGAGAGGAGTGTGGATTGCTGTGACCCACTTCACAGCAGGATGCCCCATCTACAAGGTGCTTTGTAAGAGCTCTTGGAGAAGCCTCTTTCATTTCCCACGCTATCCCCTCACTCTCCACCCCCACATTAACCGAAATTGTTCTAGTCAATACTTAAGTGCTTTGCAAAGAGAAGCAGCTGAACTATGTAAAGTAACTGGTACATTTATTTCAGATACTGGACACCTACAGACAGTGAAGAACACTTCATGTCAAATCCCTGCTCTCAATAAGATAGGAAAAGGATCTCAATCTTGAATCTATTGGGCAGCCAGTCAAAAATCCAGATACTGTACTTCCTGTGATTTACAAATGACCACTGCTGTCTGATTGTTAATCCATGAGAAAAATGCTAAAAATTGTTCACATTGAAAGAGCTGGGATTTATTCTTCATCTTTTAACACTCTTGATGCTGTTCACTGCATTCAAGCAAAATTTAGGAAAAGTTTTTATTAACCAGAAAATACGGCTTCAGTTACTCTATTCTCCGTGTGAAATCCACCATCGCCATGCCCTACTTCTAAAGCCCACTCTATTTCCAAGGAAAGATGCTTTTTAAACATAAATAATTCAATACTGAAGGTTGAAAGCAGCTTTATTGATACAGATAATCCCAATGACTGTCATCCATTCTATACAACAATAAGCATTATACTTGGAAAGGAAGTGCTTGCAGTGGCAGGTTCTTCTACTTTATAAACACTCCATTTTGAATGAAAAGGACTGATTTTTGCACTCTTAAAACTTTCAATCAGAGCAACAGGGATTATGTCTACGTTTCTGAAATGCTTAGAACAAAATATTCTGTCTCTGCGCTATTTCTGATGCATTTCCCCAGACATACTCCTTGTCTATACTTGGACCTCCCTTTTCCCTCCTCCTTTTTCCTTTTCACCTCTCCTGTTTTCCTTGAAAGACTAACAGTTATTTCTCACTTATTACCAGGAGTAGACCAGGAAAGATTGTGCTCCCTAAGGCTAAAACCCTAAGACCTACAAGGCAAAGATGACACTCCTTCAAAGATCATATGATCACTTAATAGAAATTTAACATTTTGAGCAGATTTAATGATGTTATCTTACCAGGGATGTGCGAGCTATTGCTTGCACAACAGCACTGAAGACTTTCTGGGGCAGACGGAGGAGCGTGGTTCCACTGTCTACTATCGCTTTATCTGCATTATACTAAAGAGGTGGAAAAAAAGACATTACACACTGTAATTAACGGAATGTAGATTTCACTGTTTCATAACAATGACAGAGCTGTTGGGTTTTGGTAGCTGTCTTCCCAAACCTGCATGTCATACCTGTCTGCAGCTCTCCCTAATTGATGGCTTGAATTCAAATTACATCTGAGAGCAAAAGCAAGATACGGGCAGCCTAGACACAAGGGTGAGTTTATCTGCACCACTCAGGAAATTACTGCATGTCACTATGGCTGGTGCAAATGGACAAACCACTGTAAAAATAAGTAAAGCCCAGCCCTTCTCAGAGGTGTGAGCTAATCTTCTTTATCTCCCATATGTTTTGGTCAAAAGCACTCTGTCAGTACAGAGAGATGCTAAGCATGCTGATGTAGCCTACACATATAGCCAGGCCCTGAATCAAGGTCTCTGCTATCATGGAAACAACTCACTCGAGTTTAAAACAATACAGCAGCCTACTTTCAATGGCTAGTTTATCCAATTTAAAAATAGTCAGAGAACAGTAGGCCTCATTACACATCATGTTTGTTACTGGCTCAAGAGTACAAATGCCACATAGTTCTCTCTCAACTGTTGAAAACTACTAAAACACAGACAAAAACAAGGACAAAGAAAGTTGAATTTTCAATCTGGCTGCCTCAAAATCTCTACTAAAAAAACCTTAAGCCAGTATATATCTTCATCATTAAAACTCCAACCCTCACATTAAGAGACTTCCACAAACTTCAGAAATGGTAAAAAAGAATAAAATATTTTAAAAGGTACATCTTTTTTAATGAACTCCTTAAAAACTATGATTAATTGTAGAGGAGCTAAAAAAAAAAAAAAAGCAAATAGCAGTGGCAGCTGTTTGCATTAACTGCTTTTGTTACCAGCTTAGGCAGCAGGATCAATATAACTGAACAGTGACAGGTTTATGGCATAATCATAAGACACAAGGTAATAAACAGCACAAGCTTTTTTAAGAAGAGGTCAAACAGCAAGCAAATTTAAAATACATTGGTTAGATGTCATCAAGTTACAGAGAATATCTTTAGCACAGTGACAAAAATAAAACCCACCAAAAAGTAAAAAAGTAACTCTGACTTAGGTCTTTTTTTTTTTTTTTTTTGAAAGAAGAGCTGCTATAGGCTGCCAAGCAGAGCTGAAACAAAATCAAACAGGAAACCATTTATTATACACTCAGAAACACTTCTAAAGAGTGGAGAGAAATATCAAGGCATTGTGGAGCCCATTTTAACAGATTTCTACCACAATATGCAATCGCCAGCATCCTGGAAAGTCACCCTTGGAAAAAAAATAGGTAGGAGGCACAGCCAAGAAGGTCAACCACTAACATAAACCCATGCAAAATGCCTGGAGCAGCAGGATTGCTTGGCTAGGGACTAAGCACCTGGATTTTCATGCTGTGTACAGCATACTTGCAGCGGGCAGTAACTTGCCTTCTTAGTCTTCCTGGTTAATATTTAACAGTGCACCCTATGCAGAGTGCACTGCTGGCAGCTCAGTACTTGTCTCAGCCCTGGTCTGCCAGGCTCAAGGCCACAGCTGCAGCATAACACTGGACAGTTTCCCAGCATTGAAGCGAGGGGACTACTTTCCCTGGCAAGGAAAGGAGTAGTCTCTGGTGATGGATACAAAAAATGTTCCATTTCCTAGAAAACAACTAAGAGGAGAGAGGGCACATAGTTCATCATCCTACACAGTGAATTACGTGTGCTCTGCAAGGCCCTAACTAGCCACACTTTAATCATATCATTTCTAATTTACTGATCTGCCTTGAAATTTTTGTGGGAAGATCCCCTTTGATCACGAAAGGAATGAGGCCTCCCATACCAATGACTAGGGTACTGTGCCAATACCTACAATGTGAAAGCAAACCCTGGCTCAGAAAAGAGCCACAATAACAGGAAACTTTTGTAACACAGCTAGATTTTTAAGTGTGTTGTTTTCTGGAAACAGCGTGTATTAAACAATTAGTACAAGAGCTCCTCTTCAAAAACATGTTGTTTCTTAAGGCAAGAAAGAAAACCACAAACAAACATTTGTTAGAGGGCCAGTGGTTTTGCTCTCCTAACAGTACAACAGAGAGGCATTTAAATAAATCTTATATTGCTTATTAAGTTGAAAGACAATAAGACTAATTATGAACATTTTATATCACAATATGATTTCAATATTTTCTATAGAAATAGAATATTTATGCACGTGTAAGTTTTTTATCATGAATTTCCCTTAATTTGTATGAACTATAAAAATTTCAGAACTACCATGTCCCAGTGATTTCCAACTAAGAGAACAAGGATAAGATAAAATTAAGATGCCTCATGAAAATAGGGCATGAAAATTACATAACTAAAATAAAAATCTGAGTTGCAGCAAGCAACAGCAAGAAACAAATAAAACATACACACACACACACACATATTCCCCAGAAGAAAATTTAACAGTTTCAAAATAAAAATGGCAACAACAATCTCATTAGACTGATCCAGAGACAGTAGAACATTATTCCTAATAAAAACAGAAAACATGTCCATCAGGAATAATAACTGGCAAGGCTGTAGCAAGCAAAAGGGGATTATAAAAAAAAAAAAAGGCATAGGAAGAGATATTTTGGGACGCATCCTGCCCATTGCCATCATGAATTATATGCTTGGACACCTCCCACAGTGGTCAATCCAAAATCCCTTTTCTTTGTTTCACCAAATTGCTTTGGTTTGATTGCATTGTATAAGAGAAAACCATAAACTATAGTTTAAAGACTGCTGTCTCCTTGAATCAACGTGTAATTTTCAGTGTTTAGACACCTTTGCTGCAACTGAAACTAATCAAGAGATGCAGTCCATCCAAAACACGGCAGGCTTACTTGCAGTGAACCATTCATTTAACAATTGTAGCTTCTTAATTCACTGAAAATAGTACAAGTTACTTCAGCCCTCTCTGAAACAATATTAGCACGGTTAAGATACACATTACATTTCATATGGCTCATTTGTTCATTTTCAAAATCACCATGCAGCCTTAATTCTCAAGAGGAGACTGCACACGTATCTGTTTGCAAAGACAAACCAATCAGTTAAGTGGGTTTTTTTTCCTTAACCAAACTTGCATTTTATTTAGACAGAAACACATAATCCCAAATACCTCTCTGCAGTCCAATTCAAGGTTCTGTCCTCCAACTTCCAGTTTGAGAACTTCAACTTGGTAGTACCACTCCTCTTTGATTGGTGTGTACCAAATATCACCCTTGTACAGAGTTGGTTCAATTCCACCTAGAACCTAGGGGAAAGGGATTCACATGCTTTAAAATCCCAGATGTTTAGTTTTGGGGCAAGTATAGGAAAAAAAGGGGAATATTTGTGATGCACAGGAAATCAAGATCTTAATTTAGCACCATTTGAAAAGTTCTTTGCCAATAATAAAGCAGTGTGAAACTTCTAGACGTTAAATAGATTGTACTTCAGTCAAACAGAGTTCCCATATTGGGCCAAATCATCAGCATGTTCATCTACAAACTCACACAGATTCTCTAATAGAAGCTCCACTGTTTACAATCAGAACAGTATATTCAGTGTTTAGTTCAGGCAATCTATAGAAATGGGACAAAATATCATCCTAGCACATCATAAATTCACTTTAACATATTAGAAATGCCTTAATACTGTTCAAGAACCTCTCATTTTTCTTACACACACCCAAAATGGAATATGACCATTCAAACGTTGCTATCGCTATTAGCTTCCATCCAAACTTATGTTGAAACGGACCTGGGGCGTATTAGACCATCACACTTTAAATTGAACTAATGCGAGTTCCCTCTTGTCTCAGTGTGTTACTATTTACAGTTTGTGCCTTCACAGCACACCAACGATTTGTGATCACTCTATTCTGTTTATTTCAGCATAATTCAGGAACAGTTATTCCAATTCCAGATAAATAATGGCCAATTCTTGGTTCCACTAAAACTGATGGAAAGACTTTCCAGTGTATCAACAAGTGAAAGCTTTGGTCTTCAGATTTTTTCTTTTAATATGTTGTCTATAAAAAAGCAAAAGAGCCTTGATTCCTCTCCCCCTTTTCACATCATGTAAAAAAAAGTACTGTAGTGTTTTGATAAGATTGAAAAAGCTTAAACTGCGTAGTCCCTTAGTCAGCTGCTGAGAAATGCAGCAGAATCTGTCCTGAGGAAACATCAAAATATTTATATTTTTTCCTTTATTAAAAATAAACTTGAAATCCAGAAATTTCTTGAAACTTGAGAGAGAAAAAAAAGAATGGAGAATGAAAATAAATATAACACTGGATGTTTGCTTAAGTGCTCAGCTTTTCCTTAAAAAATGTAAAACATTTTGTATATTTAAACACTAAATTTGGAATAAGCAGGATAGTCAAAGAAAAGAGGGAGAGAGATTAACAAAGATACATCTTCCCTCTCAGATTGACAGATACCCACAAGACTACCTCCGTTGGTACCACTTCCAGAAACGGGCAGTCCAGCACCACACATCTGCAAGGAGAAAATGTTGGGGATCTTCGCCTGCCTCACAACAGAATCAAAGAACGTCTCCACAGAACTTGAAGGCTTGAGGGTGTTGAAAAACAAGACAAAACTCAAAAGAATTGCAGCAGCATTCATTAAAAAGTTTCTTTGCAGAAATGAGCAAATCATTCAAACAAGATCACTTTTCACAAGTAAATTGCATTTCTGACAACCAGGTGATGAAAATTCTAGATATAATAAGTTATGAAAAAAACAACATCTGTCATTTTCCTGTTTCTGTTGTTTTAAAAAACATTTTTACTCTTGACCACTGTCATAGGAATCTCTGAAGCACAAGACAAGAGTACTTTTCAATTGCTGTTTTCAAAGGAAAACACTAGTTTCAGTTTCAGGTAGAAACTCTTACTGACACTTTCTGTTTAGAAAAGGCTTTGAGTTATTAGAACAGTTTAATGTAACTTGCCCTTTGCACCTTTCCCCACTAAAATGCCAGAGTTTTAGAGTGACAATTTTCATTTTTAAAATATAGTTTAATTCTAAACAACTTTGAATTCAATGGCTCTCATTTCCTTTTGTTTCTTGTAAAGAACTTTGTACCCAAGCAGGCTCACTGATTACTGGCCAACAGATTTTCCTGTACTGCATGTCATGTTTTCCCCTCATTAGAGTACTGCTGTTTCATTGTAATTCAGATTTCTGTGCAGGTACATCTCATGACAGGCAGAGACCCTGGCTAGCTTGTGAAGTGCCAAGTGCTCTTACTACACAAAGCACAAAGCAGCCTCACAGCCAGCAATACTTAAGTCTTTGGAAGAACAGAACATTAAATGCCCTGAATACTCTATTTGCCCAAAACAGGGTTTGAGAAGCAGCTTTTTTTCTGTCTGTCTGTCAACAGTGTATGACAGCAAGTATGGCAGAAGCCAATACAATGATCACACAACTCTTGCATTTTAATGCAGATTCAGCAGGCAATATTCAATGATTTGTTCTAACAGGATATATCTCAGTTTGTGAAATTGTGAGATAGTTATGTGTAGGTTGAAAATTATGACTATATAGTGTTCCAATCACATCTTTGGTTTCAGGTCACAAGGTTATAAATTTTAGGCTATACATTTTAGATTTTAATTTAAAGTTTTACCTTGATTTTTTACGGTAAAAGAACAAGATGTGCTTGATTCTGTGTTCTGTGCTCACAAAAATGCCATAGTTAATGTTTGTTCTGAAATTATCCATGTATGCCCTCCATCTCAACTTTTACTTGATGAGTGGAGAATGTCTTCGAATGAACTGCCAAGGGCTTTGCCAAGTAAGTTCATCAGTCCACTGACAAGTCTTGAGGGAAATCATCAGAGCCTTAACAATCATCAGAACCCTAATACACGTCCTCCACACGCTTTTACTCCCATGCCCTGATACTACAAGCTCTGTAAAAGCTAATTAATCCAGAGGAGCCAAAATGAAAGCCTTCATCACCAGAAAAACCAAAATCCTCACATGAGATTGTGGTATGATCACAACCCAATTTACTCTTTCTGGAAAAAATGCAAATGACACACAGGAAAGAGTGGTTTGAAGGGAGAAGTCTAATACCAACAGATCATCTGTTCACTTTAATAGTTAGATTTCTATTTATTGTCATTGTGAAAGACAACAGATGGGGAAAGGATGATTTACCTTGGCTAAGGCATTGTAGGCAAGACCAAGAATACCGTGCCATTTAACCCCTTGTAAGAAGAAATTCTCTGATTCAAGAATGGTAGCAATGTTGACTGTGTAGCTGCCATCGATTCCTTTTGGGATAGTAATGACATCTGTACCCAGCACTCCAGTCCAGCTTCCTTGACTATACTTAACTGTGACATCAATCCCTTGAGATTTGTATGTACTTGACCTTTAAAAGCAAAAGACATTTATGCACGAGCTGTTAATTTACAATGCAAGACAACAGAATAGATTCAATCTCAATTTTTCCCAGAGAGGGGAAAAAAGTGAAGTCTGCGAAGTCAGTCATATGCACTCAGAAGAAGGGGGATGGATTGTAAAAAGCAGTAAAAAGTAGAAATAAAAAAATCTCGAGGCTCTGTTTTTATCCTGAAGATATCAATGACTCAAATCTTTACAATGTGTGATTTGATTTTTTTTTTTTGGTTTTTAATCCAAGGTATTATGCCACCTAGTGCAATGTGTCCCTGATGCAGACTGGTCCATCACAATAGGAGCAATATGCTTTAACTGGAGTCAGATTGCATTAAGTGGTGCTAGGAAATGAAAAGCTTCTGAACTCAAATCTGAAACTGAAATGCCAAACTAACTGAATGGCTGTAGACTAATACCTCACTAATATTATTAAATATCCATTTGAGGTAAATTGGAATCTTCTTTTGAGTATCAGCAGTAAGACATAAGTTTTCTAAATCAGCAGTTTGGTCCATCTATCAGGAAGTAAGTAGATTTGGATATTAATAAGTAATCTGGAGGAGGAAAGGGAGTTCCTTCTAGTTCAGGGCAGCACAGGTAAAGAAGCAGTTAAATGTGTCAAGCAAAGAAAGGAAAAGAATCCTGTTTAGATGGCTTAATAAAAATGTTTGAAAAAAAGGAAAACTTCAATAGATTTTTCTTTTAAAATCCTGCAGTATATAGTAATCATCTTCCACCCATATCATTACTGAAGAGCTACAAAAGTTCTAGATCCCTTACAATTTATTTTGGTCCCATTCCTTGGCACATAGCTTCCCCTTCCAAAGAGAAAGATGACCACACTCAGTTCATCTGAACAGACTCTTCACTTGACAGTCAGTTTAAAATAATTTCATAGCCCCATGTTTACATGTGTGTAAAACAATAGAAAGTGCAGGTGATTCAGCAAGTACAGTTTATTAACCCAGCTTTAATCTAACAGCTGCTGTGACAGAAACAGACATATGAAATGGCTTCACAGTCCCCTGTACCTGACCTTGAATGAAGTTGGTGTGACTTTGCCTATTATGGGGAACAACCTTTAGATGGCAATGTAGATAACTCTCATCCATTCAAGCAGATGCTTTATCTTGAAGGACAGTTTGGCCGTATGGACCATGGAACTGATCCTCTTTCTAGCTAAGGGAGTGAGGAAGTAATATGAGGCCAGGCTCTAACTCCAAACAGTTCTTGATACTCCCAACGCCTAACCTTTCAAAGGTCTTCAGGGCTCAGGAGCTTAGACCATTAAGACAGCAGAAATACATGAGATAATAAGCCCCACAGATTATATTTCAAAATGCACAAATTCCAGAGATGCTGTTACTACCTACATCCAGTCACTTCTACTGCTACTGCTGTTCTACCTTTCTGCATAACTCTGCATTTGTATACACTTAGAGAAAAGGATATCTCTGCTCAGGCAGAGTCTTCAGAGTACCACTTTGATTCTGCCAGTACATTTTAGAAATGAAAATAGAGTCAGAATCATTACTGACATGAGAAAAACTGGGTGAAGGCAAGGGCAAGAAAAAAAAGGGAAAATACAGTGTTCACGTAGAAAATGTCTGGCTGTGCAACAGAAGAGGAAATATTTGAAATCAGAGAGAAAAGTGAATGCTGGGAGAATAAAGCAAAGCAAATCTGCAAATACAGACACTGCATGTCTAGCAACGGCAAGCAGCACATAGGTCTTTTTCCATAAGCAGTAACAAACTGATGGATTGAGCTGTGGATCAGAACACAGAAAGACTGGGTTTGTATTCCAGCACAGTGGGTGAGCCTTCCTGTGAAAATGCTGGAAAAATCACTCTGTCTCCCTCCGTGCCTCAGCTTCCCTACCTTCAGAAATGGGTATGAGGATACTCATTTATAAAGCACACAAATGCTGTACTGAAGAGAAGGCCTTATTATTTCCTTCAAGGAGCAAAAACACTAATCTTGGAAGGGATGTCATATAATCCTTTTGATAGTAAATTATATTCTGTTCTGCAAAACCACTTCCTGCTTTATCTTCTTGACTGTAATCAGCATGTGTTCTTTCACCTCACTAGCCTAAAGGAAGAAAACTTCTTTAGAGGTCAAAACTAGAGACTTGTTCTAATTCATGGGCTAAGTGTTTTAAAAAAGATATGCAACACAAAAAATTCCAAACAAACCATTTTGGCTATGATGAGAAAATAGGAAATTCGTCTCCTCCAGAAGGACAGAGGCAAGGAAAAAGGCCTCCTAAATCATGGTGCTGTAGTAGCACTACTCCCTTCTCCCTCACCTTCCTGGTTACTATCTTCTCTCCAAAGCTGCCAAGAGAAACATGGTACTCAAATCTCGTAGGATCTCAAGTCTCAGCTGAGAAAAATAGCAATGGGTTCATTTTCTCATGCGGAGATACTCTTCATTACTAGCATACAGCACTGAACAAAACATAACCAAATTATTATTTTTCATGTCATGTTTCATTTAGAGGAAGCTCAACATGGCAACAGCAATTTCACTACACAGAAAACCCAGTTTAACCTCAACCTTGTGAAACACATGCAATTCCTTCTTAATTCCATGCTCTCTTGCTGGTCTGCAACAAACCAGGACCCCAGATTTTCCTGCTTACCCACTCACTTTTTTCCTAAGCACCAAATCAACATCTCCATAGACAGCAATGACAAAGAAGAGACATAAAACAACGAGCAAAAAAGTCTAAACAGAAGTTTTGATCTCTGGTGATAGAAAGACAGATAGATAGATAGATGGCACAAGCAAAGTGACTCACCGTCAATGACGTTAAGACAAGGCAAACAAGAAAACCCAACATCAATATTAATTTTTAACAAAGAAGTCCCGTGTAATTTGCAGGGGTTCTGGAAAAAAGTGTATAATTTACTGCAAACCCCAAACTGTACAGTGTACACAACCAAACTCACAGGATTACACTGCAGACCAGCAACTTAATTTTGTTCACTGGTATATAACTTAGTGTACTACCTCAATTTATTGCCCATAATTTTCTTGCCTCCCTATCTCTTGGAACAATCAACTCTTGAACAATTTGCTCTTGAAACTTTAGATAGTGAGGCAGTAGCACCCACATTGAAATAAAACTGCATACTGTTGCTGAATACTGACAGCCCTGATCATGTCACTCTTTCACATACTGCTACAGAGCCATCACTGATCATTTCAAGTGTAAAAATTTCTTTATACCTCTGTTTAAGTAGTTCTTTTATCGTAAGTATCATACTCATCAAAAACTACTTGTTATTTTGAACAGCATGAGAAACAAATATTGTGATTTCAGTTCACAACAAATTAGGTCGTTTCCCAAAACCTTATATATCATGATGACAAACAGCATAATCATCACAGCAGACTCAGAACTTTTCACAGTAACGTTTTGTCAAAGCCACTCAAAAGTCCAAGTTGTGAAAGAGTTAATCATAACAGCTTTATTTATTTTGTACAGAGAACTCCAGATAATTAAATAATAGGATTATATGACACACAACATCATTCAATAATCTAGTTTTAAAATTGCTCAAGGAGGGATCTTTCTGAACAAAACTTCCTTTAGGTTCTTTGAAACAAAGGTAATGTCTTTCCTATGCACTCTCCTAAATTTCAGTAAAAAAAAAAAATCATGCAGCTAATTTCAGATTTTGATCACCTGAGTAGCACTGAACTAAGAGCATGGTAATTTGGAAAATTCAGACCCATCATTCTCTTTCTCTGACAGTATTAGTGTTCTAATACGCACGTATATGTAACTCAGCCCCATTAACATACAAAATTATGAATCTTTCTTTCCCCTCATCTTCAATTCACAGTTTGTGACTTCCACATGGAAGCAATTCATGACACTATAGGATAAAACTGCAGGAATGATTACCAGATGAGAGGAAACCTCTATCTAATCTTGAAGTGTCTCACATAGCATGGAATTAACATACCCATTAGTTGTCTCATTTACATGTGGGTAAAGGTCATTCTTATGTCATTTTACAGATCCAGATGATGTGATAAAACCAGCTATGCAAAATCCTAACAACCAGCAAAGGTAACCTGACCACTGGGAAAATGCTGTCATAAGGCCAGTCTCAAAAAGAGAAAAGCAGAACCCATGGAACTACAGAAGGCTTTTCAGACAGATATGGACAGGCTGGGCCAAGGCCAATTGTATGAGGTTTAACAAGGTCAAGTGCTGGGTCCTGCATTTGGGCCACAACAACCCCATGAAATGCTACAGACTTGGGATGTGTGGCTGGAAAGCTGCCCGGAGGAAAAGAACCTGGGGTGTGTTGCTTGACACATGCCTGTATATAAGCCAGCAATGTTTCCAGGTGGCCAAGAAGGCTAATGGCATTCTGGCTTAGATCAGAAATAGTGTGGCCAGCAGGACCAGGGAAGTGATTGTCGCCTTGTACTTGGCACTCGTGAGACTACACCTCAAATATTGTGTTCAGTTCTGGGCCCCTCACTACAAGAGTGTCATTGAGGTGCTGGAGCATGTCCAGAGATGGGCAATGAAGCCGGTGAGGAGTCTGGAGCACAAGTCTTACACGGAGCAGCTGAGGAAACTGGAGCTGTTTGGCCTGGTGGCCTGGCTGAGGGGAGACATGATCACTCTACAACTAGCCGAAAGGAGACTGTAGTGAGGCGGTGTCAGTCTCTTCTCCCAAGTAATGACAAAAAAAGAAGAAATATCCTTAAGTTGTGCCAGGGAGGTTCAGATTGGATATTAAGAAAAATTTCTTCACTGAAAGGGTTGTCAAGCACTGGAACAGGTTGCCCAAAGAAGTAGTGGAATCATCATCCCTGGAGGTCTTTAAAAGCCTTATAGGCGAGATGCTTAGGGACATGGTTTGGTGATGGGCTTGGCAGCACTAGGTTAATGGTTGGACTCAATTTTAAAGGTCTTTTCCAACCTAAATGAGTCTATATAGCAAACTCCACACCAGGCCACATTTTGAGGGCCACAGACAACACATCTGAGGAAGATGCTTACACCCTCTGGTCAGCACTGGTGAGACCACATCTGGAATAGACTGTGACCAGCTCTGGGAACCCAGTTCAACAGGGATCTGCCGACAGAGCAGGGGTATAGTCAGAGGGCTACCACATAGGTTAGGGTCCACAGATGCAGGACCTGTGATGAGAAGCAGAGAGGAGACAGTTTTGCTTTTGCAGACAAGAGGCAAAGGGGAGATCTCATAGCAGCTGACAACAACTTGAAATTCAGCTGCAAAGATGACAGACAAACTGTTCTCTGTAGTGCCAGGCAATAACACAAGAGGCAACACCCATGGGTCACATTTTATGAGGTCCAGGTTGGACATCAGGAAAAATTTCCACCACAAGAGAGTGTAGCACAGCATGGAGACACACTGTTCAGAGAGACCATGAATGCTCCACCCTTAAAGGTTCACAGGACTTGGCTGGACTGAGTCATGGCTGACCTGATCTGGTAAGAGTCTTGCTTCATTTGAGATATGTACTAGGTGACCTAGAAAGGTTTCTTACAAACAACATTTTTGAAATATCTAACTGATTTCAGTAGGGCCGCGATCCATCCCAGATGGCATTTATTTAAATGTATTTAGAGTACTTAAAATGGAAGAAGCATGGTGTAGCCAGGTTCAAACGTTAATGGTTGCAGTACTCCATCAATCCTACCCAAGCAAGAAATTGCAATTTTGGACTGTCATGATTGGAGTTTGAATTATTTTACAAAACATTCTTAGTTCTAAGGGGCCTAAATTTCAAGGGTTTATTATTAACTTTATATCAAAGTTCTCAAAACTCAAGTGTACACCGAGAACACTGATAACCAAATGTAACCTTCAAGTGATTTCACAGCCCTTCTCAACATACAACCTCTGCCACTGTTGCTCTTTCAAATGGTCTGTGGTTCTTATGAGAAAGGCCTTGCCCTTCCTGACTTAAGAGAGAAGGAATACTTAAGCTTTTAATTCCTTGCAATTAAATTTCCTCTACTCACTACCTATAGAAGGGAGTATCTGGAATGTAAAACATTGCAGTACTGCAGAAATAGCTTTCAAGCGTAAGTTCTGGACTCTCCAGACCCATGTCATACCAGAGTGAGATGTAAAATATCTCCATTAACATCTGAATATGTGACAAGAGGTATGGCTATTCTAGTAAGTAAGTGACATGAAAATATAATTTTTCTCTCCGTCACCTGTGCATCTTACTGGAAAAAGAAGTGCAAAACCACATGTTAAAATACATTAAAAGGTAATGGGAATGGTGATACTCTCCAGCCTCCCAGTTTTCTCAGTATTTTCATCCATGTGCTTCAGCTAAAGATAGACACTGTGTTTTGGAGAAGTTTACCTGAAATAATTGAAACTAGAGAAGGCCAGATAGGAAGGAAGAAAGGAGAGTGATTCAGACAAGACAAAGCTGTGCTTGGTTGTGACTAATATCATCTCATGCTAAACACTGCAAATTTAGTGCATAACACCAAAACCACCAAGTCATATCTTATAAACAACCAAATTCATCAGGGTCTGTCCAGATCACTAACTGATAGAGGTCCTTGGCCAAATTAAATGACAAATTAGTTTTTGACTAATTTTGGTTTTGAATAAAATGTTGAGTAACAGATACAATCACTGGGTTCTAATTTTTGTTTTTAAACATACAGAAACTATATTTTATATTTTAACTCCTTCCAAAACTATTTGGATAAGAAAATGACTGAAACTGGTGTGATTTTACAAGTGATTTTTACCCTGCAATCTTCTTCCCTTTTCTCCAATCAGCACTGGATTCAGAGCTCATCAGTCCCCATCACTGGGACTGCTGATAGTGTCAGTCAGGACTTTGCATGAGGCAAGGCCAATCTTCCCATTCAGGCAACAAACATCCCACTCGCATAGGATGTCACAGGAGCCCCATGAACTGCTTATCATCCTCTTTCTCATGGAGGAGTCAGAATCTAAAAAGACATCCTAACCCATCATGGTGTGCAGAACAGGTACTTACAGCTCAGTATTGAAGTAGGAGGTGACATCAGGATCAGGCACACCTGCTACAGCAAAATTACTGCTCCCAGTGTCAACCAGAATATTTAACTGCCGGAACAGAAGAAAGGAGAGGTGGTTTTCATATCCAATGAAACAAATAGATGCAAAAAAAAAAATCATTAAAGCTTTTTTTTTCCTAAACTACCTTCAGTTTTAAATTGATGATGAAAAATAAATGCAGTGTCACATTTGAGAAAGACATGCTGCTGCAGCCCCTTCAAAACAGCTGATCATGCTGAAGTGCTTTAAAATAGTCCTGTTCCTGGAAGGGGGAAAACCCGCCAAGCTCGTATTCGCACAGCAGATGAATTCAGAACTGTTTCAAATTTCTTTTTGGCCCAATCCATGTGTCTCGGCAGCCTGGCTCATCTGGGACACAGGCTGAATTGCATACTGTTTAAAGCACTGTTTGCCTTAGAGCTTATGAAGTTTCAAGGTAGAAACTGAATGTAAGTCTAAGAAGAAATAAGCAGAAGCACAAAGTTGCCCCATGACTTGGAAAGCGTGGGAACGATGCCCAGCTTGTCCCAAGCAACAGGAACCTACCACAGCCTTTACCGCCTTTAAATAGGATGATGGTAGATTTATAAACATCGTGAAAAGGATTGATTGAAAGCTTCCCTAAGAGCAGGCTATTTGTTTGCTTACCTGGGAGGATGACTTACGACAAAAATTGCCTAACAAAACCACATGGACAAAACGAGACACCTTGCTTCCCCATTTGGCTCAGGTAACCAGGCTGGTTCCCCACAGCTACATGATGGTTTATGCTAACAGAAAGCAGAAGGTAACAGCATGGGAGCAAGCAGCCAGATACAGGATCACCTCTTTCAGTGAGACATTAAACGTAGTGTCATTAAATGATAATTTAAGTCAGTCAGAGACTGTACTGCTACCAAAAGCAGTAGTCATACTTTTCCCCTGCTCTTGGCTGGATGTTTCCCAGGGCTCTTTGGCATAAGCACTCATGCCCATGGGGCATGTGTGATGCAAATCAGATCAGGTTCCTCACCTACACTCACATACACACAAAAAAAATTAGCAATCTGCCATATCAGACAGCTACTTGAAAAGAGATGGTAGGAGAACATACTAGAAAAGGGTGATTGCCTCTTTTGGTGACAGTGTGGTCTCAGATTGGCTTAAAATGATTGTGAAATTATGCTGTAGGCAGTAGGGGACACACCCGCTCCCCAGAAAAACGTTAAGGAATTAATAATTTTTCGTGGGAGAGAGTGAGACATGAGGACTTGGTTGCCCATGGTGTGAAGACAGCTCAAACTGGCCACTTTGGTAGTCCTCATCACTCCCCTATGACGTGAGGTAGCTAGGGATCTAGCACTGAAAGTGGACACGGGAAGAGTAAGAGAGAATGACAGACAAAATGAGTTTGGTGTTGACAAAGGAAGTGGAGAAATAGGGCTGATCTCAGAAAGCAGAGTAAAGACAAAGAAGGATAAAGCATTTGGGGAAGCCATACGGAATCTTTCTTTAATGAGTTTAAAAACCAAGCATGGACAAGTGAGAGATGATCATAGAATGGTAGAGGTTGGAAGGGACCTTTAGATATCATCTAGTCCAGCCCCCCTTGCAGAAGCAGGGTCACCTAGATCAGGTCACACAGGAACGCATTCAGGTCGGTCTTGAAGACCTCCAAGAGAAGGAGACTCCACAACCACCGTGGGCAGCTTATTCCAGATGTTCAAAAACATCTTTGGTTTGCTCAAGGTGAAGGAGAGAGGAGATGATTATCCTTGTTTTACCTAGTTAACACAGTATGGGATCGAGGAGCTCTGACATTTAAACAAACACAAAACCAACTAGTAATCTGTAGGCCTCTCTTCTGAACCGCATGCACACTCTCTCATTGGTATTCACAGTCCTAACAATGCAAAAAGAAACAAACCCAACAATTTTATTCAAGTGTCTCACTGTATCCCAGATTTTAGATTAAGCGGAGGCAATACATTAAAATTTATTTTCCAACCACACAAACCAGACACAGACATTTAAAACCAAAAAGACACCTACAAGTTCACTTGGCTCCAGGAACTGAAGCCTTAAAAGAAAATAGAAACCTCTGAGGCATGGCTTGCAATAAAATTCAAAGTTTGCTATATACTTTATTTCAACGACATCAAAAGCCTAACATTTTGTCAACTATCTAACAATTCATTTTCCCCCCTCTCTGGGCTAGAAATCATATTAAAAATGAAGAACAAAGAGCAGCTACAAGGTGTGCATCTATCAGGATCAACAAAAGTTGCCTCAAAGGGGTGCTGCAGGGCTTAAATTAATTAGCCTTTCGGAGGCAATCTGTGATGCTTGAGTAATGGGCACTATACATCAGCTGCATAAATACATGTAGGTGTTTCCCTAGCTTCAGTAATATGCATGACACTATGCACGGAGGAGGACTTGAGGGGAAAAAATAAAGCCCCAAACAAAAATCTCATCACTAAATATGACATATATGAAAGATATTTTACCCCCACACCTTAAATACAATGTTATCATCACAGAATTCACAAATCACTGAAGAAAAGGGCAAATTTACTACCCACAGTATGGAGCAAATCAACATTTCCAAAAGAAAACAGATATCCTCCTCCCCCCAAAAAAAAGATTAAAAAAAGAAGAAAATACAAAGCTGGCTAACCATGCAAGTGCCAGCCCACTCGGACACAGCAGCATTCACATGACAGATCACTATTGAGGCTGACATTCTCTATCCGCATGTTTGCGCATAATGAGATGCAGGCAGCCAGGGCAGACACTGATTTATTGTAGTCCTCACAATAGAGCCAGTGATTAGCAGCTCATTTTGGGGTGGGTATAACTTACTGAGTTCTCTTTCTTTCCTGGCTACCCTTTGGGTCTGAATTTTCTTTAGTGCCTTCACGTCTCATTAAGAACCACTTTCATGTTGTCACCACTGGAGCCTACTTTATTCTGCACTGCCTGCTGCTGGTTTAATGGTGCTGCTGGGGGAGCTTCAGGCAAGCTCTGGTGACTCAAAGGGTGGAAACCGGAGGAGCTGCTTCACATCCAGAGGTCAGCCCTGCCCTCTCCCAAAAGATGAAGCCAAACACCCTCCCCATCTGCTGCATTTTGCAGCCCAGTTTACAAACAAAACCTGGAATCAATGGCACCAACTTGATTCACTGAGCTACACGCTGTGACAGCAGGAGAGTGGTCATACATCTCTGTGCCTTTGCCATTCTGCCACAGGGACAGAAGACCCTGATGCCAAGGCAGAGTCAACAGTGGTGGTAGTGTCCCCTCCAGCTGCCCCAGAGATGGTGAATCAGAGCTGTCAGAGGCAGGAGAAGCAGATTCCTTGGGTTTATGATGGTCATCTTGAGTGAATCACTTCCTGTCACCAAGAACTGATTATTTAGTGATAAATGACTGTTTTACTAGATTAAGTCAGTTTTTGTGAGACCCAAGGTTGAAGAGACATGGCTGAACAGAATCACAGAATGGTCAGGGCTGGAAGAGACCTCTAGAGATTACCTAGTCCAATGCCCTGGTAAAGGAGGTTCACCTTGATCAGGTTGCACAGGAATGTATGCAGGCGAGTTTTAAAAGCCTTCAGAGTAGGAGACCCCACAATCTCCCTTGGCAGCTGTTCCACGGCTCCCTCACCTTCAGCTATGAACAAGGACATGACAGAAAAGCTGCCCAAAGACTGATGACCAATCACGTGCCCAGCATTAAAAACAATTAAAAACTATTTTCCTTTTGCTTTTAGAAGCACGAAATGAAAGCCTTGTGTTTGTTGGGGTTTTTTTTTTGGTTTTGGGGTTTTTTTTGATTGTGGTTTCCAAGTTCAATTTCAGAAAGCTGACAATAAATGCAAAAGGCTTTTTTTTCCCCTGAAGGTCACCTTTACCACAGCTGTGGAGGAATAAAATCTGCACCTAGTATCGTACCTGGAGATTATTTCACTGGATGCATTTCCTATATGGAAATAGCATTGTTATTACTACTAAGAGGTTCATAAAGATCCTTAGCTATATAGAGTAAGTATGATAGCAACATCCACCTCTACCATGACAAATTTACAGAGGAAATCTGACACTCTATCTATATGCCATTAAAGTTGTGCTTATAAAAAGAAACAAATCCAAACCTGTTTACTGAAAGTCACAAACACTGAAAGCTGAAGCCTCCTTAGGCCATGTGTTTTATATGCTTTTTGCTCTGAAGGGGTAGAGACACTGAAAAAACCCCCAGTCACAGTGATTTATTTTAACTGGAAGTCAAATATATTGTCAATACTTCAAAGGACCCCTCAAACTTTGCTTGATTTAGCAACAACATCAATTAGCACTTACTATGTGCCATCTTGCTCCAATAATTTAGCACACCACTATGTCTTTAATATTTTTAAGCTTTCTATTGCTGAAAATGGTCGTATTTTGATATCAGAAAAAAAGCATTGCTTACTGACCTGTCATCTTTTCTTCATTCAGCAAAGCTTTGTCTGCCTGTGGGTCAGGCATCCGCCCTGTCTGTTACACAAGTGGCGTCAATGCGCCGTCATCAACATCTCGCATTATCTATGCCTCATTTAACTGCCTGGTGAACAGTAATTTACAGTTATACCACCATGCATTCAGAAAGTGACTTCCTTCATATTTTCAAAGAAAAGTGACAGAATGTTCCACTCTTTCCACCTTTGTTGCACTGAGGCTGCTAGCATCTTCTAGGAGGGACAGATCTTGCCTCTGTTCTGCTCTACAACTTATTCAGACTGAAGTTTCTCTTTCCTGTTTTAATTTGAGGTCGGACATTTTTGGTAACTTTCAGAAAAATATACAAAATAAATCCCACAGGCTAAATGTGCATAATATACTTCTTTGAAGCAGCAGTCTCAGTCTGCAAGGTTTAGCATACACAGCCTTTTCCAGGTGGAAACCTTAGGGCTTGCATGCAACTCTGTCACACTGCTGCTTTTGATGTGATTCCCTCGGTAACCCACGCTGCACTACTGATAATCTTCATACCCATTAAAAGACTGGCCCATGGAAAGATCCACTGTCAGTTTTCTTAAAGATAATGGGTCTGATCTTTTTAGGTCGAGCAATATATTTTCACCTCTGGAAAGAAGACACCAGGCCACAAAAATGTATTGGTCTCTTCATCCCTGCTTCAGCAGAGGTTGGGGGGGGGGGGGGAAGAAAAAAAAGATTTGCACAGATAGAGCCATAAATATAATAATCAGTCTCACTCAGTCTTACATTTACTCTGGGATTCAGTCAAAGACTTAATGATAGACAATTGATAGCTTCTACTGCACAAGCCAGCAGACCGAAGAAGCTGGCTCAGTAAAAGTTTATGATGAAAAGTACAAGTGATCATGTCTTCTCTGGGATTTTAACTTGACCCAAAGGCACTCATTTCTCTTCCCTTCTCTCCCATCTCCAATAAAGAGAACGATCATTCCACACTAGTAACATTCATATGCCGTTCAAAATCTTGTCCTGCTGTGCTTTCATGATTTCTCCCACACACACACTTAAAATAAGGCTTACAGTCCTACTCTGCTTGATGGAGTATGCCACATAGTAAAAAATGGCTTTTTTGTCCACATGTAGAGACTATAAATAAGAAGCATCCCATTACTGGCTCATGAGCTGTTACCACATAACACAATTCACTGACTTCGAAGTCCATCCCATATAACAACTCCTGAACTTGTAATGTGTCCTAACCCCTCCTCTTTCTTATTTTGCCCAACACATAATAAATCCCACAGAAAATAATTTGCTAGACAGTGCTTAAAAAAAGGTGCAAAGAAGTGCTACGTTTCTTGTTAGGCAGCTAGAAATTATTTGGCTAACAGCTCTTCTTTTTCAATCTGGTTAATAGATAGGAAAATTAGTTGCCAACTTAAATACTGCCTCATTTAACACAATGATTCCTAATTACATTATCACCCCATCTGGCAAGAATTGCTTATAACCACCACACAAAAAGGAAAATACACTAGTAACTATATGTCATGTTTTCACACAGTTATTACTCGTTATTATTGGCACAGACCATCAGTCAGGTTATTTCAGCAATTTGTTTCTATAAATTAATAATGTTACAATATACAGCAACTTTTAAAGCACTGAGTTGTTGTATTCTTTTTTTCCTGTGTTACTTGGAATTATCACAGAGTCACAGAATGATAGGCGTTGGAAGGGACCTTCTAAGGATCATCTAGGCCAACTCCCACCCCTTGCTCAGGGAGATCTGCCAAGATCAGGTCACTCAGGACTGTGTCCAGGTGAGTTTTGAAAAACTCCAGAGAAGGAGATTCCACACCTTGCCTGGGCAGCCTGTAACAGGGCTCCCTCACTCTCACAATGAAGAAGTTTTTCCTTAAGTGAAACTTTTTGTGTTCCAGCTTTTTGTTCATTACCCTTAGTTCTATCACTGGAATCCTTTACTGCCTACTTTCTAATAAATTCAGAAGACTAGGCTGTAATATAGATCTATTTCTCTTAAGATACAGAAATAAAACCTAAATAAAAGATGAATTAGAGGAATATTTGGAAGCATATCTAGATATAGGAACAAAGTTAGATATAAACCGAAAAGAACTCTACAACGACACATTTCCACTTACAGATCAATACATGTTTTGCTGAACAGGTAAGACTGAAACCAAAGAGGGGTAAGTTTGTTGGTTGGATGGACCAGCACATTGCCCTTGTACACTGAGGCAGGGATAGGACTCGCATTTTTCATTGCTCATAAGTGGCCCCTAGACTGGACCAGGCCAGGCCTCATTGCAGCACTTCACAGAATGGTGAGGTTGGAAAAGGCCCTTGGAGGTCACTTGGTCCAATCCTCTGCTCAAGCAGGGTCATTCAGAGCCAGCTTCCTAGGACCGTGCCCCGAGTATCATTCCAAAGACGGAGACTCCGCAACATCCTTGGGCAACATGTGCCAGTGCTTGGTCACCTCACAGTATAAAAAAACCTGTTTTTTCTTATGTTTAGAAGGAATCTCTTCTGTTTCAGTTTGTTCCCCCCGTCTCTGGTATTGTTACTAGACACCTAAAAAAAAAAATCCTGCTCTGTCCTCTTTGCACCTCCTTTTAGGTATTTATGTTAATTGATGAGATATTCCCTGAAGACTTCTCTAGGCTGAGCAGTCCCAGCTTTCTCAGCCTTTCCTCATGTGAGAGATGCTCCAATCCTTTAAATGTCTTCATTGCCTTTCACTAGTCTCTCTCCAATATGTCCACGTCTATCTTGTACTGAGGAGACTAGAGCTGGATCCCAGCACTCCAGGTGTGGCCTCACCAATGCCAAGTAGAGGAATCTAGAAAAACAACTCAGACTTTTGGCTGATAGCTGCATGGCCATTAGTGAGAAACACCTCACCCAGAGTCAAATGACTATTTGCAGCTAGGACAGTACCCTACTTCACCTTTGAGGAGAAGAAGGAGGAAAGAGGCAGGACCACATGCTATGCTGAATTGGGAAGAAGTACTTCCCCTGGTACCCTCAAGGGAGGTCACCTCAGCAGAGACAATGGACCTATCCGCCTCCACATCCCAAAAAACTCATTTCATAGTCATAAGAAGGGTTTAACCATGCAGCCAAGGTAAGTGAGGCATTGTGAGAAAGAAAAATGGGATAGAGATTAAAGATTTTCTAATGATGTTTGTTCAGCAGGTGGTGTCTATGTTTCACTGCGTCACACTAGGGACAGAGAGGAAAGTGATTTATTGCAGCATGAAAACTTGGCTAAACCAGGAGGTCAGATATATCACCAAAGATAATTCCTGCTTTCATAATGGCAGAAGTTTGCCACAGAAACTATGGTGCGTTTGTAGGTTGTGCAGTAAGCAGAAAAACAAGTGGCAAATGGAGGCTCTTCAAGGCAGCAGCAGATCAATCCCATCAGCGCATGTCTGGCATTTGTTGTCATTCCCCTCACCATATTCCCAGCTAGTGTCAGAACCTTGGATTTGACCCCACACCTATACCACCTTTTCTTTCGTTCTCTCCATCACTCACCCAAACCACTCAGCAATCCCTAGACACATCTGCAATGCCCCTAACAGAAGATCAGGTCTTTTGCCCTCGATCTTTTCATGATCTGCACTGCTAGACTGGGAGGAATACTTTATAATTTTTTCCCCCCTCTGAAAGCAATCTCTTTCTTTGCTAGAAGATTACAAAGCACTATCTGGATTAGCCAATCTATACGTGCTTAAGAGTACTGCATGCTTCTGTGGTTGAGATTTGTATTAAAAACACAAATGCTAAAATGACTGATTGCTCTGAAGTATAAACTTGCTAAACTAAATTATGAGTTGAAATATAAGCATCTGACTCTGGGACTGATGAATAGTTATTTTGAAGAGAAATATTATAGGAAGTGCTTTATATATATTATCATTTTGACAATAAGGGAAGACTATTATGGTTTAAAGACAAAAAAAAAAATAGGCAGTCAATCAATCCTGGTAACAAAACAAAATATCTATTCTTCATTTCTGTGCTCTCCTTTCTGCCAGTGCTTTTGGCTCCCTAAACATTAGCATTCTTTCTGCACATGCCATCTCATGTGGTATCTTATTTTTCAGGCTGAAATTTATTCGCTGTGTCTAGATTTATCATACCGCACATCCATCCTATTCATGCTATATGAACATGCTTTGCTGTTGAACATGAGCTATTACTTGCTTATCTTCCAGCTGCGTGAATCGTAGCAATTTTGTCTCATTGCCGTTTCAGAAAAGATTAACCTTTTTTCATTTTTTTCCCCAGATACAAGTCCCTCTCCCATATCATACCATATAGGTGACAAAAAACTTTTTGTGTGAGGCAACCTTCTAGTTCACATAAATCAGCTACTGCTGAAGTCACAGTCTGCTCTAGGCATTGGGTCTTAAGGAAAATCTGGACTAGTTAAAGTTCAGTAACAATAATTTAGACATCTAGAAAAATTTCACCTGTAAATAACCACTGAAAGTCTTGAACTAGTTTGAGAACAGACATCAGCTATTTATACTTAAGTACACACAGAGCTCTTGTTAAATCCAAAAGCATGTTTCCACCTGTTAGTAGGTGTACAGGAATTACATTCATCAATTTTCTGCTAATTACAGTGCATTACTGATGAGACAGGGAGACTGCAAGCTGAATGCCACAGGGACCAACTCTTACATAAAACTGCAAGACTCCTGAGGAATCCCAATGCCCACGCAGCCTTGGTTTAGAGACAGGCTACGTCTAAGCTCAGTGCCATATCTGAATTAGTAACCATCTCATCCAGAGATGCTCCCTCTCTAGAGCACATGACTGCCAAAGGTGTTGCAGAGACAGCTATTAATTCAATAATTCAACAGCTAAAAAGAAGCTGAAGAAATGCCAGAAGTCTGTCTCTACCACCAGCATGACTCTTCTTGAATGCTATTACCGATTTCATAGTCACCTTCTCACACTAAACCTCCTACTGAAACCACCAAGCATGGCCACCACAGAGCAGATCTGCTGGGTACTGCTCGGCAGGATTTTGAACTCTTTTGAGCAGTGGACAGTCACATTAGAGGGCTACTAGCCCATGGTGCTATGGGTGTTGTAGAAGGACCTGAGAAGAGGGACAGCTTCTAGCTCCATAGTAAACAGGAGGGCAGCAGAGGTGGGCAAAGGGCTGCACGACTGTGCTTCATGCTACAGGACCACAGACACTACCAGCCAGCAGAAAAAGGTTTTGCTGTCCCCAGATAACTCCCTCAGCAAGCTTCTATGCATTTGTACCCTTGTGCTTAACCACAGCCTGTCTCACTTCCCTCCTTAAGAAAACCACTGTCAAATTATTTCGGTTGACCTGAAGCTAAACTTTCTTAAAAAAAAAAGAAGACAACTTTCCCACTGAAAAACAACAAACCATCCACCTCAAGCGTCTTAGGTTAAATTAAATACCTGCTACATCTGTTCTGTTTACCAGTGGTACTTAGGGCATGATACATTGAAAATATAGTCCTATGTCAAACAATTTTAGATTTTTTTTTAGTAAAGGAAGAATTAAAATAAAAGGAGAAAGCAACTTATCATGCTAATATGCTACCTTTCAGCATATAATAGCCGAGGAGGGCTTGTTGCTTTGTTTTGTTTTAAAGGAAATGGAATCAGTCAGCCTACATTAATGTATTATACCCAGTGAATGATTACAGTTAGAAGCTGCATACAGTTTGGAATTTCAATTTTTTGCTCTCCAAAATTAGCTTCCAATTTATTTTGTCAGGTCACCCTTTTCTTTACCTCTACTGTTGATCAGGCTCACAGCAACTGCTGTCTGGAAAAAGAAAAAACAAACAAAAACATTTTTAGTTCTTCTCTACCTAGCTTCACAAGTCCTATATTATTAAAAAATAAAGTTTTGAAACTAAAGCAACAATTCTCCAACTGCAGTATCGATAAGACTGAAACAGTTGTACACATTTGCACAGAGCCAAGCTATACTAAGTAAACTCAACAAACCCTAACTGACTAACCTTTAAACCTTGAGACTCTACACGAGTCACTGCCCATGTTTACTGTGCCATTTAGAAATAACAGAATTAATCAATGGCCACGTTTCAGACTTCAATACAGCATATAAAGGCCATTCCTAGTGATCTTGAGTGTAGGCTAGGAGGTATCTAGTCTTATGAGTGCTATGACTTTTTTTGGGCAATGTCCCTTTTGTCAAAGATGCCACAGTACCCTTGTGCTTCAGTAGTAGGTAGAAACCTTTCAAGAGAGATTCAGTCTCACTCCTGTGTTTTTACCTCCATTAAGAGATATCAAATTTAAATAAAATCTCAGATTTCAAATTGTACTGGAGATGTGAAACCAAGTGCCAAAGCTGTTCCTGCAATACTTAAAAAGCTTTTGAAGGCAGCAATTAACTTTGAAAAAGGCTACGTTTTGGAGACAGGTAGGAAAAAAAATAAGTCTGTAGGACAGCACTGAGAAAAATCAGAGTTTTGAGAAGGCTGCACATTGGGTCTGATCTCTCCTTTCTCCTCCTCCTGTCAACTCACTCTCATAGCGACACAATTCTTTTTTTTTCCCCTGCTCTGTCAAGATGGGAGTTTTGGAGGCAGGTGTTCACTTGCAAAGGTTTTTTGAAGCCTGGATAACTGCAAGAAGGAGAGGTGAAGGCAGGACACACCTGACACATCAGGTCTATTGGTTCTCCCCAGAACAGGCTGTTCCCAGTGGCACTACCATACCCACACAGCGAGGCCATTCATTATAATGTCCTTCTACCTGTACTTACTGTCTGCTTAGGGTTTTTTCAGTGCTTTTCTTCAGGAAGGATATTAAATGCTTATATGATATTTTTGCAATCATTCCCCGAGAACATCACAACAAAACCGATGTGGATAAACGTAATTTTTCTTTTATTTTCTCTATCCATACACTGCAACAGTGAAGTAACCAATCTTTTCAAAACATGAATGTCAACAGACAGGATTACATGGGAACCCCCCACTCTTGCTCCTTAAGTCAAGTTCATGGCTGTGAAAGCAACCTCTTCCTCCTGGAGGCCAGGAAACTACCCACAATCCCATGTTCACACACTGGGATCCCTGGATTCTCCATAACCAATAATCTTGGTTAAGTAAATAAATCAGCACACACCTTGGAAAATCAGCTATGAACTCCCTGTACTTCAGGGCATGATCTCTTCTATAAAATCCCACAACTTGTTCTTCAGGACTGGGCTTGTAGCACTGCCAGGTTTTGTTTAAGTTGCGAGCTGCTATAGCACTTTATATTGCCAAACTGGCACGTTTCACCTTGGGGAGCTGGAAAGACTGGTCTCATCCTGTAACTCCCTTAAACTACCTTCTCATCTGCCATAGCAGTACCTACCTCCAATTCTCCCTTTGTGCCCAGAAATAACCACAATCACGTACGTTCACCAAACTCAGGGGTTGCTGCTATGTGGATGGCAAAGGAACGTGACCGGATCCACTGCTGCAGGCAAGGGGAGGGAGGTAAGAAAGCAGGAAATAACCCTTCAACTCCAGCTATGTCAAGCACAAGGACTGCAATTTGGTTATTCTGATTGTAATCTCTACTAGAAAAGCTGTGCCACATCTCTGGGGAAAGGCTTATGGTCAGACAGCTGACCACTGGTCTGAGCTGTCTTAGGTGGCCACAGGAATGTACACAGACAGCCCCAGGTCTCAGAGCACAAACAAGGTGATGTAACTTCAGTGGTTTTATTTCCTTAGTAATTAATAAAGGGAATACAACAGACAGAAGGCTTTTGCTCCCCATTCCACATGACCTATTTAGGATATTACCAAAGAACAGAATTTTATTATCATTCTGGGTATTTCTTGGAATTATACAGAGGTGTTCAAAGGCACAAAGAGAAAGCAGCTTTCTACTCCATAATACCAGGAAGGACTATTTGACTGGGGAAAACAAGGCGAGAAAAAAAAAGAAAAAGAAAAACCTGTTAAACAACATCACAGTGATATGTCAGATTTATTAAATTTAAGAGCAACCTTTTTATTAAAATTTATTCTAACATTTTTACTGTAAAATTTGGCAGGGCAATTAAAAAGGCAGTTTTTATTCTCAAGTGAAATAAGATACGATTTTAAAAAGATCTTTTAAAAGCAGCAGTGTTCCTCCCCCTGCTATTGGATTCATTTATTTCTCTCTCTCCTTCGCAAACATGCACACTTTACTCTTTTACCCTGCCTAATACTGTAGAGGCAGCAGCTCTGGGAAATGAACTAGCTTCGCCTGTGGCTCATACATCATTACAATTGTTAACCAAGTTCCACTATAAAAATCTTTATTACACAGGAGAACACAGATGCATGCAGGAACACAGCTTTATTTTCAGATACTAGGTTGAGTTCACAGGGCAGTAAGTTAAAATGCTTTTTTATGCTCTCAGGTTGACAAAGTCTGCTACTACGAACTGCAACAACACACAGAAGACAAGCTTCCTGCTATCCATTCCTCTGTATATCAACCTCTACACATGACCAAGCTACCTTCTACTTTGGCCAGGGGTTACAATCCATTGTGTGATGGTACCTCAGACCTCACAGCAGCCCAGGGCACCGACATTTTATGCACTATGCCTATACACTGGAACTGATGATACTCAGGCCACTGGAATTGTGGAAGTTTGCCCATTAGTAACAGCAAATGCTGTTGTGCACACCTGCCAAGGAGGAAGTCTCCAAACATGAACAAAAACATGCAGGTATATCTCTTATATTTGGTCACTTGCCATGCAAAGGTTAACCCAAAGACTCAGCAGACTGGAAATGAAGATTAACTTTAGGTGGAACATGTAATGCACACCAGCATTCACAACTACAGCTACTAAGAAATTTTATTAACTCTTCCCCCACCCCATACATTATTTATCTCAGCAGTCCAAATGCAAAAATCTGGCACTTTGGATCACGTGAAATATGTGTGTTATTCCCTGAAGGTCTCTGCATCTGTGAAGTAATGAGAAGATTATTCTGTGACAGAAACTGAAGCACTGTGACTGCATCAGATGTTATCTCGCTACAGCACTTCTCAGACTTTTGTAAAGTGTGACCGCCTTTGGACTCCTGTCTTATTTGCAACCTGAGAGCCACCGAGAAGAAAAATGAATGAATTAAATAAAAACTTCTTTAGTCACAGAAAAGTGTCAGTAGGACTGATGAATCATTTTCTGACATGGCTCACATTTTACTCTTACCCATAGCAGACATCTACTAGATAGACAGCAGAGTGAATGAAAGCATACGTCTTTCCATACCACATTTAAGCAGCATGGTAATATTGCCCTGAAGACTTTCCAAACAGTACAACATACTCAGTCTTGAAAAGACACACCAGCTGTCAATTTCTTGTGCTGGAAACACTGACAGTCAACATTTCTGAATTAACAGGCATCATAATGGAATTTTGGTAGTTCAAAATTAGGTAGGGGAAGGGAAAGGAAAAAAAAAAAAAGAAGAGAAAAAACCCATCTCCCTCAAGATTTTGCTAAGCCACAATTTCAGAAATAGACCAAAGCCTGCTGTCAAAAGAGACACTCTAGTATATTATTTTCTATGCCAAAACTACTGCTGCCAAAGGCAATCTTCAAAATTTACCTTCTGCTGACTTGACACATTTTTTTCCTTCCCCAACAAATGTTTCAAGAGGGGGACACAACCTCTCATACAAAGGCTTTGCAGGTAAGCCTTTTATTTCCGTAGAAGCCCCAAATGGTTTCTCTCTGGTATGAAGCTTCCTACAGTAGCAAAGCAAGAAACAAGAGAGCTCAGGTGGGTAAAAAAATTCTCACATCTGGCCTTGATGTGGGCCTGAGCATAGGCCTCAGCAGTGTGATGGGCTCCCAGGCATCCTTCTACAGACCACCCTTGCAGGCATATCCACAAATACCCAGGAATAATCTTAGAGATGGCTGAGTAAAGGATCCAATTACTGTTTCCCTGTCAAATGGGAGGAGCAGCCCCTTAATGCTAGAAGGGTTATGCTCCCATTCCTCAAGCAGAGAGGTGACTCTAAGTTCTTGAGTTGTCTGTTTTCCTTTAAAACAAAAATGCCAATGGGAAAAAAGTAGTGCTATCAAGCAGTTTTAGATATCTAGGAATGGATTAATCTGTGTCTTTATGGAAAAGAAGCTTACCAAGTGTTACTGCAGTGTTAGTACCTTTCCTCTTTTAAAATGAAACTGGATTAGCAACAATTTAGAGATATTTTCCCTAAACAAATACAGTCTAGCTTAACAATAGTTTTTGCTAGTAAGTAGGTATAAAAATAAACCAACCACAAAGCTAAATAAAATCAACTAATTTTAGTACTCACAAGCTGAGCAAAGAGGACAAAATCTACACGTAATTTATTTTTCACAATTTCTAATTATTAGTAAAGCAGTGGTGAGGGGGAAAAAAGGATTGTAGAGTGCAATTACTGTCTTAACAGATTCCCTTCAAAAGAACATTTTAATTATGACACATTAATTGTATTCAATGAATTGTAATTTTCACTTGAATAAGATTTTTCCTGTCTAGCTTATTTTCCTGGAATTCCCTCTCTGCTGTACCCCACAGGTTTCACCTATTTGAGGAGGACTCTGACAAAATCAAAACCAAGCTCTGGAACATCTCTCACCCCCTACCCTCCCTGTAAAACACTCTTGGAAGCAAAAAGGCAGTGAGAGCAGAAAAAGGAGGGAAAGGCAAAAGGAAGAACGTGGGATCGACTCTGTTGGAGGAGAGAGGAGAAAAGACTGTTATTTTATTAACCTTTGGCAAAAGACAAAGCAAACGTTGACTCTGGCCCAAGGCTTTGGGAAGGCATGAGAGCTGACTTTGCTGTGAGCTGACTTTGCTGTGTGACTGTTCTCGGAGGAGCACAGCCCAAAGCCCATCAGACAGCCATGCCTGGAGGGAGCCAGTAAGGCTCTTGGGCAGTTCTGGGCTGCCACAGCCTTTGCTGTGCAGGGCATGCAGCCACTAACAAAAACCAAAATGTAGTTTTTGCTGACATGCATGAGCTACCTCAGGTGCTGCCAGTAGTAACAGAGCTCACTGCGTGTTGTGGAGCCACCCAGAAAAGTATAGTAGATCACTTATGTACAGAGGTCCCTCTTGTCAGAACTAGACTGTTACCAGACCAAATTTGGTAGTTTCTACTAGCTTGGCTCTGTAACACCACAATCTAATCACATGGGTGGCTGAGATATAGGCATATACCAAGAAGACCACACTCTTGAAGTGTTACATTAAAACTAAAGGACTTCATGTTCAAAAACTTGCAGGGAAAAGTAAAACCAAACTTAAGTCCTGGGCTATTTTGAGTCCTTTGAAGGCCGCTGAACCAATAGATACAAATTCAAATGTAAAACTTTTGATATTAACCGCAGTGTGGCATCTGTAGAACATGTATTGGATTTGCTTCATGAGTTCAGACCTATGTAGTGAAACTAGGCTGGAAAGCATAAGATGTGTGACAGTCCCATCAATGACAGGAAAAAACACTTCCTTTTTCTAAGGAAACTGATCGCTGCCTCCTTTACTTTGAAGATCTGATCTGAAGTCCTAAACTGGACAGAAATAGGAGCAACCAGTTCCTTCACTTATTTACAAAAAAATCTGATTAAATCTGTATTTCAGAGACAGCAAGAAAGGGGAAAGAGGTATGTCTGATTCATACTGGAGATGCACACGTGCATTTTATCAGCTTTCTTTTTCTAGTGTAGCTGTGCTTAACAATGACCAGGTAACATTTCAGGTCTGACTTACTTCACCTACAATAAGTGAGAAATTTTCAATGATAATAAAATGTGGAGGCAATGTAATAGCTAACACGTCCTCACAGACTTGAAGACATAAGTGTCGTTCACAAAAATAAAAACTCCTGCAGAGTGTAGTGGTTTTTAAATATGACTTCCCAGACACTGCCTCTAGAGCTCAAAGCCCTATTATTAAGGAGTAAATTAGGTGGGATTTGCAGTAGAAATGAGATGAAAACAAACCAATGGATTAAAGAAAGCCCATGTGGAATTCTTGTATGTTTGCATGTTTGGGATTATTAAAGAAGTTACCTTTTTTCCCCCCATCCTCTAATGGACAAGTTATTTGCTTACCCTCTACCTTCCTCTTTCCAAATTTAACTGATGTTTTTACCTCAATAGAGAATGAAATAAAAAAGTGTGATCCCGACACCTGTTGCCACCACCCCTGTTCCTCTGACAGATCTGCTGCCCCAACCCACCTGGATCTGAATATATGACTGCTACGAATCACAACCCCAGATAATAAAGATTCCATCATTTTTATGAAGGAGAAAAGAGCACCTTTAAAGGAGCAGTTTGTGGGGCTTTAATCCAACTGACCCTCGAAGAGGAGCACATCCTGAGTAGAGCCTTGCTACAAAGCACTAACTGTGCCATGCTATACTCTGGGCAACTGCATTGTAATTAACACTTGTGTTTTGGGTTATTTTTATACTACAGGCTCCACTGCCTCCATGCACTCCCTTTTGCAAAGGCTTATTTTGTATGGAAGGAGGTGACAGAATGCTAATTTGAAAAGTCAGGGAACTTTCTGTCAACCCAAACCTGCTATGTTTGTTTGCTTTGCCTCTGGTCAAAAACATGTTGGACCACAGTACATCATCATATTAGTATGCATTTTATTTTCAGGTGCTTGTCCTTTTTATTTTGCAGGCATCCAACAATAACCACCACTAAAATCTACCTAACTCATCATTTAACTACAGTATTTCAATAGTACTTCCATTAGAGAGATCTGGAGGGATTTTGATGCTGCCACCTTAAAATACTCCAATACACCACAGCATTCATCTTTGCTCTTTGACCATTACTTTTTTTCATAAAGAGCTAAAAAATAAACGCAAAAGACCCTCATAATGAAAGGCAGACAGACAGACTTGAGTTGGAGCTTGCCTTCTAGTGTTTGAATCTGGAAGGATCACTTTTTCAAAACTTCTTGTATCTAGAGAGATAGTAAACCCCCTTAAGAAAGCACAGCTTAGCATCTTGGGGAATAGCACAGCTCCCAAAATCAGGCCCTTATCACCAATATAGCAAGACTAGTGAAGCAATGAAATTACAACAGCAGTTGAATCTTTCCTCACAACCTTCGTTCCTTCCAACATTCAGGAAATACACACTATCAACAATTAAGGAAGAATGGCTACACATTCAGAACTTTCTAATGTGTGTGGTTCATCACCTTCAAAATACCAAGCTATAAATTATAAGAGTCCATGACACACTTGAGGTATTTAATATATATCCTTCTTTATCCTTCTTTTCTTTACTAGCTGGAAGAAATTGGAGGTAAGATAACCTCCCAGCAATTACATGGAAATTGGAGTTTGTGTTTTGCAGTGAAGGTCATCAGATCCAACATTCAAATTGACCTTAAAACTTTGGAGCAAGTTTACAGGACGTGTTTTTGCTCACCTGCTGCGCAGAACAAACTGTCATTAGGAAAAACAACAGAGAAAACCTCTTCATGCATAGAATGAAAAATTGACATGAAACTTCAGAAAGCAGCTGTGGCATTCAGAGCACAAGTCAGATCCTATTGCCATTTCAGTACTCGCTAATCAGACCATGAAGAGGCAAACGCTCACCCTCTCTGAGCAATAAAGTTATGGTAACATTTACCTTGTCTCTATAAAAAACACAATTCTGAAGCACAGTGAGGCCGGCAGGACTACCACTACCTCACACAATGAGGACTAGCGTAAGAGGCAAGATGAGGCAACAGTACTTTCTTGGCAAACATTTAATGCAGTCCAGATGGACTTCAAGAAAGCTGTGAAGAACATGAGATGCGTTAAGAGTTTGTCTATTCTACTGGTCAAATGCTTGTAGGAGAAACAATATGACAAGAACTGCGGTGAAGATCGGGAAAAAACCCTAGATGATCTTTGATTCAGTTCTTCACCATGCCTATAATCTCAGGGCAGGCAAAATAATAAAAGATAGAGCAAAGGAATTCCATCAGATTATTTAAAGACCTAAGAAGTAAGAACAGTGCACACAATTCATATTGGGCTCTTGCCATCTCTTATTTAAATCTAGAATTGGAAGAAGTGCACCTGTACAGACAGGTGTAAAGCACATAATCTGTCAGAAGTAGGACACATAATAACACATCCATGAAATGAGAGACAAATGTATCACATTCTTCCATACAATAGACCTTCCTTTTCACCTTTCACATAATTCTTAAGTAGGTCTGTGTATGAATGAATGAAAATTAATGAGGTTAATGCCAGCTGACACGGATCTGGCAGCTAGTCTGGAGATCTGATACAATTAAGAAGGATACTGTATTATGAAACTGGAAATGATCAGAAACACTTTGGCTGTAAACACTTTGCAAAACTGGATTGACTGCATTGATCTCTCCACTTGAAAATAAACTTGACTTCACACAGCTGCTCTATTTTTGTATCGTCAGAACAAGTGTTTCAGAACTGCCATTGTGAAACTCGGTTCTGTGCTGTGTTTATCTGCTGCTATATGTATGACAAATCGGAGCTGGAACGAAAGCTGAACAGTGTGCCTTAAATGACCTGAGAAACGAAATTCTTTGGTAGTAGCTTCCTTCCAAGAACAGAAATTAAAAAAGGAAAATTTCTAAAAATGCAGTTGAGCAGTAAAGCCAGCTCAGTAGTGCTGAAGTCTTTCACAAATGCTCATTCCCCATACTGGCACGGTAGCTTTCAATACTTAACGCACACACTTCCAAAGTTACCAGGCACCAACGCTATAACTGTGACGTCAAGTCCTGTGCCTCTTCTCTTGCTATTTGCTAGAGAATATTGCTATTTGGTCTTGGTCCACTGCTGCCTTGTTTGAATTTACCCATCCCCTTTCTGTGACACCGTCTGGAACAACAGCTCTGTCATGCACCTTTCTGCTCTGACAGCGCAGAAGCAAAGCGGTGCTGTTCTGCAGCCCTTCTTCATTGCCAGTATCCTTCTTCCTCCTTGGCAAAACGTCAGGGCAGCGCCACCTGCCCGCTTGGGCTCAGCAGTCCTAGGAGAAGTCTGAGTGAGGAAGAGAGTTAGCCTGGGGGAAAGTCCCACGCTGGAGGGCTGCAAGAGTAAAGGAAGGTGTAAAAGCAGATTCTAACATGAGGCAAAGTCAGGTTGGGAGAAGCATTTAAAAATCACTAAGAGATATTGCTCCTTCTCTACCTGATCATGACCCACTCTGACTTCAGCGATTACTTGCCCGAGGAGTTTAACATGATCCCAATGCTTGGCAGTATCAAGATACTTGCTTTTAGCATCTGCACTGTGAAGGATTCAAGTAGCACTAGCCTGTAGCAGCTTTGCTTTAACCTATTCATTGCAAAGCAGAAAAGCAAGTACATTTGTGATCTTTAAGTCTTCCAGTTTCAGGCAAGGAATGAGATAACAAATTCATCTCCATCAAAAGTAGAGAATAAATTTTAACTGTGCTATACTGAGTCACTACACATCAAGAGCTGAATTTGGAAACACAAGCGCATTTATAACCTTACTTACAACCTTGGTGGGCCTACTTGTGAATAAAGCTTCACATGTGCTAAACATCAGTGGCGATCTTCTAAATAATTAACTTTGCAACAACTCAGAACTGGTTCAAAATAGTAAAAGCTTTGCAACCAGATTCAGAGCTTTTTTTTTGGTCAGATTGAAAAAAAAAAAAATCACTGAGGCACATTTATCTGGAATCTTACATCACAGAAAATACAAGTAATACTAGCTGTTAAGCCTAAGTGAAGCCTCCAGGCACACTGAGGGCAGCACATTTCTCCTTCTTAGACCTCCAGTCACACCATCAAGAACCTGTCATATTTTTCCCTTACTCAATTTCTTCCAATTTCACAATCCCCCTAGACATGCAAGAAGATGATATGCTTGATAGTCACTTTTTCTACCTTTTTCTTTTTTTTTTCAAGACATACTGAATTGGATTATTAGTCCAATCAAAGTCTGGTATCTGGATGCTGGCAGAAACCAATATTGAACGTTCCCTGGAGGAAAGAAACACACACAATGCCACACTAATAGAAGTAGTCAAATAAGATGTACGTAACACTAAGGAAAAAAAATATTTCACAGCCTCTGTGGGCACACCTTGATAGACCAGACCTAGTTAGCATATTTTTTTAAACTCCTTTTATTGACCATAAAAGAACGTCACTCTTTCTCAAAACATGTATTGATCCCACTGTTACACATTTTGATTAGAGTGAGGATGTGGCCAGTCTTCTCACATTCAAGGTGTAAAAAAGAAAGAGCTCACACAAGTCCAAAATCGTAACAACAGCATAACAATCCCTGTTGGCTAGGCGTTTTGGCATTCATTGGCTTTTTTATTATGTAGAGGCGCTAAAGGAAAAGGAACTCTCTCTCTCTGTGTGTATACACTGGGAACGCAAGGACACAAACTCCCCAAGCGAACGCGAAGTTCTGAGGAAAAACCCGGAGGGCTTTCAGGAAATTAATCCCCACTCAGCTGACTAGTCATCCCCACCAGCAGCCCAGCACCGCTCCCCTCCTGGGATCTCATGACACAGATGAAAAAGCAACTACGTTGCAGAAAAACTTCAGCAATACTGGTGAAGGCAGATGAGGGAGATGCAAAGAAACACGGTCTATCTGAAAGTAACATTCAAAACACACACGTTCTTTGTGTTACTAATGAGTACCAGATGAATTCCCGAAAGAAGAGTCTGGTTTTGCCTAACCATCACTAAGTTTATCAGGAAGATGTCGAGGGATTCTCCCAGGACCACCGGGAGGATGTATCAAAGCGGCCGACCTCAATGCATAGTGGCTTTTAAAAAAAGAATTTTCAGAGCGCATCCCCTGACACTAAAACACCGTCGTCTCGACTGACGAAACAACTCACTCCGGATCAAAACGCCATGAGACAGCCTGAAACCGGGGACCTGCCACCAGGCACGCACTGCCCGCACCAGTTCACAGGGTCCCCAGGAGGGCAGGTGGGGACGGGACGCGCCTGCCTCCCTCCCGCCCGGCCTGCGGAAACTCGCTGCCGCCGCCGCTCCCCCGCGTCAGGCACCGGCTCCGGCTTTCGGGAGGGGGGGAAGGAGGGAGGCGCCAGCACTGGGCACCGGGAGAAAGTTGCACTGGGGCTGTGGGGGGGGGCCGGCAGGAAAAGTTAACACCACCCCCCCCAAGCCCACAGCCCCCGTCCCGCTCCTACCGCCTGCGGCGGGGTCCCGATCAGCATCTCCAGGTAGTAGCCGCGGCCGGAGTCTCCTTGCAGATTCTCCACCATGGCTAAAAAGTTGAGGGCGCCCGCCGGATCCGAAGCTAAGGCCAAGCCGTCCGCGGCACCGAGGGATTCTTGCTGCCGGCTGACGCTCCCCGGACGCAACACCACCGGGGCGGGCGGCGACCCGCCGAGGGCAGCCGGGTGGGACACACGGAGCGGGAGAGAGATGAAAGCCCGGCAGAGCCCCGCGGAGCCGGCCAGGAGGAGCAGGAGGCCGGGAGCCACCAGCCGCGTCCCCATCCCGGCGGCAGCGCGGGGGCCAGCGGGCGGTTCCTAACTGCAGCAGCTCCGGCCGGAGGTAGCGACCGCCTGGCTGCCTGAGTCGAGCAGCCGGGGAGGGGGGGAGGAGGAGGAGGAGGAGGAAGAAAAAGGAGGGAGCGGCTTCCCCACGCCCCGGCTTCATCTCCCCCTCCCCCTAACCGAGCTCCTCCTCGCGTTTCTCCCGTACAGCCCCCGGGCAGCTGGAGGGAACGAGTCACAGTCTGCTCCAGCTACTCGGGTACCATAAAGGAAAGTTGCTGCGGTTCGGCGCCCGTGAGAGAAACTTCCCCACTCTTCTCAGCCTAGCCCGTAGCCCCACTAACGAAGCGTGACGGCACTGTGGCGAAAAAAGTTTCCTAAAGCCTTGAAAGGGAGAACGGCGGGCGGAGAAACAGGGCTCCGGTACTCTCCCGGTGTGACGGCGGCGGATCGCCCTTCACTACCGGCCTCGGGACCTCGCGGGAGGGGAGGCTGTGGTCGGGGAGGAGGTGCTGGTGGTGGAGGATAATGCTGATGGTGATGGAGGAGGCGGGAGTGCGGGAGCATTCGAGGATGCGGGTGGTATGTGTGCGTGTGGCGTGGGTGACAGCAGCCGCGTTTCACAGCGGCGGCGGCTGGTGTGAGGAGCCGGGTGTGTGTGGAAATTCATCTGCTGTACTAATAAGAGCGAGGCATGCAAGACATCCGCTTGTGAGAAAGCCTGCGAGCCTTTAAATGTCTTCATCATGCACGGAATTAATAACAGCAGTCAAGTGTGGCCTTTTGAAAGATGGGAACACTTAGGATGGAATTAGTCTCTGCACCTCTGGAGTAATGACAGTGCCAGATAGGTCACTGAGTAGAGAAAAATACTCCAAAAGCCTCGAAAAGCAACAATGAGAAAGTCTAAACAGTCACTTTGTTTCTAACCCCTCCCCCACCATTCTCTGTAACAGGTAAAGTTGAAAAATACCCAACTCAAGTCATGCGAACTCTCAGTATCCCCTGACCAGTTTGCTGTCCTAGGCAACCACGTAATTTGTCCTTGTGTGTAAATCTGCTGAAAACTGTGTCGACTGAGATCCCTCCCCTGCCATTCTTTGAGAGGGAATAATCATCTGTGAGATTTCCAGGTGTTTCACAGATATTAAATGAAGTTCCACTAAGAGGTAGACAGTAGTAGTGTGCCTTTGCAGTAAGGATGAGCAAATTATTTGCCATAAGGGTACTTAGGTGAGGCTGTCCGTTGTAGCTGTTGTCAGAGTTGCTTGCAGAGAATAATCCTTACAAAGAAAATTGGAGCCCAACTGCCCTTGCTGAAGGAAAAAGGTGTTTTGACTTTTTTTCACTCATGTTTTCAGTACTGCATCTCTTTGTCACTTAAAATCTGGAATCCTTGTTCTAACTTCATAACTCCTCCCTTAGATCAGTTCAGTGCCTCTGGTGCAGTTAGAGCACGTTCCCTTGCCTCCAGAGCAGGAGGTAGACGTTCTCCCTGTCTCTGATGCCCACCGAGCTCTGTGCAGAAGGTAAAAAGTGCTCTTAACCTTACTTTGCTGCAGCTGGGAAGGTGGGAAGCCTGCAAAAGGGGCTTGGCCTGGTTGGGGGTGTGGGTAGAGGACATGGATGAAGCTTGTGCTCAGGAGGTTATTTTATCTAGGTGAACCTGCTTCTGGGGGGGGGGGGGGGTTGGAATAGATGATCTCTAAAGGTCCCTTCCAACTCCTACCATTCTATGATTCTATGATACTTGTGGGAAACTACACACCTTAGTAAAAGGTGAAACTGTGCAAACTTCCCCTGCTGCAGGAAGCTTTTGATGTGGCTGACAAGTAGGAATGTGAGAGATTGCAGTCCTGATATGTCTAGTCTCACCTGCTCTAGATAGAGCTGGAAAATGCTGCTGTGGCCTGATGGCAGCTGAACACCTGAGGGAGTGGTAGTGTGGCTCACACAAAGAGGCTATCTCCAGGGTGCTCCAGTAATGGCTTTTTCTAATGTAGCAGGGTTAGTGACAGGTTGTGCCGTAAGGTCTGTCTAGTCGGAACTGAAGCTAAAGGGGAATTAAAATGCTTAGGGCTCTTCATGGGTGAGCTAAGAACTGGAGAAATGCCCCCGCCCCTTTGAAATGGGAAATGTGAAAAGTAATCAGGAGTATAATTGAACACCCCCTCAGAGTGGTGGGGATGTATTTATAACAGTCAGCAGCTATATGCATTTTGTTTTAATTCTTTTATAGTACAGTAAGTCTTCCTCCTTGCCACTGTTGCTAAGATACGTTACCATACTTCTGGGTAAAGCAATCACAGTCAAAAGAAGTGTATAGTTTTCAAAGTATAGAAGACATAGCATAGTCAACAAGTGTTCAAGAGAAAACTTGTATTTTTTCATATGATTTGTTAAAAGTTCTTCTTGTCCTATTTTGCACAGACATAGATGATTTTCATAGTAAATGTATATCAGACAGTTACTGCATATGAAGTGGTAACATTTCTGTCCTCTCATCATTACAGCAGGGCTTGAGCTATAGTGTATTGTGAGACTTGTGCCTTGCCTTGTCTCCACCTTTATTTACCAACATATCTGATAAAGTTTAGACTGTGCCATGTTCAGGTGAGTAGTCCCAATAAATGTATGAACAATGGCAGGAGTGGGCCTTAAAAGAGCAATGTCAACAACTGTTTTTGAAAGAAGACATTGTAAAGTCCACCCAGGGAGCTGACCATAACTATAACCTAAACAATAGTCCCTGGAGGGGAAATCGTCTGTATCTAATGAATGCCACTACAGTCAATATGCACATTTATTTATTTGTGTATCATTTACAGAAAATAAATTCAATTAGCATCTATTTCAGACATAGGTTTAAGTGTCCAGATTCCTTGTTTTCTAGAATATTTGTAGAGTCTTTTCTGTATTTTTGTTATTCTTTAAGTAAATAATTTTTTAAAAAAATCTTTAAATGTCAGCCCTTTTCAACAGGTCTTTTTTAAAAAGTCATTTGCTCATGTATAAATTGACAGGGATATCTTGACTTTGATCCAACTCTGCATTAATTTAATTTGATGGTACTGTGGTTCTTTAAACCTTTAGACACTTGACAGTGAATTAACGTATGTCTCTATAATGTAACCTTCCACCAGTAATTACAGAATACAGCACATCATAAAAATGCAACTGCTGTATGTTATATTAACTAAGATATATTAAATAAGTCAGAAGGACACTTTCTATGTGGAGATATTAAATCAGGATTGTTGAGAAAACAAGCAGGAATTGAGAAGGCATCTGAAGATGCAGAGGAAGTGCTGGAGCTGATCCGAGCAGAGGAACTCTGGTTGGCTAAAAAGAGATCCGCTCTTTCCAAAAGAGGAAGCTATTAGAGGACTGCTCAGATGGAAGCAGTTCTCTGCTGTGCATCTGAAGAAGTCAGGCTGGTCTGCGCTATCATTACACAATGATAAGGGCAGATGGGTAGAAAATAAAGACTTGTGTTCTAAAATTGCTTTGTCTACTTTCTGTGTTCCTACCGTCAGCATAATCAATCCTTCAGCTTTAGAGGAGACTGATTGTTCTTTACTGCTAATTGCATACTGGTACTGAAAGAAACCCAGCTGGACCTGCAGTGCAGAAACGGTTAATTTGCAGAATGCGGTAGCCTTGGGAGAGGGAAGTTTTGTTCTTCCCGGACCTGACTTTGAAACGATCTTTTGTGTATGCAGGCATCTTGCAATCAGGTTTTTTTTAGGTTTTGGGCCTAACCCAGTGAAATATTGCTGTTAAATAACAGAACAGTAATAAATCAAGAGGCAGCAGAGGCTGCACAATTTGGGTCTGTTGCATGCCTGCCAAGGCAGTATGTCTTCAAAGGCAACAAACAAACCAGCTGCCCCAAGGGACAAGAGATGTACCAACCAGCAGAGCTATTCAAGGGGTACTGCTAGGGCTGTGGTAATATCTGCTGTGCCAAAGTGAGGGCATGGGCAGTTCTGGGGCTTGTTCAAGGACTGAGCATATGCACCATGTATAGACCTCATCCAAAATGAGTCTTGAGGATAGGGAATATGTGACTGGCGATGTAGGTGCCAATGTTTAGTACCCTTCATCTCCTTACTGTGGGTAGAGAATCTAGGGATGTCTTCTTTGATTACTACCTGTGGAATTAGTTTTCTGAATGATGATAAGCCCCTTTTGGTTATAGTTGGACAGGTAAGGTGTTGAAAATTCAGATGTCTTCTTTCAAAGTTCCATTAAAAACCAAGCAAAACATCAGACTTAGTTGCTGCTGTAGGTATGTAATTACTGGTAGAACCTGGCTGAGCTGATCTCAAAAGTCATATCAAGACTTTGTTTTGTGGTAAAGGCTGCCATGCAGCTGGGTGCTGGAGGCCCTGTTTTGCATCTTCTTCCCTGGAACAAGGTTCTCTGCTCCAGAAAGATTTCACAGAATGTGAGCTTCTTTCCCGTTCGGAGCATGAGGCCCTTTCTCCTGTAGAAATCTCCATGCTCCAAGTTGTTTTCTTTCTCCCCTGGGTCTTCAAGTCTACGTACACAACACCCTCTTCTCTGTCCCATTTAATCCCTTTTTCTCTGACAAAATGATGTATCACCAATCAAAGGGAAGAGATGCAAAAATCAGCATGTTTTCTGTCCTAGTGCTAGAGCAGATGGACTGTGCAGAATCCACCACTCCTCCTTTGTAGAAACAGTAGGAGCAAAGGAAGATGAGACGAAAACAGCTGCAGGTCCAAGTGGCTCAAGTAAGGCCTACTCAGGCCCCATATGCTCAAGGGGCAGCACAGAGCAGAGGTCAAGTTTAGGGCCATGGACATCCTGATGCTACAGTTCTGTCAATAAGTTTGGTATTGTGTTTGGTTCGTCTGTTTTTTATCTCCTTTTATTTGAATCTTGCTAACGTTGGGCCAGGTGTAGCTCATTGCTACCTCGGGAGTGGTGATTTAAGCTCCTGCCCCACATCTGAGCCAGCCTGCCGCATTCTTGATGAACACATTGACCACTCTGAGAAAACTGTTATTTCTCCTCAGTAAGCTCTGTGGGCTTTCTCAATTCCATTCCCTGGACCACGGAAGAAATAATTTGTGAGTTTGACTTTAAAATGATCCAATATCGACCTTCTGATTCCAGACCTTGCTACACCACAAACAGCAATGGTTATAAATTTATAAACATGCAGTGAACTATAACAGCACTTTAAAAACAACACACTGAAAGTTGGCACATACTGCTAAGATTACTCAGATGCTTTCATTAGCATACGGACTGCAATGTACTTCCCCAGCACTGGTAGATGATTTATTGTTAATAGTGAGAGTAGAAGGAGCTTCTTGTTAGTGGATGTGCAGAAAACTAGTCAGCTTGGTCAAGACTTTTCAGAAGTGTATAGACCTCCACAATGTTTAATGGGAAGTGGAGGACATGGGATAGACAATCCTCTTGGAACTCTAGGCACTAGTTACTTTGGGGAGGCAAATGCACAGAGTATGTTTTTTTTCCAAACCACCTGTGAGCCGGATGTTCAATGAGGACATTACAGGCACGCTCCTGGCTGTACTCCACTTCAAAAACTGCAATCAGGATTTTGTTGGGTTTTTTTTTTTGTTTGTTTGTTTGTCATCTAATACAGTTGTGAGTCTCTATTTATGCCCGTTCATGGAGATACTGGGAAATTTTGTGGTGGATCACGTTTTCTGAACAGCCAGCTTTAAGCTGGGAACTTGCTGTCTGCCTGTCTTTTGTGGTAGTCTCCACAACTGCTTCAATCTGGAAAGTTCACGAAATAGAGGATGTCATGCATGGCAAAATTAGTTCCCACAGGCTGTCTTTATAACTTACTATTTTGGGGTTTTTTTTGGTCCACCTTTCTTTATCATCATGTGGAGTACTATGTGCAGCTCAAGAGCGACAGAGAACTTCTGGAGACAGTCTAGCGCAGGGCCACTAAGATGATCAGGGGACTGGAACATCTTCCTTATGAGAAAAGGCTGCGGGAACTGGGGCTGTTTAGTCTGCAGAAGAGGAGACTGAGAGGGGATCTCATTAATATTTACAAATGACTAAATGGTGGGTGTCAGGATGTTGGGGCATCCCTTTTTTCTGTTATATCTAGTGACAGGACAATGGAAAGAAACTGGAACACAAAAAGTTCCATTTAAGCATAAAGAAAAACTATTTTCCTGTTCAAGTGAGGGAGCCCTGGCACAGGGAGGGTGTGGAGTCTCCTTTTCTGGAGGTTTTCAAAACCTGCCTGGATGCATTTCTGTGTGAACTGATCTGGGTGGACCTGCTTCCGAAAAGGGATTGGACTAGATGATCTCTAAAGGTCCCTTCCAACCCCTACCTTTCTGTGATTCTGTGATCCTGACCACAGCAGAACCTCTGAAGGCCAGATGCAGCAGATATGTTTTGCCATAATCTATCATGATCTGCTGTTTCATTAAGAAACTTGGGTTTCTTAACTCAGTGACTGCCAGCTGGACATAGAGCTTCGTTTCTTCCTTCCTTCTCCTCCTGGACCAGTAGATTTCTAGATTCTACTTTAGAGATGCTGTAGTAGTAAATAAAGTCTGAAATGCTGAAGGCTGAGTGTGAGCCACAAATTTCAGAGCAGGTGTCTGAGTGCCACTTGGATGAAGAAGAATTTGGAATGACAACCTACATATATGTGATTAGTAGGATTAATGCAAGATTTTTAAAAAATATTTTTTGTTTTGAAAAAAGATTATGTACAGTATGGCAGCGAGCTCCTTATTTTTTATTTTTGGCTTTTTAGTTTTGAAGTGACACTTTGTTTATAAATTTTACCCTTTTTTTTGGTCTGAAATAATAACAGAGATGTGAGTCAAGTCTTCATGCCACTGGAAATAAAACTGTTGCACTGGTCCCAGTGACCTTGATCTAAGTAACCTACTCTGTATCCCATTTCTTTCTAATAAAAAAACAACTCAAAACTTGAGCTCTGTTTTTCCATACTTCTTAGAAAAAAGGAAGTTTTTCTGTTCATGCACGTGAAGATGAACATGTACATGAAAAATGGATATGTTACTAGCAAAGTAGTCCACAAGCACTGAAATATTCTTGGCATCTAAGCCATGGGGAAAACCCAGTGCATCTAAGAGAGGTTTGCAGCCATCAGCTTTGTAAAATAATGACTTCTTGTTATCCTTCTGGGCCTCTGGAGACCCCTGAAATGCTTTATTGGGGCTAGAGAAAGGTGAAGTGAATCATGTTTTATAGAATAAACTCCAGTGACAACTGTAATGCTAGTTCATGATATATCAGGGTGTATTTAGCCTCTTTGTGCTAATGATAAGCCCCAAATGCTACTTAAAACTCTCACATACTTAAAAAAAAAAAGATAATGAACTTTTTTTAGATGTGAATGTTGGTCTTTCTGCAGAATAGAGATAAAAATTGTTTAGGTACATTAAGATTAAATAAGTAAATTAGTCCAAGGATGGTTATCCTACAGTCACCTGGTAATGAAATGGTCCAAATAAAATGTGTCTTAAGGTAAAACACTCTGATCTCTTTCTAAAAAAAGAGAGAAATCTCTGTTGTCTTAGAAAGTTTGATTCCATTATTAATGTGTAAAATGTTACATGTCTTTGCACTTCAATATTTCTCTGTCTTTACAATAGTTTAGTATTCCTCATCAGATACAGGCTTATAGGTCTTCTCATAATTTATTTCTCCAGACATTTGTTTCAAGTATCCAACAATGAGAGTAATTAGGCTTGCTTTTTGGTGTTCTTTGTTTTCAGGAAACAATGCATCAGGGAGGCTGTTTCAGAGATGTAGACTCACAGGCAGCCAGCCAATAGAGTCAGAAGTCTGAAAACAGAGCTTAAAAAACTTCAGGTGATTCTTCCCTCATTTGTAACTGTAGAGCCCACTGAAGTAAGCTAGATTGATTTGCTGCTTGCAAGTGCAAGATCTAGCCATTTTACTTCAATTTTTCTTTCCTTCTTAATAATTTATACTATTTCTTATGTTGGGCATCAGAAATACATTACTTGGAACTGGTTGCATGACTTCTGGTTGATAATGCCCAGAACCTCAATTTAGAGAAGCTTATAACTTCACTAAACTTAGAGGCTGAAGTTTTTTGGGCTGTAGGTCTGCCAAATACTCATTGCATTTTCTGCAAGTTTGTTTCTGGTCTTTCCGAGAAATGCACTGGAGAAAAACACATTGTTCTGCAGCTTAGAAAAAAAATGAAAGCCCAGTTCATGTTGGAGTATTTCTGTGTGAGAACTAGATATGGAATGTCGAGGTACTCAAAAAAAAGACTTGTGGTGAGTTGATCTTGACTAAATGTCAGGTGCCCACCAAAGCTTTTCTATCACTCTCCTCCTTAACTGGACAGAGGAGAGAAAACATAAAAGCTCACAGGTTGAGATAAGGACAAGGAGAGGTCACTGACCAATTACTGTCATATGCAAAATAAGCCCAACTTGGGGAAATTAATTTATTGTCAGTTAAATCAGAGAACCTGCTTCTGCAGGGAAGTTGGACTGCCCAGAGGGATTGTGGAGTCTCCTTCCTTGGAGGTCTTCAAGACCCGCCTGGACATGTTCCTATGTGACCTGATCTGGGTGAACCTGCTTCTGCAGGGGGGTTGGACTAGATGATCTCTAAAGGTCCCTTCCAACCCCTACCATTCTATGATTCTGTGAAATAAAAACTAGATCTTAAAAATACCTTTCATCCTTCCTTCTTTCTAGGTTTAACTTTACTCCTGATTTTCTCCTTCCCCACAGTAGAACAGGGGTATGGGGGATGAGAAATGGGGAATGTAGTCAGTCCATAAGAGAATGACTCTGCCACTCCTTCCTTTTCAAGGGAAAGACTTCTTACATTCTTCTTCTGATTCAGCATGGGGTCCCTCCCATAGGAGAGAATCATCCACAAAATCTTTCCAGTGTCCTTTTCATGGCCTACAGTTCATCACAAAGTGTTCCAGGATGTGTTTCTGCTGTAGGGTGCAGTCCTTCAGGAACAGACTGCTCCAGCGTGGGTCCTCCATGGAGTTACAAGTCCTGCCAGCAAACCTACTCCAACGTGGGCTCCTCTCTCTCTGTGGATCCGTACATCCTGCCATGAGCCTGCTCCAGTGTGGGCTTCCTGTGGGGGTCACAGTTTCCTTCGGGCATCCACCTGCTCTGGCCTGGAGTCCTCCCCAGGCTGCAGGTGGATCTTTGCTCTCCCATCACCTCCATGGCTGTGGGAGCAGGGCCTGCCTCACCATGCGCTGCATGGCAATCTCTGCTCCATCTCCTGGAGAACCTCCTCATCCTCCTTCTTCACTGACTTTGGTGTTTACAAAGATGTTTATCTCAGTCATTCTCACTGTTCTGTCCTGATAGCAAATTGCTCTTGTGCTGTAACTTTTCCAGCTTCTTAAATATCCCAGAAGAACTGCCACCATTGCTGATGGGCTTGGCGTTTGCCAACAGCAGGTCTGTTTTGGAGCTGGCTGGTGTTGGCTCTGTTAGATATTGGGGAAGCTTCTAGTAACTTCTTAATGAAGCCATCTCTGTATTCCCCCACTGCTACCAAAACCTTGCCGTGCAAGCCCAATACTAGACTGAAAGGAAAATTGCTTATGTATGAAGTATATCTCTTCAATTTTTCTCAGAAAAACAAGTCTGAGTGTAGTCATAATTATCCTATAAAAAATCAATTTATATACACTCAGTGGCAACCTATCTAGCAGCTTAGTTCCAAGGGCCCCATTTACACTGAATACATTCCATCTGTTTGTTAATCATCACCTTCAGGCTGGAGACAGCTGTTTGGCCCTGGTGTGGGGCCTGGTGAGACCTTCTTTGGAGTTACTGCTCTTACCACTGCAGTACTGGATACAAGGACTGAGATTATAGAAGTGACAATAGACCTCTCAGAAGAGTGCAAGATGAGAATGCAAAATCCACACTGAAATGGAGCACAATGTGGCGTGGCATCTACAGGGACATGGACAGAAGAGCTGTGAGTGTGCACAGATCTGCACAGTTGAATGACTTTGAAAGGAAAAAAGGGTAAGTATATTGGAATAGTAGGAAAAGACAGAGCAGAAAAGCCCAGAGCAACGTTATAACAGTTCTTACCAATTGAAGAGATGAGTGCATGAATCCAATATGCCTCAGATAAAGTGGTTTGTTAACTAATTAAGATTTACCATAAAGAAATCTGTGCTGTCTTTCTTTGAGAGCAACTAAACCTTCTGGATTCTTACAAGCATGTCATTTCTTTTCCCTTCGTAGTTTCTCTCTGCTGGATGAGTTTATTGACTGCATTTTAATACTTTCTGAAGAACCACACAAACCCCCTCCTTCACAGTATTCTGGTCTCCATGGCAAAGGTTCAACTGTTATTGCTTTTGAATATGAATTTCAGAATATAGTACTGATAATCCTATTAGTCTGTCTAGAAACAAAAAAAGGAATAGAAGTTGACTCAATGTTGTAGATAATCTCCTTTATTAGACTTGTGTAAGAATACATGCTCACAGATAAAAAAAAAAAGCAGCATCCCAGAATGGTTATTTCATCTTCCTAGGGTTCATATAGGCTGAAGTGCCATATTTTGACCATATAAAAGGACCGAGTTAGTTTCTGGTTACTTTATATTAGCAATACCCTTATCCACCTTCAGTACCCTATTAATACCTGGATAAATCTTATCCACTTATAACAAAAGAGAGCTATAGCATGCAGTCTGGGTTCACTCCACCATGTATAAGCACATTCTGCTTTAAATAGCTTGTAATATCCATTTGGATTTGGAGGAAAGTTGGCAGGAATGCCTTCTGTTAGGTGACCTTTGCAAATGTGTCTGCTGCTGCTACATGTAGTACCTAAGAAGATGATGTTTACTGTTCTGATTCTCTCCTGGGAGCTGGGAAAGAGGACACAGCAGCTCTTTGAAGCTGGGCAGAAGATAATCAGAGATGTCACTCCCCACTCCATTCCTGCCAAATACAATTAGAACTTTTGCTGGGAAAATTTATTTAGGGATTGCACTTAAATCTTAGAAGGGAATTTAAGACACAGGTGAAATACTTCATTTTCAGAAGCTGATGCTGTAAACAGAATGTAGATACTAGTAATAGACTGTAATTTGTTTTTCTCACAATGAATACAAGGTATAAAGTGTTTATTGACTTAAAAAGAAAAATGAAACAAACAGAATAAAGCAGAAAGCATGCATGGCTGCTTTGAAGGAAAGAATGTTTTTATTTCATACTTTGAAGAAATTGTTCAAGTAGTTCAGCCATGTGAAAATGTGACCCCTCTAATGCTACCAAGGGCAGTGAGATCAGTTATAATCTGCTGAGGAAATGCAGCTCACGCAAGCTAAAAAGAGAGTTTTAAACTTACACTACCATTTTTTTCCAAGAGTGAAGCATGTACAGAAGGGGAGACTTGTACTATTTTTTGCTTGCTGAAGAATCTTATTACCTGTTTTGAGGAACATTCTCTCTGCTCTTTGCTGTAGATGCATATGGATGTGGGGGACAATCTGATGTATCTTCTCCCTCCATATTCCCTTTTCTTCCCAGTTAAAAGCTCCATATAAGAGTAAAGCAGCTTTAGGAAAACTGTATAAAAGTTACGTTTCTTCTTCTGAAAGAATTGCAGGATAACTGCCAGAAAAAGTGCAGATAAAATTAAAGCATTGTTACATGGTGATACAGAAATCAGTGTTCTTGTCATTGCTGTGGTAATGGGTGATATGCACATGTCAGTTATGCAAGTTATTATTGATATTGATGTGGTAGCACCCTTATTCACTGCTGTATGCACCCTCTGACTCCCAGTTTCCACTGTAAAATGTAGGTGGTGTTTCCTCTACGTAATAAAACTGGGGAGGAAGAAAAATGGATGGAGACCGTTTCCTCCCTACCTGTCCCTTGCAGATCAGTGTTGCCAGGTCTGCATGGATCTGCGAATACCAAAGGGAATTCTCTGAAAGAAGGGTTTCAATGCATAAGTAGTCCTTGGATCCTTGTATCAACTTGAGATGGATGAAGTCTCATAGAGTAGGTCTCTCTAATTAGAAAGAGAGATACCTCTCTCTCTCCAACAGACTGTTTTGCCTAAAATGTCACTGTTTTCTTGTCCTTGGAATACTAGAATATGTGTCTTTGGGAGATATTATGTGTATATCCCTGTTGTGAAAAAACTCCAATGAAATTGCCCAGTAGTCCCTCACAGTTCCAAATAAAAGGTCCTATTTAAAACTGACTGTTTCAGAGGGTCCTAATCCCCCACATGGTTTTTCTGTGCATTGTGGAGTTACCCTCTAGCCATGCCTAGGTTTATGCTTTCAGTCTTGCTGCCTGGATGGACAGGGAATCTGGTCTTCAGGTCAACATTTCCTAGGAGAGTCAGGACAATGTTTTGTAGGACCATGTGGGCATACATATTACGTACTGTGGAGTATTAAATGACTTTTTGTTTAAACTTTTCAAGTGATAAGGTGTAATGCCAGTCAGTTACATGAAGAGCTTGGTGAAAATATATTTACTGTTTGTGAAGAACTAGTACACAACAATAAAGGCATCATAAAAACACTCTAAAATAAGTTGGATTTGGATGTCATGATAATTAACTCATGGAGCACTCACTGAATATTGAGGATAAAAGATAAGTGATGACCTATTACCTTTACTGATTGCTGGCTGCCTTGTGAGTGAAATGAGGAAGACGTCCTGCAGGAAAAAAATGAATGTGATAATGATACTAAATAATAATTAGTAAAAAGGGAGGGAGCCTGAGAGAAAACTATACTGACAACTTTAATTCTGAATTTAACTTAACGTTTCATTATGTATCCTTGATGGGATCTTTTTTGAAGTATTTCTGGTATAAACATGTCCACATATCCTCTTTGCAAACCCCTGTAGTCCAAAGAATAATTTTCAAATTTTAGGAGTGGGGGGAGGTTCCCTTTTTTATTAGAAATGTGAAGTGATTCTGTTAGCTTTCCCCTTTCAAGAAGTCTGAGTCAGTGAAAACATGGGGTTAGAGTGGAATGTCTCATCTGTATAGTTTTGACTCTTACAAGTGTTGCTGGACTGGAATTCACAAAAGACTAAAAAGTCACCATTTGTGTGTGACTGCTGAGCATATCCAGAGGTCCTACATTTCAACCTAAAATAAAAATAAAGAACACTTTGTTTTAAATGGCAGCAAAACCAGATTTAGGTATGTCACTACTGAAACTATCAAGGTACCTATGATGGACTTACCTACTATTTTTGTTCATCTGAGGTGGGGACTTCATTAATATTTACAAGTATTTGAAAGGTATATGTCAGGGGGATGGGGTAGCACTTTTTTTCTGCAATGTCCAGTGACAGGACAAGGGATCATGGACAAAAGCTGGAACATAAGAAGTTCCACTTAAGGAAAAACTTCTTTACTGTGAGGGTGAGGGAACCCTGGCACAGGCTGGCCAGGGAGAGTGTGGAGTCTCCTTCTCTGGAGGTTTCCAAAACCCACCTGTACGCATTCCTGAGTGACCTGATCTAGGGGAACCTGCTTGAGCAGGGTGGTTGGACTAGATCTTTAGAGATCTCTTCCAACCCCTACCATTCTGTGATTCCATGATTCTGTGATCTACAGGGATTATTTCTCTAAGATATGTACAAGGATATAATTAATGTTACTTTAACTCTTTCAAGTTCATTTGATCAGTGTTTTTGTCTTATGTTTTTTTCAGTCACATAGTTTAACATTGCCTTCTCTTCCTTAGTTCTGATTCCTCTTTCTCCGTATATTTCTTTGTAATCTTAAAATGCTTTCCTACCATATAAGCTGGCATGAACGTGTTGAGGTTTTTTTTGCAAAAACATTGCATTCTAAAGCATCTTTCTATTCTACAGACAACAGACTAGAGGAGTCTTTAAGTCTTCTTCTCACCCTCACCCTGTAACTTATTTTGCCTTATAACATATAAATAACTTATAGTTATTTTAACTATAGTTACTCAGTACTTCCATTCTCTTGTTTTCGAAGCCTTCCCTAGAACTGTTTGCTCCACAGCCGAAGTCTAGTCTATAAGGTCAAAATACCAATTTACTGGAGTGGGCAGTGATAGTATACCTATTGTATCAGAGAAAAATGATGGTACTATGCTTCTCTGCACCTCAGACTTTGTTTCTTCACCCTGTTTTGTGACTGCTTTGCTCCTTCTGGGAAAAGAAACCCCAGCCAAAAGTTTATGGAATTCATCAAGTTAGAAAGGTACCTAGTTTCTGCAGGAAAGAAATGTAACCTTAATGATAATCCTCAAGTATGAAGGGATGAGCCACTTTATAGCACTTTGCCCTTTGATGCTCTTGCTCTGGTTTGTGCTACTACCCAGCATTTTTGGTTTGCTCAGGAATCAAATCGCCAGTGCCATTTGACACAGCAGTTTCCTTCCTTCTTCCTTAGCACGGTACTGAGATTTCAGTTCACCTTTTTTCCAACTTGACTGACTCTGCTCAAGTTTTTAATAGCTTTGAGGTGCTTCTCTTAGCAATGTGTCCAGGGTATTGGTTTTAGTCTCTGCATTATCTTTATATTTACCCTATCAGCAGCACTTTTGTTCCTGGCCAGTAATATTGGTATGCTTATAGCACCCATGTATGTTCCTTCTTTCTTGTCTGCTCACATACTCATCAATAATTCTGTTTCTACCTCCTTTATCTCCTTCTCGGACAGATAAAACTGCTTTAAAGATAACAAAACCAGAAATTCATTTCTTCCCCTCTGGTTCTCACTATTCATCTTTCTTTTCTCACTAGCAACATTTGTGTAATTTTTGTTATTGCCAAGAAAATACCTTTTTAAAAAACAGTGATGCTCTGCTCTGAACCCTTCTCTCTCACATTATAAAAAAAGTCATGTATGTTTTTAAGCATAGTTCACTGTGAGTCTTAATTTTGATTCAGCGGAAAAGCCCTTCCATGTACTCTTGTTTTGTGGCTCGGTATCAACCATTCTATCTATGGCTATTTCTTTATTTTCCTACCTACCCTCTGCAGTGTTTTAATGCTTGTGCAAATCAGACAGATTTTTTTCACTTTTCTCTGTTTCTCATGATCCCCATCTTTTCTGAAGACTACCTATTGTTAGTCTACTGTTTTTACATTATCCATATTATGGATGTTCTGTTGATTCTTCTAAGCTCCCTCACTCACTGCCTGCCAATTCAGATTTTGCATTTTAGCACTTCTCTCATTCGTTGCTTTTCCTATTTCCTGCTTTTCTCATCTTGTCCTTTGGAGTTTTTTAATAACTCCTTTCACTTCTTGTTTGTTTTCATAGTTTAAATCTTTTCTCAAAAGGATTTTCACTGTTTTGATACTTAATCCCAAGCATACTGTCTATCATGGATCAGCATTGTTTTTTTTCTTTACTAGGCTACACTACCATGGACGATGTTGAGCCTGCCTGATGTTTTTACGGTTTTATTTGTTTCTTTGTATGAAGTCCTCCTCCAAATGTCATATTGGAAACCATTACAAGTATAGGCATTTTATTTCCATATTCATTATTGTTCTGTTTCTGCTTAAAACTAGGATAATTGTAGGATTTTATTTCCCAGAAAGACAAAAATATATGAAGACTGCTTTTGAAAAGGCATCGAAGATGTAAGAACTCACAAACATCTTCTTTAGTGCCTGAAAAAATATTGCATTGGACAACCCAACTGTGGAAGGGAGAGGAAAACTTTGGATCATGTTCAAGGACTAGCTAAATGTAACACCTTGGGTTGCAGACAGTTTCTTGGCCTTTTTTTATCCTATGCTTTTTCATCTCTCATATGCCAAATACAGTCAGTCACAGATTTTGAAAGTGCTGAATGATCCACAAGGAGAAAGAAAAAGACTACAAAACTGTGATTCATGGGTGCCTGTAAGCCTGGAGGCAGAACCCAACTGCAAAAGACAAAATAAAATACTTCTGTATTGGGGATTCACCATATTGTTTAGGGTCCCAGTTTCATTTTGGGCCTTTCTGTATTTGATTTAACACTTAGCTCCTGTAGACAGTTATTTTTGGTGCAAATTTCTTCTTTCACCGAAAAACCTCTCTGTATCTATCCTTTACATCTGTAGAGGAAAGAACATTTGATATGACTATGTCTGAAAGGTTCATAAACCAGAATGTGGTGGTTGTATGAAGTTTTTTTTATTTTTAATTGTATCTTGATTTTTAAGTCCATCTTCTTGATTTGGAGGACAGGTGATTTGTAGTTTGCCATTGCAATCAGAATTTGACAGTACTGCATGCAAACACTTCTTATTCCTACCAGAAGTGGGGAGATATGTTAAGGATCATTTCATTTGGTAGGTCTTTGTAATAGGAAGGGCAGTGAGAGAAAGTATTTCCATGGGAAAAATCACTGAAGACGTTGGGTTTATGTGATACAATTACTGAGGAAAGGCTAGGTCGTATGGAAACTGGGAGAGAACTATGAGAAACTGTTTCATGTGGAGGCATGCCTGAGAGGATAAAGGTCTCTTAAAACTGCTTTTAGCTGTAGCTAAGTCTGGAATGGGTTTATGACCTTGGTTCAGAGGTGTGAATCTTGGACACCTATTAGAAAACACACAGGCTCTTTAAAGACCTGGAAGGATGGCTGGCTCTCCTGTGCAATTCAGTGATGCACAGCTGCAGGGTTTTAGACCAAGTATTTGATTTCCTGTCTGACTTATAGGAACTGGCGTAGGAAGAGAGGAGAGAGTTATCATGCTTCTCAGAAAGGAAGAGAATGACTTTGGGTAAGTGAAGCTTAAGGGATGCTGGTCTTCACTCCATACAGCTGCCCTGGGCTTTTTATGGGGGGAGGAAGGGTCAGATAGGGGAATCAAATAAAACTAGTGTGTCATTATCCTAGAAGGTGAGACCAGCCTGTGGCCACTTTCAATATGTTATTAAAACTATGGGCCTAGTTCAGTGGCTCTGATAGCCAATTTGTTGCTGCTTCCTTGACTCCTCAGGAGACTGCCGAGATGCAGAAGTAGTTCATCCCGTGTAAAGGAATTCTTTAGTTTGATTATCAGATTGCACAACACAGTTATAGTACTTTTGGACCTCAACCAGCATGTATGGGTTTTGCTATACTGAACCAGGCAGGTTTGTTGGCCTGGGAAATATCTGTCCCGTGGTCCTCTAAAAGTTGTAGACACACCTGCAGCTATGAGATGGATGTAGACTGATGAAGCTGATCTGCATGCTGAACTCAACATGTAGGTCTTTTTATGTTTCCTATACTGCAGGGTATTGTATTTTCTGCATTCCCACAACATCTCTGGAAGGAATTGTTCTCCAGGAGAAAAACCTCTCTGAAGTGTAGTTTCTTACATGCTCTGAGAGAGTGTTTATGCAGACTCACAGCTGGGCTATATTAGCAATAGATTATAGAAAGTGGCAGGTTAGTTGGGCTAATTTGGCTTAAGGGGTGGGAGGGAAGAGATTTATATGTGCTTCCCACCTATCTGCAATAGCATGGGAATTGGGCTTGCACACCTTTCTGGGCAAAAGTCACAACATGCCATTCTGTCATGTCAGCAGTGAATTTTTATTTTACTCATTGTCTTTCTGCACAGAATTGTTCAAAAGCCATGAAATTTCTATGTGGATTTTAGGCATTTCAGTCCAAACTCTGATCCTGAGAACCTCATGCTTGTTACCATCTAAACTTGGAAACTGCTGAGTTCTTTTGTCTTCTCTCCTCTCCCCTAGCATTTTTACTATCCTAAAATATATCTGTTTTTCCTGTATATGTAGGGACATTCATTCAATCACCTTAATGTCATAAAATCATGGAAAAATCTGATTGGAAAGGACTCCTGGAGGTTATGGAGATCAGGTTCCTACCTGCAGTCACAATATTCCTGACATTAGGTCAACTATGTCTCTGCTCATACAACTTCTCCTATAAACCTCTGAAGATGAAGGATCCATCATCTCACTGAGCAGTGTGCATCAATGCTGTGCTATGCTCTCCTGTGGAGGAAATATTTCCTAATGTCCAACCTGAACCTCACAAAATGTAACTTGCGGGTGTTGCCCTTTGACTTGTTGTCTGGCATTACAGAGAACAGTTTGTCTGTGTCATCTTTGCAGCTGAATTTCAAGTTGTTGTCAGCTGCTATGAGATCTCCCCTTTACCTCTTGTCTGCAAAAGCAAAACTGTCTCCTCTCTGCTTCTCATCACAGGTCCTGTATCTGTGGACCCAAACCTATGTGGTAGCCCTCTGACTATACCCTTGCTCTGTCCGCAGATCCCTGTTGAACTGGGTTGCCAGAGCTGGCCACAGCCTGTTCTAGGTGTGGTCTCACCAGTGCTGACCAGAGGGTGTAAGCATCTTCCTCAGATGTGTTGTCTGTGGCCCTCAAAATGTGGCCTGGTATGGACTTTGCTGCATGCACAGAGTAAGAATGCTGTTGGCTCTTATTCAGCCTGGTGTTCACCTAACCTCAAGTCCTTTTTAGCCCTTTTCAATTGCTTCTCCATCTATCCTGATGCATGGAATTGTTTCCTCTCTGCTACAAAACTTGGTGCTTCTTGTTGAATGCCAGAAGGTTTCTGTTATACCAATCTTTTGGTTCTACAAGGTTCCTCTGGATTTAAGCTCGACCGTTCGACATGTCAGCTACTTCCCTTTTTCCGGTAGTCACCTTCCCTGATTGTCATGATTTTGTGTAGATAGCAGACAGAGGCCTTGCTGTGTCATCAGCCAGCACTTTCAGAACTCTTTTGCAAATTTTGCAGATCTGGACTAACTTTTTTTTGTATAATCTGCAACCAATTGCTCTCCCACTATTGTCTGCCCTCCTTCCCAGATTCTGTGCTAAGCACAAAGAAATTGTAAAAGGCCTGAACTTTGAATACTAAGGAAAAAAGAAATGTTGTATATACCGCCACTTTTTGCATTGTCCATCTCTGTGCCTGTGTTGAAGTCCACACTGTCTGTGCATGTACTGTTGGGAGGTTCTCAGAGAATTAGTGTAAACTGCAAATGCCGATTTAGAAAATAACAGCTTTGTGTTGCAGCAGATTGACTCTGCCTTAGCTGAGGTCCTGTGTGTTCTGTCTGAAAATATCTGTTGAAAATGTCTCAGACAACCTTCACGTCAATGAAACAATCTTGCTCTACAACTGCATCTAATGCAAAATAATGCATCAGTGTTAGATGTTTTCCTTGGGGATTTATTTGTTTTCATAGCACAGTAATGCTGATATAATGACCATGGCTCAGCTGGTACGTGGTAATTTGTTAAGTTGCGATGCACTGTAGCCTTCAGTGTGCTTTGGAAAGGGCTAAAAAAGAAGTAATATGTAGGATGTCAAACTAGTCTTCATACTTAGGACATTTGCTATGTTTAGTGTATTTGTGTTATCATTAGGGCAAGGGCAACAGAACCATATGAGACTGACATCTTCCCTTGTTTTATCATAGGTAATGATCCAAAGAAGGGTTAACTGGGCCAGTCTTCTATAGTTTGAAACAAGAGATTATCAAATTATCTGAGATCAGAATAATTTGATGAAGGTAGATAAGAACTGCTTGTATAACTTGGTAAAGAGTTCAGATTAAAAGATTATGATCTATGATTATGAAACAGGGTTTTTTTTCCCCCCTCTTGAAACTCTTTCCCACTTCAAAGAGCAAGAAGTTTCCTTACAAGAGTGAAAAGGCGGTGAAATCATAACAAGCAAGTCAAACCACAACTGTTTTGTGTAATAGCTACCTGCTGCAGGCAATGGGCATAAAGGGCTCATTTCCTCGTGGCATAGAAGCTGAGGATGACTGGGGAAGCCGCATCAGACCATGTGCCTTCTGAGCTCACAGCCTGGCAAACATTCACCCAATGCCAGACATAAGCTGGACCAGTTTCAGAGAAGATTTAGTCACTTGCTACGTCCCTGGGCCCCTTGTAGCTGTGTGAAGGAGAAAGAGGCTGGATCTATAACTCGTGTTGCTCCTGTTTGTGTCCTGCATGGCAGCATCATCTCAATAGACACTCCTACAGCAGGAATTGAGAGAAATGCTAACAAAAGGCCATTGTGTTAGCTCTTCCTGATGGTAAATGAGCCATGTGAGAAGCCTCATGTTGCCTTCTGCTATTTCCGTCTTTCCACAACATCAAAAGGTAGGGTTTGTACCTATAAAAATATAGCTGGGAATATAACTGATGTTTCAGGACACAAGCTTAAGATGCAGAATCAAGCTCACAAGGAGTACTTTCAGTCACACAACTACTCTAACAGGTGAGTACCCTATGGATATGATTTTTTCCCTTGGGAATATATGAAGCTTAGTATTTGTCACAAATGCTGGACTTCGAGTCACAATGCTTCACTTTCGATCTATGCAAGACTAGTTTGTGAGGATTGCAAAACACTTTCATTTCTTTAATAACTGAAACTTCCACGATTAAATAAATGTCCATCAAGTATGGTGTGCTGGGGTATTTGCTCCAGGGCAATGTTGTGATTATCTACAGTACCAAACCGTCTCATCTGCAGTTGAGAAATGCAGCAGATTCTCATCATTCATTGTCATCAATGCACAAGAAAAAAAGAAAAAAAGCGCTGAAATATGTGGCAGTTTTCATACTTTTAAGCAAAAGGTAATATGGAATAATGGTCCAAAAAGTGAAAATACTGATTACTGTGAAAATACTTTTTGCTGTTCATGAACTGTTTATAAGTTGTATCTGTATTCTGCAAATGTGTTCAGTGGATCATATAGATGAACAATTTTCAATTTACATGTGCAAACTATTTTCCCTCTCTGATGCATGGCTGATTGCATGGCTGTATAGTTGTTCCTGGACTGAAGGTCAGATTTTTAGGCAGTATAATACTGAATAGTAAATATTTGTGCTGCTGCATTGAAAAACTCAATTATGTGCAGGCATTTTGCAGAGAATAGATACTTTTCAAGCATTCACATGAATCAGAAAGCCATTCACTGGAATGTTTATGAACTTCAAAGCAGGGATACATGAACAGAAAAGAGAATAAGAGTGCTTCAGAATTCAAAGACACATTCTTAAACATCACTTGGCTGTGCCAGCCTTAGGCCAAGTGTCAATGCTGTCTGTCTACTTACTATTTAATATTCTGGTGATATATGCACTGAATATTTGGGATGGTAAAGTGTTTCTGTTTTTCTTAAAATATTTATGTCAGCTAGGAGTTGTAATCTAGGGGACTGTTTGGAACTGTAGACACTGGGAAAGGGAAGCAAGGCATTAAAAATGACTGCCATCTTTCACAGGAGACAAAACTTTCTTCTTACTCTCTCTTCACAAAAGCTAACTTGCAACTGTTTGACTGGCTGAATGATCCTGGAGTCAGGGAGAATTTGAGTAAATTGCTACCTGTTGACAGTTGAGGAACTCCAAAAGAAGACTGGGGAAAAATATGTGCTGATTTTTTGTTTGTTTACGTGGAATTTCCCAAATTGCACCTGACTGTCATGGAGAGACTGATAGAATGTACCTTGAAGCTCACCACTGGCCAAAGTGAGTAGTTTGGACTGGAAATGTCATACTTTGTAGTTGTTTGATTAACAAATTATATGCAGACTTATCACTTATCTTGTGATTCTTTGGTGAAGAAGGAAATACTGGAATTGGGAGGGAATGTGCCATGCAGGAGAGTGCTTCATACTGGAACAGGTAGTTAGAGAAGCTTGTGATATCTCCATCCTCGGGCCTGGAGCAACTTGATCTCACTGTGAAGCTGGCTACACCATGAGAAGCAGTGTGGACCATGTCATCTAATTCAAATCTTTCTATGATTCTAAGTGCTGGAAGAGGTGTCCTCAGGATAAAAACAGAGGGCTTAAGACATGAGATTAGTATCTGTTTCCTATTTCGCTTGTAGGGCAGAAATCCAAAGAGCATTAATAGCTGGAGTCTCATTTCTGTGCTGGGAGCCTTGCACAGTTTCTTTATTCATTCTTGACTTTTGTCTCATGGACTTTATCTCATCTTTAAAGTCATGGGAACTGAAAAGTTGCGATACATTTTTCCTCCTTTTATCAGAGAAACGTTGCTTTGTGTTATGTTATATGTCTTGTCTAAAAACACTTTTAGCATGTTTCTAAACAACATAAATATCAGTCTAGGAAGAGAGTAATTGTGTAATTAGATATGACAGTATGAAATGAAGAGGAAGGTTTAGGACAGATAACAGGGAAGCCTTTCATTGCAGGACTTCAAGGGATGTAGCAGAATTAAGTAATTTAAAACTAGTCTGAGCAAATTCTTGAGACTATCACTGCATAGAAATATCCTAGATCCCTTGTCTGCAAAATATTGAGCTCTTGTAAGTCCAGTCAGAGAACACAGAACATATATTAGTCTCTGTTTACATCCCAACCATTTCCACAGTAACACACCAAAATTACTTTACAACTAGTATTTTATTTTGCGTGTACTGGCCTAAACTATAAGCTTTTCTTAGCAGAAGGGACTTCTGGATATCTTGGCAGGGTGTTATATCTATGTACACGGGGAGAAGTTTAATAGCGTTTGTTTCTGTGTACAAAACAAGCAAATGAGCAAAACCACTTCCTTTTGGGGGATTAAACTGCAATGGCTAGATTGAAGCTAAAATATGTTTGTGTTCTTATGTAAGTAAAAAAGGTTATTGTGAGGGTGATGGAGCCTTGGTACAGGCTACTCAGGGAGGTTGTGGAGTCTCCTCTGGAGGTTTTCAAATCCACTTGGACACGTTCCTGTGTGACCTGATCTAGGCAGATCTGCTTTAGCAGGGAGTTAGACTAGGTGATGTTTAGAGGTCACTTCCAACCACTACCATTCTGTGATTCTGTGATACTAGATAGAAAGTGCAAGTGGGTTACCTAAGCAATGATTCGACAATGGTAACCTTTACAGAGAAAGAAGTTTAGGCTGGTGGGCTTTGAATTGCTTCATCTGCTGTAAGAGAAGCTGTGAGAGAAAAGCCTTGATGTAATCTCTAATCAACCCGGTCACAGTTTGCTGCCGTCTGACCACAGCATGGTCAGTACCCCAGTTACTAACTTGGGGGGTGGTGGTGGTTCATGGCTGTCCAGATTGTAAATTCTCTGCTGTGAAAGGCCAGATGTCACCAGGTCTCTCTGAAAGCTGAAGGGTTAATATTTAGAGTCCCAGTTGGGGCCAGCATGTAAAGACATAACATTACCTTGTAGAGCCATTACCATTAAAGAACAAAGTAGTGTAATCTCTAGCTTCAACCTTGAATAATTTAATCAACTTTTCTTTAGAGAACAGTTTGCAACACTGAGAAAATTTATTTCACAAAATATGCACTATCATTTTCAACTATGAAAAAAAAATAATACATAATTAACCACTTGCATAGATCACAACATATTTAAAGCAAGGAGGTCTGCTTTGAGAGGACAATCCTAAATCGCAGTGCTAGGGTATCTGAAAGCTGCTGAGAACTGGGCTTTAACTTAGGCAGGGGTGATCAATGAAAGAGAGCCCCTCAGTCTGCCAGTTTCTCCATGTTTGTGCCAAGCATGACGATGAAATTTCAAGGAGTTATCAGACAAGTAAAATGCATAGTTTACAGATATTTGTATTACTGAGTGAATTAGATCTGAGAACAAAGTGAAAGATAGTTGTAGTTGGTGAAATGGCTAATGATGAAAGTTACAAAGGATTTTGTGTTTTAAAGCATTCTCAGTGAAAAAATGATGTAGGAAACATAGGCTCCTTGAATACTGATGTATAAAGTCACCCACCCTAGTCTCTGATTCAAGTCATAAAACTACTTACAGCAATATTTTTTGTTTGATGAAGATAATGTTATGAGGCAAGATTTCATTTCTGTGCTATCTGGAATATTTTCCAGTTAGCATTTTGTTATATGCTGTGATTTGTGGAGAAAGGCTTTTTTTAAGCCCCATGAGGTGTTGATACAGAATCTCATGAAAATGCAGTTGTAGCAGAGGACAAGAAGGCTGGACTATTAATCGTCTCACAGAACTGTCAGACCAGCAACAATATCAGATCTAGTAGCAACTGTTTGAAACAACTGGTCACATACACTCTGCTTTTGAAGAGAGAAAAGATTTCATTCTTTGAGGCTAGTGAGTCCTCCAAGGTCAGGTGAAACTGGAGATATTATCGGTATCATGTCAAAGGAGAAACCTGATATATTTGTTATGGTCTGCTCTTGGCAATTCAGTCAAGATGGTAAGATATCTGTGATACTGAAAGTGGACTTACTACTGGGCAAACGCCTTAAACCCAAGAGTTTTCAATCCAGAATAGTTACAGTGATATTGTTTATTGAGCAGGTTATATCCCTGATTTTGACTTCAGTTACTTTTAGTTGCATAGGAGTTTGCTCTGTAAATGCAGAGAGCTCTTTTCTCTCTGGGAATGCTGACTGCTCCAAGTTTTGTTTTACCTGGCCGCTAATTGTTTTTCTAATTGAACAACATTGTCCCAAGACATGTAAATGAGATAACCGGTGCAGATGATAAAGAGTTCAGGCACACACCATATAATCTTGTCTTTGTAACTAGAATGCTTTCTCTTTCAGAGATAATATTTCAAAGTATTTGGAATTTTTGTGGTTATGTTTTGCATACTATATGAAAGAAAAATAATGCTTATCTATATAGGAATTTAATTCTGTTTGCACATTTGACCAAAAGTTGTGAATGCCTTCTACTAAACTCATTTGCAATCTTTGATTTTGCAAAGATGGGAGTATCAGCTTCTGTGTAGACAAGTGTTTGGGCATTAATTCATGATAAGAAGCAGCAGCAAGCACCATGAAAAAAATATATATTTGAGTAATAACTACACATCCTGTATCAACTGTGTGCATTAAATTGTTAGCTATGTTTGTGTAATTGCAAAAAAAAAAAGGGGGCTAGAACTAGGAAAAAAAGAAGATACAATTTAGAAGTCTTGAAATTGTTAAACAAAAAATCTGATTCATGCACTTTCCCACCAGGTGTCAGTGTGGTATAGACAAAAAGGCACAAACAGAAATATTCCAGCTCTGCAAAGCTTTTCTGACAAAATTTATTATTCATAGCAGTGTTGTAAGTCACAGTCATCTCTTCAGGTCGAGGATAGTGGAATCAATAAGGCACAGCCTTTACTCTGATGGTGCTGGCACACACCCAGGATACCAAAATGCCAAGACTGGCTGTCTGATTTTGAACTCAAGGCACAGTTTGGAGTGTAGAGATGTTCAGTAATTAAGGCAAGTTGCAGGAAGGAGATTGCATGTATTTATAAGTACGCTGGGTTTTCTGAATTTACTGTTTTTCACAATACATTCCTGTAGCCAAAGTGTGCAACTCCCACCCTCCCATCCTGCTTCTTAATCTCACCAGCACCCTCTTGAAGTGTATATCTCATGAGCAGTAATGACAGTTAATTTTAACCTTTTATCCCTGCAATTCTCACATTTTCCACCATTTCTGATATTATTCCAACATTTTTTCTCTCTCTTTCATATCTGAAATTGGTCTTAATAATGATAATCTGAAAATTAAGATATGGCTGTGTGAAAGACATTCACTGCATGTGGAAACTGTACTGCTTTGAGCACTGGAAGAAGGAAATAGGAAATCTTGTGGAATCTCTTGTTTGCTTGTTTGATTGATAGTTTTTCAGCCACCTTGTCTCATTCTTTGCAAATTGAGTCACTGAGGACTCCTGAATTCTGCCTGCATGGGTGACAGAAATACAGTTAAAGGAAGGTGCTAATGAAAGTAACAGTCCTATTTTTTTTCAGTGTGGAACAGGATTCCTGTCCAAATGTGACTATGACTGGGATTGGTGTGTGGACATTTACTGTGGGAGATAAGAGAATTTTATTGCTCTCCTTACCATTTGTTTTTCCTGCTGTCTAGGAGCATGTGTCTTCCTCAGCCTCTTTGGCTTTTCCCACAGCTTCATGCTTTGGGCTTCTCCCTGTCCTGTAATAATGGGTCATGGATGGAGGAGATTGGTCACCTCCTTCACATCAAGCTCCATTTGTCCCTATTTTAACAAGATAGCATTGGAAAGGATCAGGCAGGATCTCAAGGCCATCATCTTAAATAACTGGCTAACAGTAAACAATGCTAGACCTCTAAGACTCTAAAAAAAAAACAGGTCAAACTAGATAATTACCTATCTCCTGACCATAGCGAAATGTTCAGGGCATGTCTTCAATCTGGAACTTACCTAACCTTAAAGGAAACAGTTCCATCTGCTCTCCTTTGTGGGGAAGAGGAAAATCCGGAGAACTGCCTTAGACTAGCCTTGGTACTACAGAGTCTGTATCTTCCATAATCCTAACTGGAGATTGATTCAGTTTCCATAGCCAGACTGGGTAAGGCAAGAACAGTATGTTATCTCTTGTATTGTGCAAACTCTGACATTCATTTTTCAAAATTACCAAAGAGTGTTGTGCAGCAGATTTTTTTATATGCCTCATTATACTTTTTTGGCTAGTATATTTTAGGCTGCCATACGGCTCAATATAAAAATCTTTATGGGTATCTGCTGTCTCTCATAATACATGAAGATATGTTAATTAACACTAATTAAATCAATCTAAAACATATATGAAACATAGCCCTACAAATTAGATAATTGAAGTATGCTGGCAAAGTCCCTAGCTGAATGCTAACTATTCAAAGCTGATATCTCGTGAAAGCAGAAATAACATTCTCTACTCTCCTACCACCTCTGCATTTGTTGCAGGGACAACACAGCAGGGCATAAACAATCCAGGAGGTAACTGGAACACATTGATGATAACTTCCTCCTCCAAGTGATAGAGGAGCCAACGAGGAGAGGAGCTATGCTGAACCTGATTCTCATCAACAAGGTGGAGCTGGTGGGGAATGTGAAACTCAAGGGCAGCCTTGGCTGCAGCAACCACAAAAATGTGAAGTTCAAGATCCTTATAGTAGCAAAGAGGAAGAACAGCAAGCTTGCCACCCTGAACTTCAGGATAGCTGGCATTGGCCTCTTGAGTAATCTGCTTAGTAGAGTACCATGGGAGAAAGCCCTGGAGGGAAGAGGGGCCCAAGAAAGGTGCTTAATATTCAGGGATCACCTCCTCCAAGCTCAAACTGCCATACTATGCAAGTCAAAGAAGGCAAAGGCAAGGCCTGTGAGAATGAAGAACTTCCCACACTAGAAGAAGATCAGGTTCAAGACCATCTAAGGAACATGAAGGTGCACAAGTCCATGGGACCTGTTGAGATACATCTGCAGGTCCTGAGGGAACTGGCAGATGATGAGGCTAAGCCACTATTGATCATATATGTGAAGCCTTTGGAGCAGTGGTGAGCAGCACATGAAGTTACTTCAGTGTGTAATGATTCCTTTCTGCTAATATTTGCTTTGTGTTCTTTTTCTCTACTACGCCTTGCTTCTCTCTGGACTGGCCTGGCAACCTCCATGAGACTGTTCTTTTGGAGATGCCCCTGCTTTGGCATGACTTGTCTGCAAGCTGCCATACATCAAGGCCACAGTGTCTGTTGCATGTGGGCTACAGTCCCTGAGGGTTGCCTCTACTCTGGTGTGTGTCACCCACAAGCCCTCTTTGGTGTTCTCACCACAGTGATTCACAGACTCTTTGAGGTGTCATTACTCCAGCATGGCTCACTCATAGCCACAATCTCTCCAAGGTGTGCCTGTCCCAGTGTGGGTTGCCATAGGCTGCAGTCCTTCAGAAGGAAACTTCTGGCAGGAAGAGCCTCCTTTAGGAGTGTGTCTCCAGCTGTGTCCTCTGCAGCAGCATCCATGTCCCCTCTCCCCTTCCATTCCTATAAATATAGATCTCTGCTTTCTCTTCACGAGGCTTCTTTGGTGTGCTCTCCTGTGTCTCCTGGCCTCAGCACATGCCACCATTTCTTAAACATGCATGAGCAGAGGAGCCATGTGCTCCTCTGATTGGTTGAAATTTTGAGGCATGGGCTGTTTTCATGTTTCAGAGCTGTCTGGATGCAGCTGGGATCAGCCCAGTGCAGTTCATGGCCTCCTCCCACACGAGTCACCCCTGCTGTCAGTCCCCTACTACCTAAACCCTGCCAGCTATGCTCAGTACAGGTATTCCCAGTGGGATGTGAAAAATGTCTTAGCTTACCCTCCAGGTGCCTGTAAGACACAGACAGTATTACACAGCCTTGTTATCAAGAAAGAAATAGTCAATGCAGCATTAAAAAAAAATAAAAGAAAGAAGATGCTTTTTTCTAAAAGATTTCTCCAGCTTGCATACTGGTTTTCAGATTACTTATTTATTTTAAAGTACCAAAGTATTTGCTGACAGAGACATAACACTTTTTATAGGCTAAAATAACATCAGTCTATCTCCTGCTATAACTCTGGCATCTACTAAATCAATGACGATAAAACATCAATAGTTAAGACTGTATGGTTTCTTCTGAAAAAAAAGGAAGCTATGGGGGTGCTTGTTGTGATGTTGCAGTTACACACAAAGGGGATTTCAGTCTAAAATTAGGCACTTAGTGCTTGCATTAAGTAGAAAAATATGGCATCTCAAACCAAAAGTACTAGAGCCATATCCATAAATAAGTGTAGAGCAAGAAGGGAAAAATTCCTGACTTTGGTGCTGATTTCCTGTTTGACCTTGAGAAATCACTTTAGTCTTTGATAAAGGCAGGACTGCTGGTATTTTTGCATTGGTAAAATGAGAGTTGCACCAGTTTTTGATCAGTTATTTGAGAGTCCCTGATGGAAGGCACTAAGCAAGTATTGATTGTAGCAGTTGTGTTATAAATGTTGGCTGGAGCAGAATTCAGTTCATAGTTTTCCCACAGGAACAGGAGAGTCAAGCTTGTGAGGGAACTTGCATATAATGTAAAGTAACTGGATTTTCTAGTTCAATGGTATAGATTGTTTAGACATAAATCCTAGTTTGAAATGAAATGATACAGCATTTGCTTGCTTGCTTTTTTTTTTTTTTTGATATTATAGTTACCTAGTAGTAAATGTTGACCTTTGTGGTGTTCCTTAAAAGCAGAGAAAGTACTAGTAACATATTACATCTATTTGGAGCACATTTTGAACAGAAGATCATTTATTGAGAAGTATGTATACATTTTCTGAAACAAGACTATTTAAACACAAGATAGAATTTTCCCAACAATATAAGGAGAAATGATTAAAAAAAGCCTCTGAATTAAAAATTTAAAAGGTTGCTTATTTAGAAGAAGGAGCTGTAACGTGTTGCAGAATTTGTTGATGTTCTGAAAGACACTGATGGTGAGATGTGGAGCAATGTACAACAGAGAGGGTTCATTTGCTGTAGTTGGCTTCTACAATGTAAATGGCATAGGTGTCAACTGAAGGATAGCGATAGAGTTGAAAGGAACTCCAGAGGTCATCTAGTCCATTCCTCTTAAGAAGATCAAGTAGACCTATATGATTTCTGACAGATATTTCACTAATATGTTATGAGACCTCTAGTGAGGGAGAGACAGTCTCAGCAGGAAAGCTACTTCACTGCTTTCATGAGACTTTCCAGTAAGATGTTTTTCCTAATGTTTAATCTATCATGTTTCAAATTAAACCTTCTCTCCTAACTACTATTTTAATGAAGAACAGATTATTCCCTTCCTCTTTGTGACAGATTTCTATTTATTTGAAGATGGCTACCCTGTACATTTTACTTTTTATTTTCAGCTGCATATAAGTTCTTTCAGTGTTTCCTCTCCTCTGGATGTCTTTTCCAGTCCACACTTTCCTGCAGTGCAGTGCCCTAGCCCAGCTGTGTTCTTGTCAGTGCTGAGCAGAATAGAAGGATCATTTCATGTCTCAAAAAAACTCATTTCTGTTTCTGTATCTCAGTATGACACTTGCCATTTTCACAACAATGTGATGCTGCTGACTCATGCTCGGTCTGTCATTGACTGTAACACCTACATCCTTCCTTGCAGAGCTGTTACCTAACCTGTTTCTCCTCATCCTGTATTTGCACAGTCTGTTGAGTGTAGGACAGTGCAATTGCATCTGTTGAACTTTATTTTTTTCCATATTTGCTAGTTCACAAATATAATTTTGCTTTTTATTCCATATGCCTCTGGTTTCTTCTACCCTTATTCCATGGTCATAGCTATGAACAAAAACACTGAGCAGGACTGAATCTAGGGCATATCTATGTAGATAGTTCCTTCTAAACTGGATTTTACAACTTATTTGTGTAAATGGTACGTCAGACCACATAAAAAAACTTATTAAAGTCACAACAGAGGACATTTTCTGCCTCTCCTATATATTTAAAAGGCTCCTTATCCTTTTACTGATGGAAATGAAACTGCTACAGAATGTTTATAGGGAAGGTTATTACAAAGACTAGCCTGCAGTTCCCTGCATTGTCTGCTTTTCACTTTTTAATGATGTGTGCTGTTTTGCACCACTGCAGACAGACTTCTAGTGCCATCTCACCTGTCCTCCACCTCTCCTCAGAGATGACTGTTAGAGCTTTAGAGATTACTTGTGACAGTTCTATAGAAATCCATGGTCCACCATGCCAAACCAATTACTGTCTTCTTCATAAGAGAGGGATACTTGGTTCTCTCTTTTATTATGTCCTTTTGTTTCTAATAGTAATAGGGTAGTTTACAGGCTACACTTTTCTAGGGAATACTTGGTGCAAAAAGGGAATTGACCATTGAGATCTTCTCAACATCATCTGTCAGTCACTTTTCCTGCCTGTTAAATCGCAGAGTAACACTTTCTGTGTTTGTAGTGAACAAATATTTTCTCAGTCTCTTTCTTGCTAGTAATGTATTTACAGAATAATTCTTGTTACCCTCTATGTCTCCTGCTCATTACTTTCTCTCTTATCCTTATGTACTTACATTATTCTTTTATGCTTGTCCTTGTCAACCTGATCTAGTTTCCATCTATTGTGTTGCTCTGTCTTATGTCTAACATCAATGAGCAGCTCATGATGTATCTTTATTGGTCTATTATGTGTGATAGCAAAATAAAGGATAAACAGTTTCAGCTCTTGGTAACTTTTGCCTAAATTGCTGCCATGCAATAAGTGTCAGTTACTGAGAAACTTTATCATTCATCATTTTGGGAAGTATGACATCATTAATATTAAGGACTCACTTTTCTCTCCTCACATTCTCGTTCACTGCAGAATAATAACAAATCTCTATCAAAAAGTTCCTTGATAAGTTTAGCAGTATGATGATCTATTGTTTAGTCTACTGTTCTGCAGAGATAAACTCCTGCTAGTGCTCTGTGTTCAAAGAGAGGCCAAATGTGCTATTTATACCACATCTCACTATACAGTGATTCATAATTAAGACAAAGACCTGTTTGAGTCCAGAGGAGGCCCACAAAGATGATGAGAGAGGTCTGGAGCAGTTCTCCTGGAGATGCCACATATGGAGAAAAGCTGAGACAGTTGACTTGTTCAGCCTGGAGAAGAAAAGGTTCTGGAGAGATCTTATATATAGCAGCCTTCCAGTATCTAAAGAGGATTACAAGACAGCAGGAGAGAGATTTTTTACAAGGGCATGTAGTGATAGGAAAAAGGGAAATGGCTTTAAACTGAAACAGAACAGATTTAGATTAGATATAATCTTTATTGTGAGAGTGGTGAGGCATTGGACCACATTGCTCAGAGAGGCTGTGGATGTCCCTTCCCTGGAGATGTTCAAGGACAGATTGGATGAGGCTTTGAGCAACCTGGTCTACTGGAAGGTGTCCCTGCCCATAGCATGGGAGTTGGAACTAGATGATCTTTAAGGTTGTTTCCAATGCAAACAATTTTATTTTTCTACTATTTGACTAATAATGATGCTAATACAATCCAAAAACTGATTTCAGTTTGTAGTTCAATTTTAGAATATTTGAACTTCAAGGTTCAATGTGGTAAGTTGATCTGCAATGGTTTTACGCTATGACAATCATTTGCAACTCTTACTGAGCTGAGCATAGTGGCTTATATTAAATGCTATAATTCAACATCTCATTGTGAATGAAAATGAAAGAAGTTAATGCACTTGTACCAAACATACGTGCGCATCAGTGAAGTGGAGGTACAGTGACAAGATAACTCTCTAAACCTAATTAGCTAAGGTGAATGCCGAAGATCTAGTCCTATCTTGTTTGATAAATGTCACACAACATTGCAACACGTGTTTCGAGAAAACATACTGTTTGATCATGTCAAGAGCCTTCAAGGAACCAATGCTTAGATAATCTGGAGCTACTCTGCTGGAAGAGATGTGAAGGGAAAGGAAAAGCAAGTTCAGAGAACTCATTTGTAGAGCTTGAAATCAATGCAACTCATCAAAATTATCTAAGAAAAAATCCTTTAAAATGAAAATATAAAGAATATTGCCTTAGATGACTAATTTCATTTGTTTGACTAATGTTCGTTGAGGATTTTTAAGATTTAAAGCACCATATGAGACTAAGTATTCTTTTAGACTGCTGCAGGGCTGAATAAATGATCTCACATTTCTCACCTGCCTACACTCTACGTTTCCACCCCCTCTGCTCACAATCTGGGTTTCGCCACTCTCTCTGGCCTAATGTCTCAGTATGTTCTGACTCCTCCTTCTTAGTGCTGAGACGTACTGAGGAACGGGCTAGAAATAAAGGCAGAGACAGATTCATGTTTACTTTGTACACATACTCAGACATTATGTAATTTCTATGGATCCTTACATATACACGAAAAGACAAATTTGTAGGGAAATGGAAATATATATTGAGCTGGAACCTGCACTTATGTATTGACTTGGAAGAAGGTTAGTACCCAAAGCAAAGACCCAAGAAGTATTTTGTACAGAAAAGGATCAGGGGTTTGTAGCAGGGGTTTCCTGGCATTGCTGTGCATCGTTGTTAAATGAGCAGGAGTGTGCTGCTTGATACATCTTAGTAAGTCCTCATTCTTGCAGAAAAAAATCCTGCAAGGCCCCATAATTTAGCTAACTACTCAGGCCTAACATCGAATCCTTGGAGACATCATGAAGAGGCCTTCATTCTGCAGCAAACAGATTGGCACTGCAGTGATGATAATTGTAATTATCATGAGCATAATAAATAAATGGCAAAGCATTTTGCTGGCTTTAAGAGCTTGAATAATCTGGCAAACAGCTTGCTGCACTCCATCACACAATAATGATATTCACTGCCAGCCCAGGAAGTTTACCTAGGGGCTGTGACTCATGTTTGTTTTGAAAGGCATGGCATTAAAGGCCTGTGAATTATGTCTGTTGTGAAGAACACTGCATTTAAGTCATTACAAATGCAAAAACTAAAACAAATCCACAAGGCAAAAAAATGCTAATTGATCACACTGTTCCACACAGTTCAAGTCTTTATTTTTCTTTGTAGAAGTTTTTGCCATTGGGGTGGATTTCTTAGGACTGTTTGATTTCTGGTGCATCAGCACTGTATATCTATTGGCACACGTGTATGACCTACTGCCCTTATTAGAGCAGCTACACATCTTCTCCTTCACTGCTCTTCTTCTTGCCACATGATGGGGAATGGAAGTGCTCAGAGAATCCAGGAAAAGACGGAGAGCTGGGAGGAAAAGTCTTGGTCAACACCAGGAGCAAGTAAGTATTTCAGATCTCTTTCCATGAGTAAAAAACACTGTTTAATGGTCCTTAGGATTCATAGTGGATTGGGACTGAAGGACTAGATCAGGGCCTTGGCTAGAGTGTTGCTGCAGGTGCTGTAGACCCCTGTGACTCAAGTCCTCCCCCAAGTCACAGGTAATTGCAGATCAGACCGGCTTCTGGGCCAGCACATAACAAAGGAAAGAGACTTCATCTTTGCTTTGGAAATGTGTGAAATACCAACTGAGCTACAAAAGGATGTATGGAAAGAGCCAATATTGCATGTCTCTATTTACATGCATGATATTCAAATTACCCTTAGACGCATTTTTGTGGAACCAGTATAAAGCCATTTCCTACCAACAAAGTGCTTCTGTTATGGAGATTGTTTCTAACAACAGAACCCCAGATCACTTCCTACAGTGTATCCTCACCTCCACTCCCACTTCCCTTCAGCCTTGATTTCAGAGAAACACAATTATGCCAGTTTAATCGTGGTTTTGGTCACAGTCACAAACCGATTTTCATTGCCTCTTCACCATTGTGGTTGCAGCAGAAGCCATGTTACAGCCTGGCACAAGAGACTTTCTCCAGAGCCCAGTGACAGGATAAGAGGCAATGGACACAAATGAAATTCCATCTGAACACAAAACCCCACTTTTTCCTGTGAAGGTAGCTAACATTGGCACAGGTTGACCAGAGAGCCTGTAGCATCTCCTTAGAAGTATTGAAAAACTGACTGGACACAGTCCTAGGCAATCTTGTCTAGCTGACCCTGCTTGCACAGGGAGATTGGAGCTAGTGATCTCAAGACATCCCTTCCAACCTGTGATTCTGTGGTTCTATGAAAATGGAAATAATTGCCTAAAATTTGGAATAATTCATATTTCTGAGAGTGGTTTCCTGAATGACTCAAGATAATCTATGTACAGGCTGCTAACAGTCCTGTCCCTCTCCCTGGGACTGGGTACATGCTTCTATCAGTCTTTAAAGGCTGTGAAAATTAGCACCTATTATTAGGGCTTTCCAGCCTTTTGAGATCACTGTGCACTGACTTACTTTCAGGGTAGCATCATGGCTCCTCTAACTCTGGTAGCTAGCCACTGAGTGACCTTGAATCTGGGGGATGCTGAGGCTTCCCCTGACCTGCTACTTAGGCAGATAAAACATGTTATGGAAGGTAAACTAATTTCTGGGGGTGCAGCAGAGTGAAGATGTTAAGGAGACCTTAAACATGCTTTTTTTTTTCTTGTCCGAGACATTACAGATGTTCATAATTTTCTTTAAAGAGGTAAGTTATTGCAGAATAATATAGCTTCTCCTGTACGCAACTTCATCAGCTGCTAACAGAGAAATAGTCATTTGTGCTCAAAGGACTTCCTTCTATTTTCTTGCTGTAATAAGGGCATGAAGAGTCCTTATGACAAGGTGCAAAACCTGAAAACACATTCATATCACAGATGGCTAGTTAGTCAAAAATCATGAATGATGCTTTAAGAGGAATGCTTTAAAATAGACTCTGATAACCAAGATAAAAAAAATATAATTTTGAGTCTCTTCTTTTTTTCTCTTTAAAAATGTTTCCCTGTACCACAGAGTATATGGGCCACTGAAAAATTGAATTTCACTTTTGCTTCTGATCCTTGCAAATAATTGTGCTGGTGCTTAGCAGCTTTGCTAAACTGAGGCCAGGGCAAACAACAAATTACAGCTCCAATCATTTCTTGTGTGCTGAACTGCAGGCTTCAGCGGTGTGCTCCCTGGAGCTGTGGCAGTTGAGCTGTCATGGCAGCGTGATGCCTGATACATGGACTCGCTCCAGCAGCTTCTCTTCCTTGATCTGTGCACCTCTATGACATGCAGCATGCCTGGGGTTCAAGTGGTGAGGCTACTAGGTACACGACTTTCCAATAAAACCATGAGGTTTTTTTTTTTTATCAGCAAACCCTGTTATCTCTGCCAGCCTTTTAGTTTCTCACTCAAATGCTGTTTAGAACTACTAGCAACCTTTGCTATTGCCAAGCTTTTAGTCAAGATGAGTCAGACTAAAATAGGCATTGAAGAGTAATGCATAAGACTTGGGAAAATAAGTTTAAAATCTTTCACATTTGCCTTCTAGCTTCTGAGTTATTCACAGCACATTTGTTAGGTGCTTCTCTGCAAATGTTGAGGCTAGAAATTGTTTTGAAAAAGGAAGTTAAGGTAGTGACATAGTTGCCTGCCTCTAGGACTTGAGAAATGGTGAAAAACATGAAGGCTAACCAGGACAAGCTGAAAACTTCTGCTGATGCTGGGTGCCCCAAAAGTCAGCTGCAGCTCTACACAGCTCTGGCATTGTCAACAGCCTTGTAAGGAGGAGGGCAGCCCATGGCCACGGCACAGTGACACCATTTTAGTGGTGTGATCTGTTCTTCTCCTAGGTCTTCTCCATAATGTCTTGAGGTCTGAGGATTTTGCTGCCTTCTTGAATGAAGAAAAAGACTAAAAAAATTCACTTGTGTTTTTTGTTCAGTCACATATTATGCATTTTTTTTTTCCCTCCTGCATTTAGAACAATTGTCTTGGTGTCATATCTTCAGTCAGCATTAATTAGAAGATGTCCGATATTTATTATATGTAGCCCTTCCATCTGTCAGAGAGGCTGGCATGAATACATAGGAAGGCTTTCAGGTGCATGATGTGTTACTGCTGTGTGTCATTCATGTGTGATATTCATTATGCATATTGCATTATGTGTAAAATACATTCTATTCATTTTGACTTCATGCATTTAATATAACCCACTTAGAAAGTTTTAAAGTTGCATATGTTAAGTATTGCAGTAACAGCAACCACTGAAATTTCACACAGCAATAATGAATCGTCTCTCGTAACCAAGGAACACCATGTTCTTAAATACAGTGAATGTGAAGTAATATGTACTAAAAGCAATAGTTCAAAAATACATTTCCAGTTTATAGGATGGTAGCTCAATAATAACTTCTCTAACCATCAATGGGATATGTTTTGATTCACAGTTCCATTATGGAAACTGCCTATTTCTCTGTCAGAGGCTTGGTTCAGAAGATTCACGGTTGATCCCCGTGAAAAACAGCTGATTGGATTTTACTCTCATTATCTTGCCTCTACATGTATTGAAGTGTACTTTAAAAATATGATTCTGCAAAAGGAAAAGAGAAAAACGATGAAGTTTAAAACAACATTTAAGGATCAGAAATCAGAAAGAGACTTGACAATATCTGTCACTGAAACACTGATGCTAGCCAGTGTCAGAGCCAAGGGGTTGAAACAGGAGGGCTTTGGATCTCATCAAGTACAGTGTTTCCTTCTTGTAAAGGAATTATCGAGGGAAAAATACCTCACACAAACCAAACCCAACCTTAAAGCAGTTGAGAAATAAAACTTGGAGCAGAAAGGGTTTAGGTTGGAGGAGAAATCAGAGAAGGAAAGAAAGCTTGGCGTAGGGAAGGGTTTTAAGGAGGACAAGATTTCATAACCTACTTGTGTGGAAAAAAAAGAGACCAAATTCATGAAGAAAGACAAGACAGCTGATAAACATGATCCATACAAGTATTTTTTGCTTTGTTGGCAAAACAAGAACTGGCTGAGACTTTTGATGAACATTTGCTGTTGACTTTTAGCAAGGAAGTTTTATAGTACTGGAAGAAGCTAAGGATATGCTACTTTTTAGAAACAGTAATTGGTTTAACCCTAGAAACTTTATATTAACTCATTTGATACTGATTCCAAGAACACTTCTGCAAAATCTTTTACCTTACCTTTAGTGAGGCAAAAATTAAAATCTGGTTGTGTAATGATGTAATTAAACAGTGCTTTCAGGTAGAATAGCTATCCTACAACCTCATGGCTTTTAATAAAGCAACAAGTCATTGTTGACATGATTTACTCTGATTTCTGAGAGGTAACTGAATGGCTTCTGCCTGCCCCTGTGATAAAACAAAAATTCTGGTGTTACAAGGGTGGGTTAAAATTGCCCTTACTTGTGGGCCATGGGAATAATGCAGGTAACGTGGGTGTTAACACAATGTTACTCCCAAAATCTGTTCCTTAGTTCAGAGATGCTAAGTATCTTCAGGGCTAATCACAATAAGTCCCAGGCGATGACACCAACATAAATAAACAGGAAATAGAACTGGTTACTGATAGAGACTTGCCTTGATCTCTTGAGGAGGTGTGCTCATCTGAACAACACGCATTTTACTAATGTGACATGCCAGGGCACACATCCAGGGACAAAGAAAGGAGGTCTCACTTGTAAGATGGGGCAGTATGTTCCTGAGACAGATCTGCAAAGGAAGGAGAAGCAATAGCAGGTAATCAATCAAGCATGAGCTCCGGTGCTGCAGCATAGCTAAATAGCAATGAAAAAAGGAGGCAGGGGGTAGTACTTTTGATTATTAGCGAGATCACTCTGGGAATACCATCTGTTGGAGTGTCAACGCTTTAACAAAAGAATGTTGACAAGTTAGAGGCGATGAACCATGTGAGGTCTGTGCAATTTGCCTTAGCAGAGAGGAAGTTGCAGCTCTCAAATATAAGTCAAGATAATACAAAAATCACATTTAAAATACTAAATACTTAAATCTATCAAAGGGTGACTATGCAAAGTGACCTGAAGTTTCAAGGACAGAATTCCTGCAGCTGCTGTTAGCGTAAGTAAGATTTGTAGGTGCTCTGCATCTTTCAGATTGTTTCTACTTAGACTCTCAGACATGAAACCAGGAACATGAATTGTATTGACTGGTTCTGAAATTCTCATTTGGAATAAGGCAATATCAACATCAGCAAACTGCTTTTTTTTCTCACACCTTAAAGCCAGCTCTCACTTCTAACACAAGTAGAATCTTCCTCTATTCTCCAGCTAAGAGGAAAGCATCTCCCTAGGCACGTGGCATCCTGCAAGACATCCTTGCCTTAGCTGTGTGCATTTTTAGCTCCATTAGACAGAAGAACTTACTTGTTTTCTCAAAGAGCCAAGCATCAGTTCCAGCAGAGCAATCTGCTTCCTATGCCAGTCTTTCAAGTTAATAAGACTGATGATATTGCAGATTTTTCTCTACTCTGCCCAAGCCTGGAATTTTCATCCAAATATTCCTCCTTTTTGGGAAATGATTATTTGGCTAGGAATCCTAAGTTAACATCTCTGACCTATACTTCATCAGGACATTAAAAACTTTTTCTTAATAGCAGAAAACAAATAAATTTTTCCTCCTCTCCTAGCACTAAGCAACCAGGCAAGGAAAAATGTCAATTTTTTGGCTGTATTTGACACAGAAGTTCAGTACAGCTTTAAAATCTTTCCTTCAGGCACATTTACCAGTATCTATTCAAGGAGCTGTACAGAAATACTGTGGGTACATTGGCATATTCTCTTGAAATCCTACCACTGCTCTTTGAGGAAAATTTATCACAGAAATATTTCAGGTATCGTGCTGCCCATGAATCATGCATAATGCTTTCACTCCAGTAACATTTTCTTTTGAATAGTGGGTTTTTTTTTTTCTTTCCTGCAGTCTGGGACTCTGAGTGTTTTTCAGAGATCCTGTTAACAGAGCATCTGCTCTTAAAACAGAGTATCTGGCAGCAGAACTGTGCACTGAGCTCTTCCATGCAGCTGGTGCGCAGGTAAGCAGTGGCAGCTACGTTGAAGCCATCTGGGCTCAGTGGCAGGACCATGGGCAGCCAGGCAAAGATGGTGGCAGGGATGGGATCGTGTCCTGGGGTGAAATATATTTTCTTGCTTCACAGAGCACGGATTACAAAAAAGACAAGCACCAAAGAGGACAGAACAGTCTCTTAACTTGGATGCATTTTCACAAGAATAGGGTTGTGTCAGGGGTTATCATGCATAAGGGAACTAAGCCACATGATGCAGAAGATGCTGTGGGGCATGCCCCCTACTGGGGCCTCTGTCACTACAATGTCAAATCTGATGCCCTAAGGTACCCTCAGTTGAGACACACTAAGGAGGAAAACAAAAAAAATACCACAACAGCCAAGTTTGCTAATGAAAGAATGAAAACAGATCTGTAAAAAGGGAAAAAAAGTCTTAGCAGATCAAAAAATAAGAAGTGATTCCAGGTTAGATAGTAATTTTTAAGAGTTTTAATATTTTTCTTCATAACATTTTGGGTTTGGTTTTTTTTTTGAGAAAATGGCATGTTTTCATGGAGGTTTTAACTTCCTTCAAGAAGCAGTAGATTTTTCCTAGAACTCCAATTGAAATCTTCTCTGCAAAGCTTTCCCTTTTCAACACTGAAAGCTTTCCTAATTGAGCAAGGAGGGAGGGAGAACACAAACCAAAGAAAATTCCAACTCCCTTAAAAGTTTTTGAGTTTCAAATTGTACTCAAAACATCCAATCCCCAACCATTTATTTCAGGCAATTAAAAAGAAAATCCTCTACTCCTCCCTTACTCTCTCCCGATTTCCAACAGCAAATTAGAACCACTATGGGATGAACCATTTGGGTAGCATGAATATGACAAAGATGCAGAGGGAATGGTACTGCAGAGCTCCTCTCCAAGGAAAAGGGCAGGAAGAGCAACGAGGGCAGAGGAAGGCCCATCTTCACCATCATAGTTTACTACTGTTGAGTCGTCTAGGAAGGGAAGCAGCAAGATAGAAGCTGTAGCATGGGAGGAGAGGGCAGTGGACTAAGAGGAGGATGGATGTTGTATTGCAGTGGGATTAGATGTATCACCTCTGGATAATTTTGAGTTTTTTAAAGAGATTAAGTAATGAAAGTCAAACATTGATTTGGGTTAGTTAGCTCCACAGAAAGACATTTTCTAGTTCTTTTTTGTTTGTGAATAAATATACTTTACAGAACTGCTGTTTTTAAATATCCTTCAGTCACAGTGATTGCTCTCCAAACTCTCTGGGAAATCCTGGATGCATGTTTATTGTCTACCTGGCTGCTAGCAGCCAAGTAACTGCTCAAACACATTTTTCAGGTGAGGAACTATCACCAAGATATTACCAGGTAAAATTGAGCAGTTCAGGCAATCACTGGAAAGACTTACTCAAAATACTGATTCAGCACTGTAATGTTTAGGTAAATGCTGCAACAGCTATTTAAAAGAGAAAATCGAGTCACTTCTTATGTGTGACTCACTAATCACTGTCTGTGCTATAGAGCCTGGAGTACAAATTCCTTTTGTCATGAAAATGCATGCTCCTTTGATCCCCACAACATCATTAAACAGTTCTAAAGAGTAAGTAAATCTTTTGGCATGGTCTTTGCGAAATAAGCATTTCAGGATTCAGACACATGTGGGTGTGTTTGTGATGCTGAGGAGATTGATACTGATACAATTTTTTAGCAGTGGGTGCAGACTGTGCATTGCTTTGTGGAGGGAAAAAGGTTTTCTACCTCCTTTTCCAAAGCAATTATGTAGAAAATTGAAATGCCACGCAGAGGCTGCTGTTGCAAATGGAACCTACTTTGCCTGTCTGGATGATAACTATGGATGTAAACCTGGCTGTTGACACATGGCATGTGCCCTACAGCATGCTTACCAAAGTATTTTGAAGAATTCCATCTTTATTCTCATAATTCTGGGAAAATATATAGATGATCTTTCTGTAGAGCCCGATGCTGTGGAGGATGTTACCGGCTCTTTCCCATGGCAAAGCAAGGCTAAAGACTGGTAGAGCATACCCTTCAGATTGCATCTTGTTTCCTTGGGTACCTAGTACAGGGTGAGGACATGCGGAGGTTGTTTCGTTTATCAGAGCATATGTGCTTTAGAATCTGTAGATCACTTTCTCAGCTGCTTTAATAGCTGGCAGAGGTGTTTTTTCTGGCCCTATGCACATCAGCCCAGCTGCCCAGCTGTCCCTTCAGAATTCTGTGGCAGCTAGTGAATTTAAGGCAGAGGGCAGAATAGTTATCTATAATAGTTTCACCAAAGGTTCCGTGGTATTTATCTAGTAACTTCACAAGGCTTTAGCTAAAATGGGAAGAGCTTATGAGCTTACTGAAAGAATAATGTAAATCTAAACCATTCAAAGAAGCACGACTGTTTGGAAGTGTAAAGAACAGCATTCTCATACCACATAGCACTCTGTGAAATAAGTTTATACCCTTCCAACACGCCATCTGGCAGCAAGCAGTATATTGGTTTGCATCCCAGTCTGTGATCTTGTAAGAAAAATTAAATCATATATAATAGAACACACTTTTAAAAGACAACATTTTCAGTAATGTTCAGTGGAACTAATGGACTTAAAAGTCTTTCCAGTTATCTGTCGGAAAGTGTTTTGGTAAACAAGTGTCTGCTCTCCATTGCGATGTGCATATGAGTAAAAGGATTTATGTCACACTCAGACACACACTGTTGTTTGTGTGCATATGTACCCTCTGAATGTTCAGAACGTTCCAATCTGCATTTATGCCTGAGCCACTACAGTGGGAGGAATCAGATTACTGGGTTTGAACTGGTACCTAAAGTATGGATGGAAGTAGTTGTGTGTTTGGGAGAAAATGAAGCAAATCCGCTGTTTTAGGGAGCTAGAGACTGACTGCAGTGAGATACAATCTGTGTAAGTTCATGTGCCCAAGGTCCCCTAGAATTGCTTTCTCTCTCTTAGATATCCTTAAATTTTAGGAAGATTGATTTGGGTCAATGTTAGGTAAGACATCTCTCCAATTTAAAGCAGCTTATTTCCTAGTACTGGGAAAACTCAAGGAAAAGTCCAGTGAAAGAAAGTAACAACTATTTGTTTAAAATTCTCATAAAATCAGGCAAAAATCTTTTATGTAGTTGGATTATGGACAAGTGCATACCTCAAGGAAAATGGATTAAAATACATGCTGATAGTTCTGTTATTAGGGTTAATACAGGGAAAGTAGACTGCCCACTGGATATATAATGAACCGATTAGGTAGAACCTTCTCTCTATCTGTATATAGAGGGTTGCAGAGATTTGATTGAGTTTTCTGAAAAATAACAATGGAGGCTCAGCTTTATAGGGATGAGATGAGTTAAAATAATTCATGGAGAAATTGTTGTTATTAAAACCAGTGTCTGTTTGTTTCGTTCCAGTAAGGGAGCATCTTCAAGTTTATATTAATAATCTCTGTGTCTCACTCTTTCATTTGTCACTCCAAGGAAATTTGAATTCTATCCTCCCAATCAGTGTTTTGAATCACTGGGATATTGAGTAAGTATATAATTCTTGGTTTAGACGCTGAACATCTGTTGCCATTTGTGTCCAATATGTAATTACAGCAGGGGGAGCTGGACAATTGGAGATTAAAAAGATGCTGCTTAATCTTCCACCACATGTTTCCACTTAAAAAGAATAACACACTAGAGAAATCTCATAGTGTGTCTGCTTCTCCCCCTATCCTTGCTCAACAGATAAGGCCTCATTTGATTTCTGTCTGAAACTACCATAGTCTCTGTCTCTGGTCCTGGAAGTGTATCACTTAGTCTTCATGTGGTCCATGTTGTAGGGCATGGTCTGAAGGACTCCATTCCTGTTTCCTCCCCTTTTTTTTTTCCCCCCAAAGGTCTTCCTTTTGCCTGGGGTAATACATGTATCTATATGGAATAGTTTTTATCAAGATACCACCAGCCATTTGGAGAGAATGGGCACTAGCATCATAGAGCTGGGCAGAGTCCATTGAGATGAATAATCCAGTCATCCTTTAAGCTTTCTAGCTGAGCCATGGGGTGTGCTGGATATCAGCAATGAAAACATGATATATTTTCCCCTTTTCTCAAAATCGAATTGTAGAGTATCCAGTACTTCCAGTGAGGGACTACTCAGATGCATTTATAGGAGAGGTAGAAGTAGCAACTGTAGTGCAGTGTAGGCAAGCAGAGTGAAAGGGCAGAACGTTAGTGGTTGTACAGTCATAAAGATGGTATAGTGTGCTTTATCTTACTGCAAAGTAATGTTGCCAGTGTCTTTTACAACAGTATTTACACAAACATGTGCTTAAGATCTGATTCCACACATTGACCTTTAAGAAGGGACTGGAAGGAAAACTTGGGTGCGATGTGGAGCAAGAGATGGTATTCCAAAAGCAGACAATGAGAGAAGGAGGGGTCAGGGTGATATTTGCCTCAGGAGCTTTCTCTGCTGTCGATTTTTCACCAAAATGTGAAAATTCCTGGTGGGCACAACTGAATGTTTGTGAAGTTTGTCCCAGGTAGGTATGTCCTGTTGCTGCAAAAAAATCACCTGTGCCAGCTTAGCGGAGCAGTGCTTGGATTGATTTCTGGGTATTTGAGTGCACATTAAAGCACTGTTATAGCTCATGCACAGAAGGGAGCAGTGCTGTCAGGATATCTAGCTTCTTTGGAGGAAAGAAGGAGGGAGGCTGTAGCTCTACATCACTTCAGAAGATGTAGGAACTCATTAAAGGAGTCCCACTTTAGGGAACTTGTACATCTTGATTTTTCTGGGCAGGGTGCCTGCCCACATGGAGTGGCTGTGGGTAGGCTGCCAGTGTATGTCCTTCCCACGGCAGCCACGTGAGATGGTGTGAGTGTGGCTTCAGCTGCTAACCAAGGAAATTATGTCTGTTCATTAACCAAAAGAAGTTTCCATCCCCTAGAAATCTTAAAAAAATGCAAGTACAAAGTTGCATGAGGTTGACAAAAGAGTTCCTGTAATTTGGTGAAGAATGTTTCACTAATTTTGTACTTGAAAGAGGAAACTGATTTTATTCATAGTAGTAATAGCAATACACAATGAGATGTGCGCAGTATGTACATGCAGCCATTCTAAACTAATATAGTTTTCACATTTGTGCTATTAAGTTATCTGTACTTTTCCCAGTATATCCTTCTTAAACTTACTAAAACTCCAAAGTTTGTTGAGGTGTTTTTGTGGGTTTTTTTTGTTTTATTTTACTTTTGTTTTTCAACAGCTAACACTCTGAAACTTTAATCTCCTCTAATTTTCTTTAGGAAAAAAATGCAAAGATTTGCAAAAAGTATGTTTTTTTCTTGAAAAAAAAAATTACAACTGCATGCCACCTCAAAAGACTTCTGATATTCCTAAGAATAGACTATGGGACTCAGAAGTATTTATTGAGAGAAATTTACTGAGGCACTGGGTATCAAAATGTGACACATATTAGGTTTCATAGAATCATAGAATGGTAGGGGTTGGAAAGGACCTTTAGAAATCATCTAGTCCAACTTCCCTGCAGAAGCAGGTCCACTTAGATCAGGTCGCATAGGAACGTGACCAGGCGGGTCTTGAAGACCTCCAAGGAAGGAGACTCCACAACCCCTCTGGGCAGCCTGTGCCATTGCTTCATCACCTTCACAGTGAAATAGTGTTTTCTTATATTTAAATGGAACTCTTTGTGTTCCAGCTTCATCCCATTACCTCTTGTCCTATTGCTAGATACCAAAGAAAAAAGGGATGTCTCAACCTCCTGACATCCACCATTTAGATATTTGTAAATATTAATAAGATCTCCCCTCAGTCTCCTCTTCTCCAGACTGAACAGCCCCAGTTCCTGCAGCCTTTCCTCATATGAAAGATGTTCCAGTCCCCTGATCATCTTGGTGGCCCTGTGCTGGTCTTTCTCCAGAAGTTCTCTGTCCCTCTTGAGCTGAGGAGCTCAGAACTAGACACAGGACTCCAGATGAGGCCTCACTGGGGCAGAGCAGAGGGGAAGCAGAACCTCCCTTGGTTTAGCCCTTAATATAATTAAATGTACAGGTGGTCTATCATACTCTTTAAAAAGTGCTTTACTCAAGTAACATGTTATTTTAACTGCAAAGAGACACTTAAAGAAGAGCTATTGGTTTGTTCCATTTGAAATATAAACACGTAGTTATGCCCTAAGCATTCCCAGAACTGCTTTTGATGTAAAGAATAACAATACTGACATGGGTGAGGGAGTGTATAAAGTGAGGTATTCAAAGATGGTTGCAAGTAATGCTTCTCCTTCCCAATCTAACTGCGTTTACCTCTTTCCTGGTGCATTTTTAATCCTGGAAAAAAGCAGATTAAGATAAAAGACACTTGGGCCCAGAGTCCAGGCTTGCTGCAACCAGTTGGAAGGAGTTCTCTTGACCCTAGCATGATCTGCAGCCATATCTGCCAGCTTTGTAAGCCCTCCTGTGGATGCATCTTCTCTGTGCCTGCAGTTCTTAGCTCCTGGGGAGGGATCAGCACCTTTTCTCAGAGATCTCACAGCTCTGCAGTTGCTGACAGTACCGTTAGCAAATGGTACAACTAATGATGGAGACTAAGCTCCAGCTGCAACAAGCATGAGATGGAACAAATGTGATGGGTAACTTTATGGCAAAGACAATGACAGGACTTTCCATAGGCTTTGCATGTGTATACTGCTTGACCTGTGCATTGTAGAGCTCTATCTTATTGTTTTTCTTCCCTAGCTTTCCTGGTAGCTCAATGCATGGAGACTTTTCCTGACCCTTCCCTTCTTCTCCAGGCATGGTCATAGTCTTTGCCACAGCACAGTGGACCAGGCCAACCACCTCCAGCAGTGTCTTGCTTTTCAGCAATTCACTTAGAAAGCTTCAAGGGGCTGAAATGAAAAAACAGCAGTACACATGGAGTTCAGATATGTGTCGTACTGCTTTAGTGAGCATTGGGAATGCTGCTATGTGTTAGTTAAATGTTTTACTTCCCCTGTCTGAGGTAAACACCAGTTCCTTTGAAAACAAGACCCTGAGGCCCTGACCAGACAGATTTATGCCTGTGGAGCAATTCTTGCTTCAATCAGTTTGCTCATTCCAATGAGATGGTATGTGGAACGGCAAAATGCAGTCATTGAACTTGAAGATGGCAGACTATTTAGAGAAAATGTGTAGGTGCATGGATGTGTGTGTTTGTCTGCAGCTTTTGTGCTGCCTAAATGCCAGTGGCCATTTAGTATCATTTCACTACATTTATAAACTTTGCAGAGCTTTTAAACCATCCACAGGAAGAGGTGGGAAGGTTTAAGAGACAGCACATTCATTATCTGCACGGTTCTTTGAGCAGCTGGCATAGTTCATTCAGCCATTGGTAACTTTGCATCCACAGTCAATACTGAAAAAAAAATACCATTTTATTACAACATTATTTTTTTCCATGTTGTTTTACTTACTCACTTTTGGACTCCTTTTTTGTTTCTAAGGTCTACTTTTCCCAAAAATCTCCAGCCCATCTAAATTCCACAGAACTTGGATTACCTCAAAAATATTTCAGGAGTTTTTCCTGTAACTTTACACTTTTTAAAGGGTTGTATAATCCACTTTTCCATCTTCTATTGTGTCCTTGGAAAATCATGTCAGAAGAAACATACTTAGCACAGTAGAATTTAATTATGCATTAAAGTGCTTCAGAATTCATGTTAGTCCATGGACTGGAATAATAATACAAGCATCTTTGCAAAGTTTTTCTGGGTTTTGACGGGATGTGTTTCTTAGAGTGGCCTGTGCTACTCCTTTATTTTGTGTAGGCTTGAAATCTATATTGATGTCATTTCTTGAGTCACATTAAGTCACAGTATATAAACAAATATTCAAGTTATCTCATTTAATGAATTTACGTCAAAATTCGGTACAAAAAGTGGTGACTGAAATACACGTAAGTATTTAAAGAACAACAGGAATCACTGTAACTTGGTTGCATTTTCTCCTTCCCCTTACTTTAAAGACCTGCTTTTAGTGATTTGTGATTTTTTGTTTCAGTGATACTGATTTGTATTACTGAATCATTTACTGTCAGTAATGGATATATGGGTACCCTTATTCTTTTGACAATTCTAAGTTGAATTCTTTCCAGTGGAGGATCATAAGGAAAACGAAAACATCAAATGTGTTTTTTCTGGCAAAACATTAAAAATGAAGTTCTAGTTTTCCATCAATGCACCTGCCCTCATTAGGTGATGACCCGAGTTCAATTTATTTAACACTGTGTGGAGAGTTTGTGGCCAAAGCTAGGCTGGGACCCAGAATTTCAGCTTTCTGTGCTGCCCATGACCACAAGATTTTTCTGTGTCGGGGATCTAAATCTGGTATAGGTGTGCAATTTCACAAGTGGAGAAGTCTGTTTCAACAGGGAAACGCGCTTTGTTATGATGGTATGGACCCACTTTCTTAAATACAGAATGTATTGTTTGCCCTTCTTTCCTCCTAAACTCACTTTTAGAAAATGATTGCAAATTCTTGTGGAAAAATTACAGTGACAACCACGGGAAGCCTCCAGCTCTGCAAGAAAATGATTGATGGTCAGTGGTGAACACCTGCATATCGCATCCTTGTTGAAACGCATTCATTTAATCTAAACTATATTTTGCAAACTTGAGCACACAGCTCAAGCTGAAGGGAACTAGCTTCTTTTTTGACAGTATCCATTTGTGGGGAATAGTGTATAATGGAGTGTGTATTACTAAATCTGTCTCAAAGTAGAAAGATATTGGAATTTGCTGAAGATGAGGTACACTTCCAAAGTCTTGTTCCTTAAAATACAGGTAAAAATAGCCAAACTCTTCATTCACAGACATCACTTAATTTGTTCTTCCTGAGTAAAAGTTGTTCAGTATTTTAGGGCCTGCAGAAATAGTAATGTGGATCTTTTTGGAGAAGAGAATTTTGTCTTCTTCCTCATTAGCTTCCTTCTAAGTTCATATTTTTTCCTGTGGCAGGTAATGTTTGCAAATCTTCCAATCTCAGAAACTCCTTGAAACTTTTACAGTACCATAACTGTTTTAGTGTGTTTTTCCATTGACTCTACCAGATTCTGCATTATGCCAATAATGGCTATTTGTCAGTGTACCCATGAGTTATATTGACCTCTATCATACCAGATTTCATCATTGTATTTGCAGTTCCTAAGCTTTTTGGCACAGTAAGCATGCTATACAGTTGACATGGTTTGGAAATTGCACAGCTTTGTACTGTTGGGCAAATAATAATACTATTTTCTATCTGTTAATGGAAGACACGAAGTTCTTTTAATGAATCTATATGCTGCTGGTCTGATGGGGGCATTCATTCCCCACCCCCCTGCCCCAAATGGATTTTCTGACATTTCTGTGACCTCTTAGAGAAAGAATTAGGTGCACAGTTACCAAGCAACAGAAAGTCAGGCAACACACTTTCAAAGCCCTCTAATTGCCCATAATGGTAAGAGCAGCATCCACGTTCACAAAAGCTTCATATACTTGATACTTATTCTGCTATGGGAACTCATTTACCTTTTATTATCAGCGTAGTGTCAAGCTGTAACCACCAAAGGAGGAGATGGCAGTCTGAAGGGTCTGCAAGACTTGGAGCTGCTCTGCATATAGAGGGCCATAAGAAACAATTGTCATTTTCACAATTCATGCCTCATATTTCGTTTATTAAGAATATTTTAAGTGCTTAACTCGCAAGAGAGAAGACACATTCATCTCTACAATATTAAAACCAAAGTGAATGCAAAAAAAAAAACTTACAAAGTCTTTCAAAGATTTAAATGAGGGACCAAAGAAAGGCTTTAAAGAACAAAATATTCTGACAACTTATCCTCTAAGGTTTTAAAATGACATGAGTCGCACAATGAAATCTCTATGGGGGATGGGGGAGAAATACATGAACACACGTTTGAGTATTTGAAGGATTTATCTTTCTTCTTCCAGCTTGTACATGACTGTGTGTGAGGAGTCAGACTGTTCCCTCTTTGCACAGTACATCTGGGATGCTGCATGCCACTCCTACCTGAAGATTTTTCATTGTCCTCAAAGGCTGTAGCAGTCTCCATGTATTCCTCATAACCCACTTTCCTCGGGGGAATTTGGGAAGCGTTTCATTTCAGACACTGAATGGCTCCTCATGGGGACCATGATGAAGGGAGAGTCCTAGTCTTTACCACTGAGTTTTTCAGCTTCACCTTGTAGTTGCCTGTGGAATATAGTGTTGGCCATAGGATGGGACAAGATACAGTCACTGTCCCTGCTGTCCTACCACTGTGGTTTGAGGAGACTCTTTCAGTCCTGAATGGGAGACCTAGTGTGAATATGCTCCAAATATCAGTGATCTGCTTTTGCCACTCAAGCAAGGGCTAGTTCCAGTGCTCAAAGAGAGCTTCTCAATGTTTCTGTATATACTTCTGTTTATTTTCAAGCATATAGTCATGTTTCTTTAGAAACAAATACAGCTCTGGAGGTTCTTTCTTGTATCATTTACACTGGGGTTAGCTCTGGTGAAGTCAATAGGTTTATATTGACATTAGTGAAGGCAGGGACCAGAAGCCAAGTTTTTTGGCCCAATACCCAATGCAAAGCATACACTAGACTTGGCATGGCATTTTAAGCAACAAAGCACCTTGTGCATGAGCTACTTCTCCAATAGTTTTTCTTTTTTTCCCCCCATTTTTCTCCTTTTGGCTCTGCTTCTATCCGCTAGCCAGAAATGAGGTTTAATGGAGGGGTATCATCCAGTGGAGGTGAAATGGCCGAGGGCTCAGTCACACACTCTGTCAAATGCTATAGCTCCAGTCCAGCAAAGCCCTCAGGCATCTGACGGCTTTCAGAGAGTCTCACAAAATGATACAATACTTCAAACCAAGCCAGGAATTGCCAAGAAACATGCACACAGCATAGACTGGTACTCAGTATTTTGAACTTCAAGGGAAAAAAAAGAACAACTGAGGTTAAAGTATGTACATGTACACAGACATTTGAGCTGTGTTTTTCTATTTAGGACCTTTTTACTACAGTGACTGTGTAATTACCATCATTTCCAGTGGAGTTACTTCAAAATTACTATGTAGTTTATTGTATCTGTCTAATTAACTTGTCTCCCAACTGTAAGTGGAATGTACCATCACTTCCAATGTGGAGAGCACTTCTTTGGAACCATATTCTCTGACAATTCAAGAATATTTCTGCTATGTTTTCAATTCTAAGAGTAGATATCGTTTGGAGACATACAGTCTGGAGGCATGAGAGGAAAGGGAGAATTATTGTGTTTGCCTAACGCCTAAAATGAAGATATTTTCACTGTATTTGGTTAACCTGTTTTTAATAGGAATTGATCATACTGTGAATTAGAACTTCCATTAGGAACCGCATGTTAAAAAAAAACACCAAGTAGTCCTTGCTGAATTTAGATTTTCATTGCTGTAGGGTACCCGAGAGCATATTTATGCTGACTCTTGCAGTTAATATGGAAATTTAAGTAGTATCCTCTTACAGCTATACTAACCCCTTAAATCCTGCTGATCTTCCTATTATTATAAATTCAAATATTAACAGTGTAATCAACATTACTGTCAGTAGATACATCAAGACATAAATATCAAGACTTCTCTATATATGAGCCAGGATTACAATTAGGAACAAGATGGGGAATACAAAGTTGTAGTGGAGGAGTGCAGAAAATTTCTCATCCTAATGTATGGGAATTTTATTCCAATGGCTGTGGAAGCAAACCTCCTGTCTAGCACCTCATTACCATACTGTGTGTAATACACTGCTATCAACAATACTTGTCTCTATCTTTTGATAGCAGAAAGTTATTTAGATGTTATCTAGCAACAAGAAGACTTTGTAGTCAGCTTGACTTATCAAAAAGAAAAGTTCATGTCTACATGCATTTTTTGTAAAGCACTAATGAAGGCTTAAATATGTTCCTGATAATAAACTTGCTATTGCAGTGAGAGAAAACATTATGTAGGTACCCTCATGATATAGGTAACCTCCAGAGAAAGATGTGGTGGCTCTCAGAGTAATTATGCATAGTTCTGTGTTTTTTGGTCAGTGTAAAGATATGGACCAGAAAATAAGAATTTTCTGCAATTTTCATTGCTCATTCTTCTCCCCAGTCCAAAGGACATATATTTCTGTATGTATCTCTATATGTGTTGTCTCCAAAGTGTTTGCATATGTAAATGCTTTATAAGTCTAAAATACTACTTTCTCTATTTCTCTAAGTGTTCTGCAAGGAATAAGTCCAATACACGTTTAGTTCTGTTTGGTTTTTTTTTGTTTGATTGGGGTTTTTTTTCCGGTGGTTAGAATTATACTGCATAGCAGAATATTAACCATCTGCCATGAATGTTCTTCACTGTTGTTCCAGCTTTGATAAAGTCTCAGAAATATTTTAATCTGAACTTTAATCACCCTTGACTCATGTTGCTGAACATTCCTATGTAGGTTTCTTATGCTTGACACTGAAATGAGCGGTGCTGCAACCAGAACTTAATTGAAGAGTTGTACTTGTGTATCACTTATAACAAACTATTTTGGCACTTGTCATTCAGCTACCTTAGGAACATGCCAGAGGAAGTACCTAGGGAGAAATCTCCTGTTCAGGTGCACATGAAGGAAACAGGAAATTATTAATTTGGAAAGGCTCAAGCTCTTCCACACTGAAATGTCTCACCAAGCACACAGCCACGTGCTCCCAGGGCATGTGGCAAACTATCTAGGTCTATATGCAAAACCTTTCAAAGACTCAAAATGAGTTGAAGAAAATATATCCCTTTTGCATCCATGACATAACAGACTTTCACCTTCCAAAACTTAAAAAAAGTCTCCTTATGGAGTAAAGAGGGTGTGGAAACCTAACTTCTAGTCTCTTTCTCCAATTTCTGCATGTGATTATCTGCAGAGTTAAATGCTTCCTCTTCAAGGGAGAACCGTTGCTCATTACGTCCTCCCTCTATTTTCAAAGAGAAGCATGTCAGCGCCCCAAATCCTTTGCACCAGAAACCCATTTGGGAAGCTTTCTAGCTCTGTCTCCTACCTTGACCTTCAGCTATTGCCTGGTCTAATTTTTTTTTTTTGTGGGTATTCAGAGAGAAATTTAGGGCTGTCTGTAGAGGATGATATGAAAGTGTCTGTGATTTGCAAATTCCCATCTCCTGTTCTTTCTATTGATGGCACTTCTGGGTTCTGGACTAGCAGCTCTCAGCATCTCATCCTCTGACAACTTCTTCTCTAGCTCTCAAAAATAGAAAATTGCTCTACGATTTTTCCTGGAAAGCATTATGAACTTGCAAAAATAATTGCTGCAGAGGACCTCAACTGAATAGCAATCCTTGTGAGTGTGCTGCTACTCAAGAAAAACAACTTCAAAACTGTTGTGGAGTAGAAGTACAACTGTATTTCATTTATTTTGTAAATGCCATGCAATATTACAGAATAGATTAGTCAGTAAAGTCAGATGTGGATGCTTTCTGGGGCTTATGGCACTTGTTTGTTACGCAAATAGTGAAGAGCAGTAGTAACTCCCTTTTAAAGATAATGGCAACAAATATCCTTCTTCTTGGTTTGTGTGCTCTGTCTGTTTCTGGAGCTGTCTGCACCCTGTGGCTGGTGTCAGCAGGAGACATACTGGGTCCAAATATGCATATGTAATATTTAAAAGCCAAAAAGCTGTAGATGGCATCTTCCTCTTCATTGTCAGACCCTCCTTCTGAATACTGTAAGTACCATTTTAGAGCAAGTTAGGTCTTTGTTACCTAGCTTGAAATATGGCAGTAATTCAGCTGTGACCGATTGCTGCATGATCTTCATCTGCTTGACTCAGAAATTGTTCACATTTTCGTTTCTCTGAAGGCCGGGTCTGGCCAAAGATCATCCTATATCTGGTCCTAATTCTTAAGGGCACAGCTCATGTGAATACCTTCTGTGCCTGGCTCATACAGACCCACTCCTGGAGCTATGCTCGTGGGCAAGGGGGTTTGAACACTGGTTCAGAGAGGCTGAGCCAGCAGGTGTCTGGCTGTGGTCCTCATAACTGCTTCAGTTATGTGCTGAAGTGTGCACATCTGAGGTAGTCCCTGGAGCTGGTCGTTGTTAGTCTCATTGGGTTGAGATGGCTCTGCAGAGCTGCGATGTGCGCTGAGCACAGTGCTGGGCTCTGGGAGGCTTTGTGGAGTTGTCTGGTCCTTTTCTCTGGCTTTAATGTAAAGTCATGCTTCTTTTGGTTTTGATCACCCCAGGTGTCTCCAGTTTTGGTGAGGATATAGGTACAACAGCGATGAAGGAAAGACTGGCCTTTAAAAGCTAACTGTCACCGTTTCATGGAAATATTTTTGTTTTAAAAAATGAACTGACTTTTGAGCCTGGGTGAGTGAACACAGAGATTTTTGTCCTGGAGTGCATCTTTCTATAAAAATCTCCATGCCCAAATTGTTTTCGGTTTTGGCAGCCAAGAAGCTCTCTCTTCAGAGTACAGCCCCCTGGAACAGAGATAAAATGGTGGGAAATCTCAAACGGAGGAGCCTTTGTTTTCCTTTCCAATTTCTGTTACTCACAGAGATGTGGCTTTGTTTGGCTTTTTCTTTTTCCTTTCCTTTTTTTCCCCTGAAAAACTCTACAGGAAAAGAGCTAAGGAATCCTTCCTTCCTTCCTTCCTTCCTTCCTTCCTTCCTTCCTTCCTTCCTTCCTTCCTTCCTTCCTTCCTTCCTTCCTTCCTTCCTTCCTTCCTTCCTTCCTTCCTTCCTTTCTTTCTTTCTCTCTTTCACTTTGACTGGATTTATCCTCACTGTCAGGCAGAAGCTTTTACATTTTCACCTCAGATTCTTACCAGTCATCCATGTGTATTCCCTGTGTGGACTCAGCATCCCTATCTGTGAAACGGTTTTGCAGGGCATTTGCTGCAGGCCAGCTTCAAGACTTGCAGGTCAGTTCCTCACATACACTTTTCAAAGCTCACCTGAGAAGCAGAGTGGCTGGCCCTGGGAGTAGGGCAGGTAGACCCTTTTTCACTATATTGTTTTTTCTGGGATGTACTGCCCCATATCATCATGGGTAACAGCTTGCTCTTCCACAGAAGTGACCTTCAATGGAGGCTAAACATAGGGAGGCCGTTCTTGTGTGCAAGCTCTGGGAGTGTGCAAGCTGTCACAGGGTGACCAGGCTGCAAACTCCTGGGTGCTACAAATTAATTTTTAGCACTTCACACAGACTCTTCAGGTGTTTTACTCATCTGTTATCTCCATCTCTGAGGTTTTTGTGGAATGCTTTGCCAAAAGAAGGCAAGAGCCTCTAAATAACCTTTTCCCTGTCTTCTAGAAGTCCCTCTAAAGAAGACACTGGCTGTGGAAGTATCATTTTCAGTGTAAACAGATTCACTTTCTGAATCTCCTTTAACAGATTTGATACATCTTACTGTCCTATTTTCTCACAAATAAGAATGAGACCAAATCTGATCCTCTTCAGATACAACATGAGTTTCTTTTCCAAGGCTGCAGTGACCTATAAATGCTCAAACTTGATGGAAGCTGAGAACATCTAGTAAAAAGGAGGTTCTACAGCAGCTCTTTCTCTGAAGGAAGGTTTATGGTCTATTGTGGTCTACTAATGGTCTGTATCATTAACAGATGTTGTGCTGGTTGTACTGGTTTAGATCTGGCTCTAGGTGTCTCTTTATCTGGTACACAGATTTTCCTGTTTCCACTTCACACATGCATCTCCGTGAAGAACGGAATGGTGAGCCATAATCTCGGATGAGCATTCTGATAGTGTCCACCATCTTGCCTAAATTAACAACTTTCTCATATGAAAACGTACAAATGTGATTTTCCTTCTCATCTCCACTCTACTCTTTCTGTGCTTTTATATCAGTCCACATCCACCCTTACCTGTGGTAGCTCTGTTCCACACTGTTTGACTCCTTGTCTTATAAAGAGGTGAAGTCAGCAATACTCTGTTGTCTTTGCTAAGCCATTAACTACATAGTTTGAACCACCTCCTGATGAGCCATTTCATGCTAACCAAGCAAGATATGTAACCTTTACTCATTCTTGGTTTTGTCACAACAGGGGAGGTTAATACACTTCCACATATTGTAGTGGATAGGAGAATACCTTATACTGTGGGAACAGGGACAGTCATGGTCAGCAAACTCTAAACCTTCCCATAAGGCAGTGCAAGCACATATTAAATCAAAAGAGCACCAAGGCTGAAAAAGCCTGACTAAAGGCAGCCCTTGCAACCTGCTTTCACTGTGTGCTTAGTCTTCTCAAAAAGTACAGAGAAAGCTTATAGATCAAAGTACGCAATTGCATTAAAAAAATCTATGCATAAATAAGGAACTTGACAGATTTACAGTTTCATGGATCACTTTTGTTCTTACCTTTTTTTTCTCTAAAAAAGAGTGTTTTGTTGAATAATGCAACTTTTTGAATGTAATTCTCTAAAAACAGGATCCCTCTGTTAGTCTTTGCATTAATTGTATAGAAAGATACATGTGCTCCATGAAGATCATTTTGCCAGGCTTTTAAAACTCTGAGAAACTTGGTCTGGAATCATTAGCTGGTATCAGTGGTAGGCAGCTCCTCAGCTTTCGCTGTGTATCCAAAGCAGTCTAATCGGGGCATGAGATTTTTCCTTCCTGACAAAAGCAATTACGCTTCTGGTGTCATACTATAAATGTAATGCATAGCTGACGATGCAATGGTCATTTGTTCCAGATGCTAGTTTGGATTTCTGTATTAGCTTCTTGGATAAGCATACACTAACAACAAGTGAAGAAATGGCTAGTATGGGAACAGAAATTCAAAGCAATGTGTAAGAATTCAAAGTAATGCAAATCGAATGTATATGCATGAGAAAGAAACTGGTCTGTGAGATGTGTGGACAAACTGAGTGCAGGTGCTGCACACACTCCTGCTTCAACCACTGGCATGACTTGAGATGTGTAGCATTTGGTGCAGTGCTTTAAAGGTCTAACAAAATCTCCTGCTGTACTGGATAATAAACAAGAGAGGTGTTGACTGACTGTGTACTCATTGCAGTTTATGAAATGAACAGCAGGTGGGAGAGAAGCAATATGCATCCTCTGGTAGACCTCCAGCTAACAATGCTACATCTGAAAATATGTAGCATGCTAGTACTGAAATCAAACATTTAATATTGTGCTCCTTGAAAATGGGGAGAGATGGGAAGGAGTGGTGGGGTCAAGGAAGGGGGAATGTGGAATAATGGGATTTGTATACAAAATTATTTTTCTTTTTGGTTTCTTTGATCCTTCTTTTCCCATTTCATAGTCATATTTCTCTGTTGCTTGACAATTTTGTCATTCATCAGGCTTTCTCAAGCAGTCTGCCTCCAGATGATATCTGCCTACCTTGGTGGCAGGCACCTCCCTGACTATTCATCTGTCTCTTGCCTCCTGCTTTTATGTTTTATCAATCTGTTTATTTCAAATCAGTTTCTCTGTGCCCCATCTCACTCCTGCCCTTATGCCTAACCATCTATCTCCATTAAAATCTAAATATTGAATATAAATAAAAGTGACACAGCCTGTTTGGGGAGGAAGTCATTTGGGTGATGCTTTATGACTGACTGTTATCTGTGGTCAAACACAACAACCATAAAAGGGCTGTGAATCAGGCAAATGACATAAAATGCACACATCAGCAATTAAAATCAGCTGTATTATCTGGGCACCCAGCAGGGCTGCCTAGTTAAGGCCCTGACAGTGTTTTGATTATTACAACTCTTTACAAGAATTCATGCTGTTCCTCTCTGCTCACCCCCACATCTAATAATTGACCCTTCCTCTCTTTCTGTATAGCTTAGCTGGTTACCCTATGTTTCAACTCTCCCCTGCAAGATATAGCTTCCTCGATCTTTCTTTCTGTCCCTTCGAGACATTGCAATGCAATGCAAAATTGTCCCTCTCTCCTCCCTAAACATAGGCTGTATTTCTCTACTTTGGGATTCTTGCCAGCAATGTTTTTTCTATCTGTCAGGTCCATTTCAAACACCTTATCCTAGTGAAACCCCACCTGTCTCTGTCCTTTCATTTCCTAATCCCTCCTTTGCTCTCCTCTTGTTCCTCATCACCTGAGCACTGCAGGCTGCTTGCAGCTGGTGGGAGGACCCCAGGATTTGTGCAGAGCTTATGGACTGCAGTGGTACTTTGCAGAAGCATTGGGTCTGTCTGCTTGCAGCTGCTTGCAGGGAGCCTGCATGGAGACGGTGTCTTTATCACCTTCACGCTCACTGCACGCACTCTCATTTCATCTTACAGTATGCCTCATGTTTTCTCCCTTCTGCATTTTACTCACTCCCACAGGCTCTTCTCCCATACCTTTTTAGTCTTCCCTGGCTATTGAGGGCCATCACGAAAATGTTCCATAAAGCACATGTGCAACCCACTTTAGGGCTGTTCTCTCTGTGCTGTGGTGTATTTTTTGAGCCAGTGTGCCATCTACCACACATCTATGACTTGCAATATATGTTGAAAAGACTGTGTGACACATAAATCTTAAAAAGACTATATGATTATATTTAAGCACTGGCCTGTCTTCATGTCACTGTAGTATTTCTTCATTGTAAACACTTAGTACTTCACTAGGTGTTGTGGGGTATTTGGGTGTCTGGCCAGTAGACAGTCTTCAAAGTAGTTCTATGCCTCTTATTTTGTGATGTATGTTTCATTTTGTTTGAGAAGCTGCACAAGAGGCCTAGAGAAAATATCTTTCTGCCTACTCTTTGAGGCCCTCTCTGGTCAAGGAGTGAATCAGAGACGGTGTCACCTCACCACAGGCAGGTAATGCCACTTGAGACTCTGTAGGGTCCAATAGCCAAGAGCTCATAGATGTGATGCAGGCCCTAGAAGAGCTGCTCAGCCTTCTGGTGAGGCAGCTTTGGTGATAGTGACTGAATGATCTCTACTCTGTCTTGCCACTGAATCCTGCAATGGGTGTCAAAAATAGCTTGTACTGAGAACCAGATTCCATGTTGTCACCTTCCCACCTGATAAAAAAGTTGCTTTCAAAGTGTAAGCATGGGCTATTTTATATTTTTCATCTACTTTATTTCCACATACTAACCAGACCCCACAGTTATCATCCATATAGCCTTAGAAAACCAACTACTGATCTAGTAGCTAAGAGAATGAGAAGGAAGGAAATTTTGAGATGTTTTGATAAACTCTGGATGGATTTAGAGGAACTCTGCTGATAAGCTACTTGCCTCCCAGAAAAAAACTTTTGCAGTCTGTAAGATATCCCAGTAACTAATATCCCAGTATCTCTCAATCTTTGTTGAATGTAGGTCTTTCCCACTGGCAAAGCAGCATAAGGGAACAATGCACCTGCTTTGGCTGCCTGCATGGTGCATAATGAAGTGACTTTGGTCTGCCCAAGTGGCCAAGAAGGCCAATGGCATCCTGGCTTGTATTAGAAATAGTGTGGCCAGCAGGATCAGAGAAGTGATTGTCCCCTTGTACTTGGCACTGGTGAGGCTGCACCTCAAACACTGTGTTCCTCACTACAAGAGTAGTGACATTGAGGTGCTGCAGTATGTCCAGAGATGGGCAACAAAGCTGGTGAAGGGTCTGAAGAACAGGTCTGTTGAGGAGTGGCTGAGGGAACTGGAGGTGGACAAGAACAGTCTGAGGGGAGAAATGATCACTCTCTACAACTACTTGAAAAGCGGGGTGGTAAGTGAGGTGGAGGTCATTCTCTTCTTCCAAGTAGCAAGTGATAGTACAGGAGGGAACAGCCTTAAACTGTACCAGAGGAAGTTTAGGTAAGATATTGCAGAATCACAGAATCTTAAGGGTTGGAAGGGATCTCAAAAGATCATCTAGAACTTTTTCACCGAGAAAGTTGTTAGGCACTGGAAAGGGCTCCCCAAGGAGGAAGGAGAGTCACCATCTCAGGAGATATTTAAAAGCTGTGTAGATGAGGTGCAAAGGGACATGGTTTGGTGGTGGACTTGGCAGTTAGGACTCAATGATCTTCAAGATCTTTTCTGACTGAAATGATTCTATGATTCTAGAATGAGTTTTGATTTTCTTTTGCATGAAATGCAGATTTTTCATGAACGGGTACAAACCTACATACTTTACGTAGTGGATTCCAAATCTTCAACTTCTTGTCTGCGTGCTTAGGCATATATCTTACATAACATACAATTACAATTTTCTAGTAGGAGTTGTACAACTATCCAAAGTAATTAGAGGACTACTAAGGGATTTTTTTCTTTCTATTCTCCCTTCCCTCTCCTACTATCTAGCATGCAAAGAAATAAAATCACCCATCCAGCTGCGCACCCCTAACCTCAAAATTACTGGAAGTGAGTTCTTATGCTTATCCAACACTGTGCTTCCATTTCCAGACACTTATGTTTGTCTATGATGCCTGGCCTCATTGAAATCAGTGACAAAATGCTAACTAGATACTGTGCTGCTGGATCTAATATTGATGGCAAGTACTTAGGTCCCAGATGGCTAGGAAGATTTCCATTTTCCATGTGCATTATTTCCATATTCGGTAGATTCACAAACATATTTTGTTTTAATCTGTGGCATTTGTTTTCTTGTGACAGTGGACAGTAAGTTATGCCTTTGACGTTTTCAAAACCCTGAGACCAGTTTTAGAATGTTTCATAAAGTTCTCCATATGTTTGTTTAGTGTTCATTTTGCTTTAAAATTGCTTTTATCTACTCAGTATTATATGAAGTCAAGCCAGGAAAGTTAGATTGCTTGCGGAGTCACCACTAAACAGACAAGGGCCTTCCTTAATTTATACTATGTCAAACTCTATTTCAGTAATTTGTTTTAGTGTCTCCTTCTTCAGTCCTTTTGTAAATGAATAGACCTCATCGATACAGCAGACCACATTAGGTGTATTTCTCTTGAAGGAAGAGATTGGTTATCCTGGATATGGGATACAAACCTGAACAAGCATTTGTCCATATGCTACTTGCAAAAGTTAAGTCAGCATCCGAACTCCAAAGAAGGCATGTTAAACAGCATTAGCTGATATGGCAAAGCAGATGCAAAGGCCCACCTGGCCAAAAGTATTTCCACTCCTTGCAAATGTGCGAGGTGAACATGGCCTCACATTCAAGGATGTTGGTAGGTTGAGGCAGGTGGGGCTGGATAAAGTTTTCTCTGATTAGCATGCAGTTCTGCTGCTGTAAAGAGAAGAAGGAGGAGATGGGGGAGGGGAAGAATAGAGGAAGAACACTGCCACAGAGGGAGAGATGCCAGGCAATAAGAGTTCCAGTGCTTAATTGAAGTAGCGAATCCCAGGAAGAAGAGGAGAAGACAGCATGGAGGGCTTGTTGCTCTTAATTTGCAAAAACCTCTATCCCATAAGCTGAAAGGGTACCTGATTGTGGAGGGAGTCAAGGGAATGACACTTGATATGTGCTATCATCAGCATGCCAGTCATGAGGCAGAGAGTCAGCAGCAGGGTGTTTTCAAGAAACTTGCCTCTCTTTGCAACCTCTAGCAGCCTCATCTATGCACCGTTGCAGAGATTGGAGGTACGTGACAGCTGTGCTGATGAGGTGACGGATGCGCTGATTGGGAGATTCAGTGGTGAGAGGCTTTCAGTCAGTGTGCAGGTGTTTGTTGATGCTCCTGGCTGTTGTTTGGGAAGAGGTGCTTCGCTCCCCTTTTAGCTTAAAGAGATGGGCAAATACAAAAGAAATTAAACACCAAAATGCGTGTCAGGAGAATCCTAGATAAGCTAAAAAAAGCCAGGAAGTTCAGGACTGCTTTCAGTTAATGCTATGATTTTTACCAGCCTGGGGAGAACAGAGAAAGGGATAGTCCCAAGGTCACTTCAAATGACATTGCTCCTGTTAGCAGAAGTCTTGAGTTGGCAGAGGAGAGTTGCAGAGGTACAGGCCTATTAAAATATATTATTAAAGAAAATGTGAATGAAATGGCAACCGGAATGGAAACCAGCAAATAATACTTACGGCATTAGAAATTCATTTCAGTTTTATGTAATATAGCTTGGGTATAAATGTAAAGAATTACATTAAAATTCAAAATACAAAGGTTGTAGTCTTCTCTCCTGTCTGTACTACTGCAGACAGTGTGCTTGCAAGAGAGCTAAGCTGAGCAATTTAGGGACAAAATTGCTAATTTATGTGGCAGTTATTGGTGACTTCATTCACGACTTCAAAAGCAGCCAAGAAGTAGCACCACTGTCCTTAGTGACAGCCACTCAGACAATTCAGCCTGACATCAAGATTCAAATTGCTGTGGGTGCTGAGCAACGCTGAGAGGAGCTGTGCTGATGTATGATAGTAGAGTAGATGGAAATGCATGCCTGCCTCCACCTGAATGTCATCTGTCACTGCCAGATTTTGGGTCTCCTAAAATTGTAATGAACTATTTTCTACAACTGTAATGTATTCTAATGTCTCTTTAAGATTACTCCAGCTGAACTGGACACATATCTACCTGAAACATAAGTAACAGCAGCACAGCAAAGATTTTGTCACAATTTTCCTTTTAGTAGAGCTTTAGTAATCTTCTCACTCTGTTGATACTGAAGTTTTTTTGGTACTATGTCTTGTGTGAAAGAGAGGGATTGCTTTTTATTTCCCTGAATTTCCTGAAAAGCATTATTAAAACTGTGAAACTGGGAAGGGAATGGATGATGTTACCCTGTATGTGGAGGATAGTGATGAATGTAGATATGGCTTGTCACTGTGTTTCCTGTGGCTTTGAGTTTCAGAAACAATGAATGTTCCTAAGGTGCAATGATGTCAGGAGTAACATTTTTAGCTGCCTCTGATGTGGCATCATTTTTCAGTCAGTTGACAGATTTGAAAAACTTGCCTGAAGTATTTATTATGTTTTAACAATATTGTAAAATATGTTTTATATCCCAACTTCATGATTACTGACCTGAGCTCCAAACTCATGTGATGTTTCTTCTGAAGCTAATATGCAACACAGAGCTGTTTTGCATTAGAATACTCTTTGATTTTGCAGTCTGAGCAATGTGCTGCTGTAGGGAATACCTGGGCTGAGGAGTTATCTGAGTTTTCTTTTACCAAAAAAGACAACTGGATTCTTCAAAAGATAATGAACGTTTTGTAGCAAACACTTTATCAGACGTGAATGGTACTAGTGTTGTGGTCTCAAGAGGCAGGAAAAGCTCACAGTTCTGATTGTCATGGGTTAGCGTATGGATTCTTTCACTGGAGAACAGAGTAACAGCAAGGAAGTACCAACGTTGTCCCTGTAAATACCTGGAGGTGTTCATATATCCTGTTAAATGAAAAAATAAAATACATGTTTGCTTTCATCAGACGCAACAAAAGGTGCTGCTCAGAATAGGTACAAGAAGTTGTTATTCAAATTTAGTTGCTATTGGGGTTCTGAAGTCAGAAGTGAGGACCAGTAGGGGATTCACATGGGGACCTCCCAACTTGATTATTTATGATGGCAGCTCATGAGTTCTGAGATAAGTTCTACCTATTTCTTGTTGGTATGCATTGAGTACTCTGGCTGCAGATGTTAGCAGTAGAGGACTGAACATTCAGACAGAGTCAAATAACACAAGGTTCCCACCTTGAGCTGTGAGCTGGCTCTGACTGTGCCTTTACATTGCCACTTTCCTGCCCAGATTCATTGGCACTCAGTGGATGTCAGTCTAAGGGAGCTCCAAAGAGCTATTTAGTTTCTCATTAGCAGGCCACTAAGGGTCTTGGAAGCAAAACTCTCAGCTGCCTATGTATGATGTGCCTTCACAAGGCTTTGTGTGACAGCATCAGTTTTTGATATGGCAAACTTGTATTAATCTGTGTCAGTTCATGCACCGGACTTTCTATGTTCAGTGAGCAAACTTCTAATGGTCACTGTTTTTGTGAGAATGCATTTAATGTCATAAATAAAAATAGTTATTACTGTTCATCAGTAGTCATAACCTTGGAATTAACTGCTTGGAGGATCTGAGCTTCAAATGGGTGGACAGCACTGTGTTGAGGAAGAGCACGTGTAATTCAAAATGTTAGCACTGGCTCCGTTGCTGGCGGTGCAGCTGGGTCCATTTTATACTGGACAAAGATCCTTTCTGGTAGAGGGAAAAAGAGTTAGTTCATCATTCAGGGGCCACATTCAGCAGCACACAATCCACAGTGAGTCACTGCCGAAATGTACAGCAGGGCAGGAAATCACAGCTGTCGGGAGTGATTGCCTCCTGTGCAGTTCTGAAATATTGCCCCCACTGCCAGAAACAGCCAGTCCTGAGATGAGCAAGAGGTGATTTTTACCATCTAATTGTCTAGGTCTGCATGGCAGAACCAAGTCCAGTGCTACAGCCAGTCCCTGTATCTGTATAGAGAACTTAGAAAAAAAAACCCATGTAAAAACTGTGAACAATGTCTGACCCATGTGATGACAGCTCCTGTAGGCAGCGATCAGACAGCAGCAGTAGCAATAGCTCTGAGATGTCTGAATTGCTCAAATTAATCTTGTGGGTCAAGTTGAAACCTAAAGTTGGGAAAGGCTAATGCAGCTAATTTCACTGCTAATCAATTTAGTTGGAATGTCCAGTTAATGTAGTTATGTCTTAATCTTAAATAATTTCCCTGGACTTTCTTGAAGGCCTCTAATATGCTGTGCTTTGATGTTCAAAGCAGGAGGGGTTGGACTAGATGATCTCTAAAGATCCCTTCCAACCCTACCATTCTATGATTCTATGAAAGCTCTAGTTTTTTCCTCTTTCAACTTTGAATGTGCAGTTCTGCATTTTCAGAACAACACTGCAGCATGCAAAACACGATATAAAGCAAGATAAAATCCATTGCATTCAGCAGTATAGATAGTGAAGTGGAACATGCATTAAACATTCCTTTTCATGTTCAATCCTAAAAAGATTCTTCACCTAATATTATCTGTTTCTTCTCTAGATATTTTTTGGAGTCTTTCTTCAGATTTTTAGCCTAGTTTGTTGGGCAATATACAATTACAGGAGAGTCTTGATAGTAGACTTACAAATGAAGTGAATATATTTGAGGACAGGAGTGGGGATAAATTAATAAATAAAGTCTACATGAGGGGCTGTGACTGGATGTGTTGTCTGGGGTCAGTCAACTGAATGTGAAGGTACAGCTGGGAGAATATGATCCTTTCTCTATCATTCATATATGAAAATGTACAGATACCCTTATCTGAGGTACTGAGTGAGTGAGGCTGCCTCAACTAATGGACAAACATAAGCGGGTATGGCCTCCAGTCTTTCTCTTGCTCTGAAGCTCTCCAGTAGAAGTTACATTAAGAATAAGCTATTCTGGATGAAGCTGTCCATCCAATGCAAGGTGACTGAACAAGTAAGTCCTGTAATATTGAACTGGGTCTTGGCTTAGACTGAAGATCCCAGAGCAGATACAGGATTTGACAGAGAGGCGGAAACTCCTAGCTCAGAAGTGAACAGGAACACGGGACCTTTTGGATCCATCGTTAGTGAGAAAAAAAGGATTTGTTTAAGCATGGTACTAGGATCTTTTGCCATTTTTGAGGGGTATGAGCGGAACTATGAACATGTACATGTCTTCTAATGCCTTTTCAGTGTAATATAGAAAAAGGAAGAGAAGGAGAAAAAATTAATTTGTTAGATGTTCGTTTTGAAGGAATTGAGATCTCTTTCCTGTCAGCCTAATAAAATAGCTTATGAATCAAAAATGGAAATTTAAAGAGAAGAAACAAGTATGCTGTCCTCCCGTATTACAAGAGATGTACTAAAATGACAGGAAATGAAGTGCTAAAGAATGCAATGCAGAATGAAGCAAGTGTTGCAAAAACTGCAGCATGAGAGTTTTCTCTTTGGATGATCAGAGAGAAACAGGACAGGATGGTATGTACACACACACCGAGTCGTAAATCCTCTCTTTTAATCTTTATCAGACACAACTATTTCCAGGGAATGAAGGCAGTTCGTACAAAAAGGAGGGTAACATGACACAGAATACCTGTAAGCAGCAGCTGTCATGTGTTTTTGATCATTTTGCTACCATAAAAACCATCGTGATGCATCTTGTCTTTCAAGAAATAACCATAGTTATGTCTCTCATTCTGTCTAGTTATTTCTAATGCTCAATTCTCCAGACCTTTGTATTTTCCAGTTGCTACAGATGGGGTAAGCTGTGATGCCAGGCCTTTCCATGTTCTGGGCTTTTCTGTGTGGAATAAAAGAATATATTGAGCTATAAATGGGAGCACAACACAGTCCTATACAGGAGACAATAGGGTGAGATTGTGGGGACATCAGACAAGATGTATTTCTTTAGCGAGAAAGTTACATTGGAGAAGTAAGGCATGTTGTTGATGTGGACTCTGTTTTTTCAATTGCTTTTATTTCCCAGTAGTTGTGAAGTCTTTGAAAGAATGAACAGAAATGAGTGAGTTCACTAATTGAATAAGTGTTTTATTTTTAAAAATATGTCAGAAGATGAACAAACTGTGTGCCATTGTGAATGTACCCAAGGAAGGCAGAACATGCCTATGATAGAAACCACAGTCTTACCACATCTTCCCCTTCCTCTTTCCACTCCCTTTCTCTTCAAATGATGTCCAGCTATTATATTGTCCTTGTACAAAGCTCCTTGATTCCATCAACAGATTTCAGTGAAAAAAAATAAAAAGCAAGCCTTACTTTTTTTCTCTCTTATTATTGTTTATGTGAAGTTATTCAGCATCTGAAATGTCTACCATTCTCATGCTGTAAATTCCCTTTTACCTGACACCTAAGTGAACTGGGGGATACACAGATCACACCCAATATTGCTTAGAATACTTTTTATTCTTTAAGCTGTTGTTAGCAATAAAAACAAGCTTTTATTATTAATGGCAAGTAACTATTCACACAGCATGTTCACTCTAACTATTCACTCGCTCAACCACTTATCACACAGCTCCCATTAGAAACAGCAGTTTCGAGGTCGTTTACACAGAAACAGAGGATTGCGCTGATGTCCTGGAGGCTTCTATGTAGGTTTTTTTTTTTTAGGAAGTTGCTCAGAGGATCCAATCTTTCAACAAGTGTATACATAATCTTGTAATCTTTGCATATAGCTGCTGCTGCACTCTTGGATTTTATTCTGACTTGCACAACCCACAGTTTGATGCTCATGTGTGCAAATGTCCTTGAACATCAAACTCTTGGTCCTGCATTTATCAGTTCTTGCAGGTTCAAGAAAAGCATTAGTCTCCAGGGCTTATCACTTCTTGGGTAACTTTCACTCATTACATTCTCAGCATGTATTCCTTTTGGCATGGCATTGCCTTGCAACTTCTTTTTCTGTCCAAAATTGCAGGTACCTATAGCACCTGCTCACGTGGGAAGGGCCTTTATGATGCTAAGGTATTACATTGTAAAGTTTAGTGTGTATTTTATTAACAGTAAGCAGCATATTAATGACACAGAAGTAAACAGAAACAGTGGTAGTTATTACTTTCATCCATCACTTATGCCAAACATTGTGCTGCAATAAGGAGCATAAGATGACATACCATTACTTCAAGCTGTGTTGTGTCAGCCAAGTTTCTGGAGGTTAACACTGCAAGACCATTCCCTGACTGTTTTCTGTAACGTACTATAATTAGTCCTGGATGAAATGGTCAGAGCAAACAGATTTCCATTATTTCAAACTTTTTCTCCTTTCTCAAAAGTGAGTCAAAGCCAATCAAAGCTTTTTAAAGGTTAAAATATAGAAATTAATGTGAAAAAACAGATATAAGCAGTAACATTTGCCCTGCCTTGATGCTACTCAAATATTGAAAGTTTGAAAAAATTATGACTAGAAATAAAAATGCTGTATTTATCTTGTAAATTAAAAAGTGAGGACTAGTTTCACGTCTCTCCCACCTCAGGGGAAAAAAAAAAAAAGTCTCCATTTTACATGTCAGGCTCATTCCAACTTGAAACTACTTTTCCAAACATGTTTCTTGGTAGAACTTCCTCATCAAGAACAGGGAAAATAGAGTGGTATGAATATTTAAAACCATAAAGAGGGAGAAGAGACCAACAAGGTGACTTTCCATAGCAGAAAAAAAAATACTGCCTGCAAGATGTAGTGACTTTTGGATCTAGACAGGTCAGGCAAGGGAAGAGTAGTCCCAGATGACACTAACTGTACCCCAAGGCCTCCTCAAGATTAATGTGGAAACTGAGGACAGGGAAGGTGTTGGAATGTTTGTCTGATTTGTCTCTACATCTATGGTAAAGGACTGGAAAGCGCATTGTACAAAGTACAATGTCTCTGCGAATGTTCTTGAAAGATAAACTATGCCAGAGCATGCCTTGGATTGCAATACTAGAGAGAGGTGTGCTTGTTTCTAGGCTGCTGGGGTCTACATACAACTTGGAAGATTCCAAAATTTTTATTTATATAGGTCTTCATCTAGGAAGAAAACCAGAGAAGCCAAATGCAGAGACACTGCTGGAGTGTTATCAGAAAAGGAGAAACAGATTATCCTGATTCGGGGCCAGCAGAAGATGAAAGACCAAGAAGGTGGTGGCACATGGCACTAGAGAAAAGCTACAGTCCCCATGGCACAGATGTGAATAGCTAATATGTTTTGTGAACACTGGAAGACAAGACTTGCGTCAACATCTCCATCAACGCCCTGGATGAGGGGACAGAGTGTACCCTCGGCAAGTTGGCTGATGACACCAAACTGGGAGGACTGGCTGATTCCCCAGACGGCTGTGTTGCCATTCAGCGGGATCTCCACCGGCTTGAGAGTTGGGCATAGAGGAACCTCATGAGGTTCAACAGGGGCAAGTGCAGAGTCCTGCACCTGGGGAGGAACAACCCCACGCACCAGTACAGGCTGTGATTGACGTGCCGGAGAGTAGCTCTGCAGAGAGCGACCTGGGAGTCCTGACTGATAATAAGCTAACCATGAGCCAGCAATGTGCCCTCATGGCCAAGAAGGTCAATGACATCCTGGGATGTATCAAGAAGAATGTGGCCAGCAGGTTGAGGGAGGTTCTTCTCCACCTCTACTCTGCCCTGGTGAGGCCTCATCTGGAGTCCTGTGTCCAGTTCTGAGCTCCCCAGCTCAAGAGGGACAGAGAACTTCTGGAGAGAGTCCAACGCAGGGCCACCAAGATGATCAGGGGACTGGAACATCTTTCATATGAGGAAAGGCTGCGGGAACTGGGCTGTTTCACAGAATCACAGAATAGTAGGGGTTGGAAGGGACCTTTAGAGATCATCTAGTCCAAATCCTATGCAGAAGCAGGTTCACCTAGATAAGGTTGCATAGGAATGTGTCCAGGCGGGTCTTGAAGACTTCCAAGGAAGGAAACTCCACAACCCCTCTGGGCAGCCTGTGTCAGGGCTTCGGCACCCTCACAGTAAAAACATTACTTCTTATGTTCGAGTGGAACTTTCAGATACACTGTAAGACAATATACTAGTTGCAAACCTCTAGTGCTAGTCTTTCCTCATGAGACCAGATGCTCTAAGACAGGAGCCTGTCCTAGTTTGTTATTCAGCCAGTTTATCATTCAAAGAGCCTTCTTCCCTTTATGGAGTCTCACTCCCTTCAAGTGTTGTCAGAACATAGAGCCACAAAGTCTCTGAAAAAAATCTGTACTTACTTTGTCCAGAGAACAACCACATTGTGCATTTTTAATTTTCACTTTTGCTTGGTCCTTAGAAGATGAAACTGAACCACAGAACTGTAAAAACATTGTTTAGAAGGGAACTCTGGAGATCATCTGGTCCAGCCTCCTACCCCTACAGACTAGAATGATCAATACTGAGTTAGGGCAGCTGTGGCTGTGGCTAAGGAAGAACCTATATCCTGGTCATTCTGTGGGTGAGCTGCCCCAGTGTTGCATTACTCTCCTGAGGAGAAGATTTTGGCTATGTAATCTTTGTCAAACTGCTCACCAAGTAGTTGTTGACTACTACTAGATCACCACAAATTCCCCCTTCACCTTTTTAAACAAACTTATCTCCCTCAGCTGCAATAGATCCTGAGCCATCCTTTCATCCACCGCTAGACCTCTCTTGTTTCTCCACATTCTTTTTGAACTGGGGTGCCCAAAATTCAGCACAGTAATTCATGTGTGGTCTGACTACCATGAGATTCATAACTTCTTTTGATCCACCAAGTATGTTCCTTCAATGCAGCCAAGCATATGGTATGTTTGGGATGAGACCACACCATAACACATAATTTTCAGCTGCTACTGTTCCTTCTCAGTGGGTACCAATGTACAGAGTTACTCCATCCCAAACTACAGAGCTTTTTACTTGTCTTTACTGAACATCATAATGTTTCCTTTCACCATGACCTCAAGTTTCCTCAAGCCCCTTTCATTTATCACCTGTCTGCAGAGCCCTGCTATGGATAGATTTGGTAGGGAAGAGGGAGTTTTCCACATCTACTGGACTTCCCTCAGAAAATCATACTTCTTTTGGAGCAAATTTTTTAAGGTGTTTCTGTGCCTCTGTGTTCATGTCTCCTCTGCTTTGAGGAATGCAGGGTTCCTGGGTGCCACACTCAGCGATGTGTTAGACCAGCACACTATGTACAGGCTGAGGGAGCAGATGGCCTAGCCAACTCTATCCTCTGTCTGCATCAGCAGAGATGTTAGTACTATCAATAGCTCCTGGGAAATTAAGCTGTTAGTGACCAAAATGTGGCTTCTCCGTTCTTCTGTGGGTAATACATTCTATTGATCAGATTTCTTCACTAAAGCATTGTTAAAATGTCTAATGACATGTCTGAGAGTGGAGTGCTTGATGCCTGTAGTCCCTCCTACATTGAACTGGAATGCCCTTGGCAGTCAGAAAATTTAAAACTCTTTTGATTGCTCAGTACAGTCTATAGGAGCTTCTAAAAAATAAAAAAGTTGGGGTGTGTGTCTTTTTGGGATTCTATGAAAAGACCACAAGCAGCTTTTTTAATGAAGCCTTTGTTTTGGATGCAGCATGTTGCATAATAAAGCTGAAAATAGGTGTGGGGTTTTTTTCTAGGTTAGCTGTTTGTCATTTCTGCTGGTTTTCATATTACTGCTGATTCCTGTGAGAATACTGAAATTACAGAAAGCAAGCTATATGAATAAACAGATCAGTCAAGTTACTTGCATTAAAGATTCAAGGGGCTCACCACAGGCTCTGTAACTTTTCCTAATATTGTAGACTACATTTCCTGGCTCTTGATCCTTTCTTTTCTTTCTTTAGTGAGTCTGGGTGAGTGATTCCCTAGTCTTCCTTCTCTTCCTGTACAATTGGAAATTTCCTTTCTCACTCCACCTCTGATCAGATATCTCCCAAACATACCCATCTAGAAGTCTTTCTCTCGGTTTAAAAATCCCAGTTTCTGTCCAAAACCTTTCTCATCCTCAGGTCTTTCTCCATAACTTCATTTCCTGGTACACGGTTGTTGTTTTGTGGAACGAACGTCATGTATGTCTAGAAAACTGTACTCTGAGGTACAAATCCTGCAGAGTGCTCTGTATACAAAGACCTGTGCAAAGCTTTTATGAAAAAAGCAGCACCAGAATACAGAAATGTGGTTTGTTTTTTTCTTTCCCCTATGGCTCAGCCTTCTGAGTGAATAGAAATGAAAGAATAAATGCCAAAGATAATGAGTATGAAGCTACAGTACTTAAGATATTCAAAAAACAGGTGAGGCTAGAGTGAAATATGGGTTTCTCTCTTTTGTATACAATTATTCTACAGAGAGAACCTGAAATGTCAGGCAGCATAATCATGGTTCAACACATAAGAAAACAGGGAGATTTTTTTAGGGTTTTTTTTTTGACAGCACTGCCTCACGATCCATTTCTGATAACGTCAGGAGATTCAAGAGATCTTCAAATTCATGCGGTGACAAGCATCCTGGAAGTCCCTGCTGGTTCTTATTCTGAAGCAAGAATAGATATAGGTGTCTATTTGGAAAGACTGCACTCGTGTAGTGCCTTTTAAGTTGCTATACCTGCTCCTTGGGAAGCTGTCCTCACGCTCCATTCGAGAAGTGGCCTCATGCTGCTGTAGGAAGAAATGCAAGTTGATAAAAGAAAATCATGTGGTGGCAGAGTTTGCTCTTTCACAACTACTGCTGGACTGGGCCTTGATCCTCTAGTTTCTATTTAGGAGTAACTGATGGTTAAACAAAAGGATTTCTTCACCACTAAGAACAAGGTGATGTGGTCCACAATTTAACTACATTGTCTAATTTCAGAGATACCATAAAGACTATGCAGATAACATATTAGGGAGACTTATGTCCAGCATGATTTGTTAAAATCTTAGTTCTAGATAAACAAAGGCTGTAAAAGTGAAGGTGAAGATATCTGTAAAGGTTTCTTAAGTGAAACTTACAGTCTCTACTACTGACTTTATAGGACATTTACACATAAAATATAAAACGGCATACTTTATTCTGAATGTGATTTGTAATTCTGACACAACATTCAGCTTGCTAACTCTCATTAGGACTCTCATTCTTTTGCATCTCCCCTTTGCTGTTTCAATAGATTGCCTAGATGGAAATTTCAATCGGACCAATCTGAAAGTGCTTAACAACAGATTAATGGAGTCATTTAGTAGTGTCTAAGAAATCAACTGCAAATTTCGAAATACTTTCATATTCAGATGCAGATATCAATGGTTTTCCTGAGATGATACTAAGTATCATAGAAAAACCGGTGCATTAATTCTTTTTTTCCTACAATCACTGGGTCTTGAGGATAACGGTATTTGTGAAATAGTGTTCAAGAGCCTTAATTAGCATCATGACTGCATTTTGATGATGGTGAAGATGATGTCTTCTTTGCTTCATTGTCACACCATCTGTATTCTGCTCTTCCAAGTCAGTAGTACATGGGACTCTTAAAAATCCAAAGGAATGAGTTTTCTGTCTTTTTTTTCATATGACAACAAACCCTTTCTAACTAGCTCTTGATTATATCTGTGTTGCTCCTTAATTTTTGGCATTATTCATATCTTGTTTTAGAATACTTGTGTTTTTAATACTTTGCTCCTATAACTCCTCTCATTACTTTCAAATTTAAGCATATTTAACTGTATGCATTCATTCAATGTTATAATTGCTACAGTTAATTGAAAAGACTGTTATTTTCATGATAACTTTGACATATAGAAGTTTGAAATAATAAAAAACACAGCGTATTTTCTATATTTTGGTGAACATTTCTGTCCATTATCCGGTCCCTATGGGGGCTAGTTTTCAATTCTTTACAATTTTGTTTAGGGGAAAAAAAAAAACCAAGCAACTTAGGCTATAGATATTATTTTAAGTGACAGCATTTTCTGTCTTTCTAACAACCCTCCTATTTGCAATTCAGTGATGGCACGGTTCATCAGTTTTCACTTTTTGCACAGTAGACTGAAAAACAGCTACTTTGTGTATTGAACACTGAAAATTCAAGCTGGTAATTGTTTTTAGAGAGAACTTCATTTTGAGATGCTGTGTCTACCCACCAGAAATATCTAGTTCCCCTAATAGTTCACAATTCTTCTATTTTGCTATTAAATATTCAGTGGTTATGGATTCCATTTACTGCTTACTTCTGCAAACACAAAAAGACTCCATCATCCTCTTTCCCATTCATGTGTCTCAGGCTTCGTTTAGATTCTTTTCTTAAATTTCTCAGGAGATACAGCAAGGATCTCAATCTTCTCATTAATATCCTTTTAAATTTAAAAAATAACTTTAATTCATCAAGTGAAAAGATTTTAAACATTTACCTGAATGTATACTTGGAGCATTGAATGTATTTCAGAGGGATATAGGAATTCAGCAAATTGGGAAGCAAACAATAAATCAAATTCGTATAAACTTTATCTCACCTTATCAATCACTACTGTTTTCTTTTGTGGAGAGGATAATATATATGGATACACACACACATATATATAAAATGGCAGGGAGGTGTGAGGAAGGGAGGAAAGTAATTTTACTTCAGTCTTATTCATTTAGAAATAGACCTAACTGTTCATCAGTGACAAGAAGAAAGTCAAGGTCAAAGGCAGTGGCCACCATATGGGTTTGAGATAAAGCTTCATCACCATTTGCCATCTGTGCTTCTTCCTGAGTTCTCACACCGGAATTATTACAGAAAGTAACAGGTTTATGTAAGCAGAGGGTCAGAGATAATATTATTCCAAAAATCAGAGCTGCTGTTTCTTTATCTTCCCATGGCTGGGCAGAATCTGGAAGCAGAAGGTGGATCTAGGTGCTGACAAATGTTTTTGTGAGAAGTGAGTGCCTGGTACTGCTCTCCAGTCCTCTCATTTGTCCCAGTTGCTTCATCATGCTAATGGTGGGAGAACTGGAAGAGGAGATGAAGGTATTGTTTCCTGCCTAGTGTCCACTACTAGGATCATCTGGTAAAGGTGACTCTGGACCAGAGTCTGGACCACTCTCCTATTTGTTACTCTACTCTCTCCCAGGCTCGATCATGTCAGGAAGGTGTTAGTGTAAGCTATCTGGACGCCTCCAGGCTGAAGTGCTTCTGAGGCACATTGATTAAGGCACTCACTGAAGTGCAATTCTTATACTTTATATAGATTTTTGTTTGCAAACATCTATCATCACTCAGCACTGTACCAAAATTTCCAGGCTATCTTATTCTTGTAACTTGAACTTGTATACTAATCAAATACACTTTGATATTAACCAAATACAGTCCTAGTAAGCATCCCACAGATTCAAATGGAACAAACTTATCCAATTTTTATACACTCTGGAAGAAACACCAAAAAGGCCTGAGTTCCCTTTGCTTTCACATTTGTAAAACTAAAACAGAACCAATCAAACCATCTGCTAAATTTTATAGAATTATTTTTTGATTTCTTGATCTTCCCTTTACTTGCATTTACCTTTAAATTAAAGAAAGGTACACTGAACAATGTATTTCAAAACTAACTTAAAAATTGGAAGCCTACTGTGTCTGTTCTTTTTCTCAAATTACAGATAAAGTAGCTTTCTCAACTCACTGAAAAAATTGAATCAGATATCACTACAATGTGTTTCACTTGATAATGGTCATATCCCGTCTGAAGGACAATGCATGTTCACATTCACATTTTCACAGTTTATATTGCTTTATACTATTATTTTCTTATGCCAGAAATAATGTAAATAAAGTGTAAGTATTTGTGTTATATGAACAGATCTGAGAAGGTGGGGTATAACAGGGACCAGATTCTGTATATAAGATAGACAGATTTTGTTGCTCTATAAATTGCTTGCTTCTTTCAAGGGTAGACATTAGGGTCCTGAGGCCACTAAAGGTCTCAATGGCCTTGATTGACCTCATCTGGGACATTCACTCCATGTCCGTGGGCAATTAAACAAAAATTCATCCCTACAGTGAGAAGATGTAAAAACATCTGTTGGTAGTGATGTATGCTAATTTTATAACCATCATGAGCTATTGAAGTAGTGCAAACCGCTCTAGTTAAAATATTACCTGTTATTATTACTGCAGCACCTAAAGTTTTAATTCAGTACCCTTCTGGGGTACTGATTGCTATGCAAACGTGCAGGAGCAGACCAGCTCTGACTCTGAGACATTATATGCTAAGTAATGAAAGGTTGAGGAAAGGGAAAATCATCACCTTTGCAGGAAGGGAGCACCAAGATATACAAGGTCAAACTGATGCCAATCAGAATTATACATGTTGAGCTTACCCAGCATTAGTGTGACAAAGCAGACGAGATGAAATTTTCATTCCTTTTCAGTTTTCTTTATAATAGCAGGCTGCTTTAGTTTGATTTTTTTATTGTTTTTTTTTTTAGTTGGGTATTTTTTTGTCTTTCTTTTTCAGGTTCATGTCTCTAGGCCTCTAGATAGAGAGCTGGTGAGAGTGTGGAAATGGAGATGTGAGAGGAAATGGGAGAGACTAGGATATGGTGAAGACTTTACTCAATCCCAACTGGACAGCTGGGAAACTGGTCTGCTTCTAGGATGACAAGACTGATTTTAGGTCCATAAGCTTCAAGAAAATAATTGAGTGAACACAGGAAATTTATTTGTTCGGTTGGTGGGGTTTTTTTTCCCCCCTACTCTAAGCAGATTTAGGTTAAGATGGTGTTTGTTCCTAATTTGACAGAAAACCTAGACTTACTCTGTCAGCTTTTTCATGAACATTGTAAAGTTTGTCTGTGACACAGTGTATCAAAACTGAATGTCAATAACCTGTGTCATGGTGAGGTTTGAGAAATTTCCTTTCTCTCAATGTTTTTCATTGTAAATTTGGGGTTAACTATACTCTGCCTTGATGCTCTGTCAGACTCATCACACAGTAAGTTCTGGCTTACTCAGATCCTCTTACTCTTAAAAACCTCCCACAAAACTCTCACTGGTGTACATACAAATATCTCTGAATGGTGTACACCTACTACATTTTAAGAAGTCTCATTCACCCATCACTCCAACAGTCAAACATTAAATCAGCCTAAGCTTTCTCCTGAAGCTTTATTGGTCATAAAGTTTCCACTGAAGATATTCCATTTCTTTGGATCCCTTCCCTGCACCGCTTGGGAAAGTACCTCCGTCATTCTTGTCCTGGCTCAGATCAGGAGTCACCTGCTAGCACAAGCCAATCAATAACTTGCCTTTCTAGATGAGGTTAATGGCAAGGGGTTGTCAGCACCAGAGCAGACGGGGTTGGTGTTCCTACGTGTAAACCTAGAAAATTGTCTGTCACTGCAGTAGGATAAAATTTGAGTCAGCTCTTGTGCTTTGGTGGTGGTTCACAAGGTTTTGAACTTGCAATATTTCTGTTGCACATGAAGTGCACTATTTTGTTCCAAAGAGAGCAGGAAAAAAAGTAACTTAGAGAGTCAGTGATGGTGCCTTCTCGTGTTCGGGATATACTTCCTCTGCCAAAAAAGAGTACTTTTTACAGAAGGAAAATAAATACAAATAGCTCACTTTGCAACAGATTTCTGAAGATAAAGCTGTTTCTCACCTCAGTGTGATGAGTCAAGCTGAGCTCTTCAGAAGGGACAGAGAGGCTGGAAGCAGAGACCTGAGCTGACCTTTCCAAGGCCTGTCACACTCAAGCTGATCCTACTGGGTCTCTGCAAGACATGACAAATGCCTGCCTGGCTGTATATCCCCCTGCTGCCCCATTAACACTCTTGTCACTGAAGGTGGCCTTGGAAAGTGAGCTGATTGATCTAGGAAAGAAAGTTTGGCAGGTGTTCCAGAGAAGCTGCTTTAACCTGGACTGGAGCTACCTGGGCAAAGAAGTGAGGTATAAATTCCCTTCTAGTGGACCTGGTGGAGTAAAAAGAGAGAAGTACTTGGGGACCAGAGCCAGCAAGATGACATTTCAAAATCACCCCAGAGGCTGCCTTTAGCTTTGATTTGAACTCCAGGCTGTACCCCTGGCTGCTTGCTGTGATTCACCAGGACATTGATGGATGTTTTCAGTAACATGTCTCCTTCCCTTGGGTCTCTCCTGACCCCACAACCCGGTCACTGCTCAGTCTGTGACCCTTGGGCTTTTTTCTCTTATTTTAGGAGTCCTGCTTTCTCTGATGAGAAGAAAAGGTTCTATTGGCTTGGTGGTTCACAGCTTGAGCTGCTGCCATCACGTTAGCTTGTGCTTTCCACAAGCACTAAATTAAATTTTAAAAGAGCCAACAAATTTTATGAGAAAAGGCAATCTTTTCATAGGTGTTCCAATATACAGAAATGGTTATTTCACATCTGGGATCTCTCTGTATGGAAAGTATACATAATTTTATAACTCATCAATTTTAAAAGGTACCCAAGAATGCTTAAAATAGGACTATAAATTTGTAGGAGATAGAATATTTTCATAGAAAAGGAAAATTTCAACAAAATAAGCAATATCTGATGTGTCATGGCATACATTAGAAAAAGAAATTTGAAAAAAACAATCCTGCCTTTTATTTTATGACTGTATAAAAAAGCTGAAAAATTCCCAACTTCCAGTAAAAGATTAAAAATATACTTCTCCTCATTTTGTGGAAAACTGCTCTGTTAAATCTAAAATTTAAATCATAGCGTTTGATTATCAGCGCTCACCAAGAGGATTACAGAACAGTCATTAAATCTTATTACAAAGCAAAGTGCAGAAAGTAATTGCACATATTTGTAAGTAGCTTAGAATTGATTAAAAATGCATAAAGAAAAACTGCAAAATTTTCTGCAGGCTCAAGGCTGCTAACCCCTCTGGGTAAACACACATCAGCTCATCCCTCCAGTAACCTTCTCTGTTTCCTCCCAATGTGGCAAGAGGAGGATTTCTCCCTGTTTTTAAGGACAACAACACTGTACTGGTGATCATTTGAATTGCTGCGAGCTGCAGGAGATAAGGAAGGCCTGCATTCATGTTAAAGTTAGGAAGCTTTAGGAGAAGTTTAATTTAAGCTGTTCCCTGGGCTAAGCCTTCCCTGCCCCACCCCCATCCTCCGCCAAAGGCTGCTTTAAGGCTGCACTTTCAAAGCAATGTATGGGGAATTAAGTGCTCCGGTTCCATGGATGTTAATGTGATTTTGTGAGCAAATATGCCCTACTCCAGCACTGCAATGAAGCTGTGCTCCACTGTGAGGTTTTCTCTATTCCTTTCATGCAAAGGAGCTGTGCCAAAGTAAGGTAACTTTAGAAGCTTATTAACTCTGGGTAAGCTACAGGCACATGGGGTGCTTTGTTGTTTGCTTGCTTGTTTTTTTGGGCCTGGTGAGTGAAGCAGACTTTCCTTGCAGAGGCTGAGCAGCAAGTTGGGCTGAGTGAGCTGAGTGTGTTTGCCCTTTGGATGCCATGTGATGAACTAGCTCAAACAACTTTCCGCACTCCCTTTAGTCCAGCTCTGTAACGATGTGACCCCAACAAGTCAGCCTTTACCTGAGCTACAGTACATTTGGTGCATAACAACACAGTGCAAGGAGTAGTCTCAGCAATCCGGGTCTCAGCATGCAACTTGTTATTTTTAACTGCATTTAAGCTTCTCACACATTCTCTTCTGGCAATATTGAAAATATTCCTGAGATGCTGCATTGTGTCATGGATTCCCTTTCCTCTTAGATTAACTTTTTTCTCTTCACAGAAGTGGTAGCTGGTGTTTTGGAGGGATTGAGGATTTTCCTTACGTTCTGCTTTTTTCTTTCTTTTTATGAGCAGCGCTTTCTCTAACGTAAATCATGAAAACTCCTAATTTTTTTCACTTTGGGCCCAAACATTTGAGAGAGAGAGAGCAGAGCCAGTGCACAGGGAGATATACCTTTTCCATCATCATTATTTAATTTAATTTTATTTTATTTTATTTTATTAATTTATTTAATGGCCAGACATAGACAGAGATGGAACTGGTGTCTTGAACTTCTAGGAAAGAGACATGGTCCTGAACCTGGTGTACTAGCAGAAGGCAACTTGCAATGCATTTTCTCTAGAGTCACCTTTTAACCACAGTTTCCAGAGCCAAGGCAGTTTGGTTGTGCACTGCTACGCACTTTTCTGAGTACACAGTAAGGAGGGCATGTTGGATTTCTAATTGCTGGATCTATATTGACAAATTCACAACATTTAATCTTATTTTCCTGTCTCAGCTCTGACAATTATGTCAGAACAGAACTGGAGAGATTACACGAGATTTTGCTGTTCTGTATTCATTTAGAACATCTATAAGGGCTTTTGAATAATCTTTATTTGTAACTAGGAGAAAAATGCACATTCTGTCAACTTATTTTCATCTCACTGTATGGGACTAGACCTGGGTAGCTGTCCTTCAAATTAATACAAATTTAAGAACTAAAGCACTACATAATGAGTTGAGAATATATCTCTTGCAGTTTACTATTGATTTACTGTCCTAACATTTCTGAGAATTACCCACTGTATAATCTATAGAACCAAATGATTTCTTTGCAAGGTTTCTGCTGTCTCTTAAGGTTTTATCTAAAGCCTTGAGAACTGGTATTTTTTTCTCAAAGTCACATAAGAATCTTAGTTTTCATTCTGTAGCAAGAAAGTTTCTTCCTACAAGGAGCATGGAGAAAAGCTTGCAGATGTGAATATAAGGGAGCAATGAGGATGCAAAGACCAGGGAGCTGGGCATGGAAATGATTGTGGAACCAGTTGTGCCCTTACCAACAGGTGCTGTCCTGCAGGGTCTGAGCATAGTGGGTGAGCCAGGGCCAGGAATCATCCAGGAGGTATAAGAGCTAAAGGAGATGGACTAGACACAAGGCCATGACATGGAGCCAAAATGTCTACCTAGGGGACAGGGCCAAAGGCAGGTAGACAGGCTACACTATATGTCTGAGGTCCGTCCAGAAGATGAGCTACCAGAGTGTAGGGCTGAGGTCCACCCAGGAGACAGGGACAGAAGCAGGGCTGGGGATCTGCTATAATGTAGCTGAGGCAGGGGTTGTTGTCCTGGGCTAAAATGAAACTGGGCGCATGGACGATGAGGGTGAATTTGAAGTGACACTGGTCAGGGATATTAAGAACTATTAGTGTGTTTAAGTCTCTGACATTGAACCTACCAAAGGCAAAACCAGTCAGAATATAAAGTGAATACAAAGATGATTTTTTGAACTCATAATTTTTGAGCAAGTTTCGCTGATAAGGAAAAGACAAAATTACTTCATCAACCACAGTGAGTCGAAGGACAGGGGCTCCACCTGAAAAAGCTCACTATATGCCTTCATTGCATGTGCTTTGCCTTTTTTGTATACTCTGGGCTTCAATATTGGTAACTGCTGAAAGCAAGTTACTGCGCTAGACAAGCTTTTGGGCTGACACAGTGTGTCTATTCATATAATCTTATGTCCCTCTGTAGGAATATTTACAGGTGACCTGAAAATAATAAATGCATTAAAATAAAAGGAAAAAAAAAAAAACCCCATCCACTGAATTTCCTTTGCAGACTACACATAGTAGTGGCAGGATCAGTGATTTACTACTGAACTTTCACTGCCTTGGTCTTTGGGACACTCCTAGTCCTCTGTGAAGAACGGGAAGCAAAGTTCAGCCCACAGACCTCTTCTGCCTTTGAGGCCTGGAGGCACAGATATCCCTTGACAAGACATCCACATCATCCCAAATCCTTTCTGTTTCCCAGGTTCATGTAGTTGTAGTAGTAGCTGGGTACTGCAAGAATTTGCTGCTCTTTGGGGAGATTACACCGCTGGAAGCAATTTAGTGTACATCTATGTATACAGTCATGCAATATACACACTTGTTGCAGACACCTCAGACACATGGCACCCTGTGACTGTGATCTGCCATCACTTGCTAGCACTTAAATCCCCACGCACACATGAACATACAGTGGACAATCCTTCACCCAGGAAAATAATCAGCAAAGGATTTTAATAAGTAGACAGAACAGATTGCGCTGATCAGGTGTAGGGGATGGCTAGGCAAGCATACTGATCAGCAACCAGTTTACACAGGGTTGAGAATTTTATCACCTTGCCTCTATGTTTTCCCATGAGTGTTCCACCTCAAACCTCACTGATCCCTCCCTTTCCCCTCCTTTGGTTTCTTTCTTAAACTCCATATAATAAATCTTGTGTAATAACCAGATGCTCTTCCCCTGCATTACATAATAGGTCTCATACCCTTCTATAAGGCAGACTCATCTTCATGGGTGTCACTCCTGAAACCATGGGGCTAATGGCTCTCCTGTGATAGCGCAGACTAGATCATATCGGGGGGCTCTGTGGCTCTGGTGGGATTATTGAGGTTCGTAGAGCTCGCATCCTTCCTCAGTGCTGCTTTTGGTTTATGGAGAGAAGCCTTGAATCACATAACCTAATATCATAGAGTGGAGACTCTTCTTTTCTACATTCACTTTTGCCTTTGAAAAGGTTTGAAATACTTATTCTTGTCCTGAAAAGAAAAAAAATGCCTCTCTGTTTTTCTAGTTCATCAATATTGAAAGTTACTGAAAGTTATGTGGTATATTTATATCAGCAGCAGACCACTGTGTTATTGGAACAAGTGCGTAATTTCAGTTACATTCAGTATTAATGTATTTCCATTTTCTTGGGAAAAAACAACAAAAAACAACACCTCCCACCCCCCCCCAATGAGGGGATTGTATCCAGTGGTGATGCCACTAGTATTGGTATTACACAAGGGATAGATTGGATTCCTTTTCTTTGTTTATGTTCCATTTGAGAGCCATTTGACTCTCAACAGCCTGTTGAGCCAAGTTAGGAAGATGCTCTTGTTGACTTCAATTGTGGAATAATGACCCTATTCTTGGCTTTGAACACTAGGTCAAGATACAAACTTGTGGGCCAGGAACTGCAATTTAGAATTGGTCAATGGGTGCACAAATAACTGCACAAATAATGGTACCGGAGAGAAGTTAAGGTTTCCCTAGGAATTCAATTTCTGCAAATGAATAGAAAAGCATTCACCTCAAATATGCATCACAAACAGGATGCAGGGAGATCTTGTGGGGTTTTCATTCATGTCAGATAAAGTTACACTGACATTCAACTTGCTTCTGAGCCTGGGGCTTACTTATATCAGTGACCAAAAGCCTCACAGAAAGCTTGGCCCCTTTTTTCTCAGGTCAGCCTGAGAACCTGTGTTGACTCTCCTAATGGTTCCTTCTTCTGGGACAGTTTGTTTTTAGAAAGTGGACATCTTCTCTTTTGGAGGTAGGAGAACTGCACCTACTCAAGATATTGACTTGCAGCTGTCATCCTGGTTGAGATATGCTGTCAAGGTCAGGTAGTAGAGGACTTCTGATACGATGACAGAGAAAACAGTAAAACAAACTTCTGAACTGCCTGACACCTGAAAAAGTCCTAAGCCAATGCTCACAGGACTATAGAAATTATCCCCAATGGAGTCAATATCTACTGATTAAAAAAAGAAAATATGTGCAGTGCTTATTGACTTGCCATATAGACCAGGGCCTTGAGGGAAACCTGGGTGCCAGTTACAACAGACACAACCTTTTGCTACTCACATGAAAAGGTTGTCTAAAAGAAAGGTAAATCAGAAAGGGCTGCCAATTAACAGGCTAGTTAGTCTGATTATAACATGTTAAATTCCTGAGCTAGTTCCTAAAGATAGCCTGTAGGCCCTTCTCAGGCCTGGTACCCTGAGGGTTTCTTCCAGTTCACTTTGTAATTTCAGCAGTCAGAGGTCATCCTGCATCTTCTTCCTTACCCAAAGTAACCATTTTACAGGTTCCCCTACTCAGTCTTTAAATGCACCTGAGACAACTGTTTTTTCTTTTCTTGGAGTTCTTCCAAGTTCTTGCCATGCTCCCTTTTATGACTCAGGAGTGAGAACTTCTGTAACAGGGTGGTGTGTTTCTAAGTACGTTACTTATAGAACATCTGGCTATTATATTTAAAACTCTCAACCCATTTGTCTCTATTCACATGGCTCCACTTTGACTTGGAACTTTATATTTTATAGCAGATCAGAGATTTCAGTAGTCTTTTAGTACTTTCATATTGTCACTCAGCAACATTTCAGATGTACTCACCGTCCTTTCCAGTTCTATCTCAAAACAATGAAAGGGCTTCCATGAAATCCCGAAACCGAGTTTGCTTTGACATACAGCTGTGAAAAGCCTGAAGCCAGCTGTTACTACTGAAAGTGATACTTTGAAAATACTTTTAGTCCTGATTTAGGAAACCCCTTCTATCCAGGATTCTCACTTCAGCATGTGTTTTAAGCACATGGTAACAGACCATGGAAGTAAAAATGTTTTAAAGCATATGCTTTAGTGTCATCCTGAATCTAGTCCTTTGCTGATAGAAAGTATTCCTTGTTATTTTTTTTCACTGCTTTGCATTTTTCTATAGTCACTAACACTATCACTTGTTTATCAATAGACAAAGAGAATGGAGAAAAACTGCAGTTTGTTTAATCACTGCCTGGAGAAAACTGTAAGCTGATCTTGGTATAAATGAACAGTCATGAGAATTTCCTTTAATAGCTTTCAGTCCCTTTGGTAATGCAGACATTTTGTTTGATTTTTGCCAAGTGTTACTTAGTGTTTTTAGGTAATCACTGTTTAGATGGCTTATGTTTTTTGAGTTTTCTTTTTTCTCCTTCCCAGGAGATAAAACTAGTCAAATCTTCCCCTATTGAAGTCAGTGGCAAAACTCCCACTGAATTCAGGATTTTACTCAGCCAGAGTTTCTTGCAAACAAGGTATTTAGATACTGCACTCTGGGGTGAAATTTAATGCTGTTTCCTAAAAACAAAAATTCTTACATATCAGTGAACCTCTATATGGCTCCAACAGAAATATTTCTCCTTGAAAACTGATTTACTGTACTGGAATATAATGCTCTCACCACACCCCATAAGATGGCAGTGAACTCAGCTGCCCTGACTGCTTAACATCACACTGATAACACCACCAGTGGTTTGAAAAGGAAAAGAAACAGAAAAAAACCCCACAATTGAGAGGGTTTGCTTGCCTTCCTGGAGAAATTGGACAGATTCGGCTGTTGCACTTGTATAAAACTCTAGACAGCAGGGCCAGATGTAGATTTGTGAATCTGTGGGAGTCTTTCAGGTCCCAGGTAGTCTTAAATAGGTACCAGCCCAAGAGTCACCTCTGCATGGGCTATACTTTGTACTTAACTCAGGGACTTTTCCAATACTTGGATCACCATGCTTGTTCAAACCTTTCAACTTGCTTTCTGGCTCCAAGCTGAAGATCCTCCTGATCATCGGAGGCCACTCCTGCACGAGGTCAGCTGAAAGGACGTGACTTGTCCCTTGGCAGTGGAAAGTTCAAGTGACAAGATGAGGTGGGGATCATCCTTCTGGAAAGGCTCCTTTTGGGTGGAAAATCCTCATATATTGGCTCAGGACCAGTTTACCTGGACTAGGATAAGCAATTAATTTATTTAAGAAGGAAATCAAGTTACATTGTCCTTAAAGAACTCCCAGGACCCTCTGCTGCCATGATGATAGTTATTTTTGTGCTACTTGGATGACATAATAAAGATAGAGCTACATGGGTTATAGTAATGCTGGTTAAAAGGAGCTTCTCTAATTTTGGAGACATTAGACATATTTCAGTTTGGTATGTCTATCTTCCATGCAGACTAATTACTATACACAGGGACATGAACAATGAGAGAGAAAGATAGAGACAGATATAGGAGAGAGATCTAGGATATGACCTAACCTTTAAAAAATGACTAGTTTGAGTATCTCTGTGACTGCATGCCTCTATGGGCAACACTCAATGCATCCTGAAAATGATTCCTCTTTAAGGTGTTTTTGGGTAGATATCCAAACAAATACGCACACAAACTGATAGGTCATATATCTAAGTATCAGGAACTACAGTTATAGAGATGTGCATTTTCACACATGTCTATAAATATATGTGCAGATCTAACTGTAAAGCAAATAGGTAAATTCTAGCTACTTTAAAACTCTATGCCAAACCTACATAAAATATGCCTAATTATGCTACATGAGCTCTAAAAATAAAGTATTAAGGTAAAATAAGACTGTAGACTTTATACAGGTACTTCAAACAGAATACATAATGCAAAATATTGATTCAAGAGGGTTGCTGTATTGAAAATCAAATGAGTTTTTGCTATTGCTGAGAGCACAGAAACCCAGCGTAATCAGTCTGTTCAACTAATCATTACAGCAGTGCTGTTTGTGGCATTTCACTTAACAGTCTGTCAGCAATTCCATTAAAAAAAACTTATTTTTCAGAGATTTATATTTTAGCCATAAAAAGCTGAAATTAGAAATACATACACAGACATGAAGCAAGGGAACTCATCCACCCCTCCAGCCAAGTTGCTTTTGAATTTTCTGATCCTAGGTCAACAAAGATAGCAGGAATTTTGCCTTTTATATCAGCAGGCATAGAACTGGGATGAAACGGTTGTCTGGTGATTAATTGCAGTTAACAGGAGTTTTGATTTTGACCTTAGCTGGGCTTAGACTCAATGATATGTTTTAATCAGTAGTGTGTATAGAACTCTGAGATGCCTCTCAGATTTTTGATTTTTGCCCCAAATCAGTTTCCTCTCTGGTGCAGCCCTTGGAAAAAGATTTTCTGATAGGCTTTTTAATAAAAAAGGGCCAATCTTGCAGCCCAGATTTCAAGTCGAGTGAAAACTGTTTACTTCTCTGCCAAAATAGAGCTTTCCTGCTAAAATGCTTATGCTGAAATCTGGCACTGGAGGTGGTAGACTTCAGGACAGCGGAGTAATGTATTATTTTGAACACTCCTGACTATCTGCAGTGTAACATAACATTTGGCACTCAGCTGGACCAGATCCCGAGCAACTTGGTCTGATATTGATATTGGACCCGCCTCACGAGTGTGGAGGTTGGACCAGGTACCTCCTGAGGTGCCTTCCCATTTCAATTGCTCCGTGTCTCTAGGGAGATATATGTGACTGTAACATATGCTGACACATAAAACTCATCAGATTCCTGTTTTAAGATCAACTATAAGTATAAAATTTTCTGTTGTTAGGACATTTGGGATCATAGTTTGCTTTGTTCCATTACAGATGTTGTGATTACGTTTGCTGGAGAAACCGCTTGGATTGCTCTTCCATATCCAAAGTGAGTGACCTATCTGACAAGCTGTTTTAATGATTATTTTTTTTTGTCTTTGGGGATCAATTAAAACTTTATTTACACAAAAATTAACTTGAGTAAAAGTGCAGAAGTGCTTCTCAAAATGTTGCCTTGTGGAGTTCCATCAGCAGTAGCACTAGAATTGTGTTTCCTTTGTCTTCTCTGTAAGGTTAAGCTGCTAAAGTTGCGCTACTCTGACTGAGGTTACTCAAAGGTTCTTTTAGAGATTTCTTAGTCAGTGACTAAGAAACGGTATGGTACCTACAATAAAATAATAAAAATTAAGGGACATGTGAACAAAGTACACCAGAATGCCATAAACCTTGCTAGATCTTAATAAGATGATAATTTACTATTTGCAGTCGTATAATATAAATCACACCAGTCTCTTTGTTCAAAAGAAAGTAAAACTATCAACATGATGAAAGAAATATCAGTTGCCAAGTAAAACTAATGAGATTTTTCTGAAAGTTGGCAAGCTCTCTGAGACAGAGAGAGGAGAATATGACCCTGGGGAAAATGTGAAGTATGATGAACACTGGTGAACACTGTGGCTTTCCTTCCATTCCTAAAGTGGGAGAACGAGCTCGTATTCACGTTATGACAGATATTATACATCATAGTGTGAAGATAAAAATTAATATACATAAAGTTATGTCACTTTGCAATAGGAAAGATATTAACAAGTTTACCTATGATATAAAAATAAATTTAAAAATATTTTCACATTTTTAGAACCCATCTCTAGACCTTTTGCTTTTATGTTTAACTGTTTACTGTCTCTGGAAGTTTTGTGCATACAAATACGTGGAGGAGAAACTTTTTCACATGACCTTTTCCTCTTTGTCTACTTATATTCAAGCATGTCTGATTCCTTGGTTACTGCTAGCTCCTAGCCCTTTTATTTACCTTTAAAGTGCTTATTTGCTGACATCTTTGCTACCATTGTTTCAGTGATTGCCATATCCTTTTGTTGCATTTGATGCTATCCTTTGGTCAATGTTGAGGTAATTTTTAACCTCAGAAAAAAAGTGGTTGCCTATAATGCAAAAAAATTATGTTCTATTGTGTGGATTTAAAAAAAAAAAACAAACCTAACCGAAAAAACAGTAGTTTCTTTGCTCAGCCACTTTGCAGTCTTACACCTTCCTCCTGAGTCAGCTACTGTGCTTGTTTGCTCCATCATTATCCTGGCTGAAAAATGTCAGAGTGATGGAGTACCTATGAGCAGCTTCCCAGAGAAAAAAATAAAAGGATTTGCTGAGTGAGCACGAGATGTGTTCTGCGGAGAATCCTAATATCTGATGGCAAATCCAGGACAGAAGCAGATCCTCTTGCAAAGAGGCTAACCACTGATGGAAACACAATTGTCACAGAAGCTAAGAAGCAGAAGTGCTACTTACAGTTTTTATTATTCTGGTGGCTGTGGTAGGGGCCACATAAATATATATATATGTGTATATATTAAAAAAATGTATGTGTATATATACATATAAGAAAAATATGTTTACATATACTCATATGTTTATCTGAAACTCACATTCTCAAATCCTCAAAGACTCTGAAGACAAGCCCATAAACCTTAGGGGACGCCAAAATTAAGATCTAAGGCTTCCCTCTGTATGTGGAACGATATAATCTTTAATTATATGACTGCATACTAATTTTTCCATAAGCAGGCTGTGCCCTTCAGCACACGTTAAAGGCAGTCCTTGGAATGGGGTGAAATTATTTCCTGCTTTAGTAGGGTTTCCTAGTTGCATTGCTGCATAGTACTTAGCATTTGAAAAACAAAATAACATTACAAAAGAATATTTCCCCTCCTCAGCCTCCCTCTGCCCTTCCCTTACACAAGTGAGTCAGCTGTAGGATTGGATTAGAAATCAATGGTTCAGTCTTCTTTTAGTGCAGGGCTTCAAGCAGTTACACATAGCTGGTACAAGGAGAGCTGGAGATTGCATTTTGTCACCAGTATTGAGTCAACAAGGAAAAGAAGTGGAGACTCCCAAGTCTCTGTCATAATGGCCGTCATCTTCTGGGCTCATCCTAAACATCTCTCCACCCTTCTTGTTCCCTTCCACAGTCCTGCCTGCCCCACAACTTCCTGCTGTTCCTATTTCTACCTGTTTCTTTATTCCCACTCTTCATCTCCTGAGAGGCTCTGTCCGCTGACACTGAATTTGGCTTCACTTTTCTCAAGCTTTTGAGGCCACGGACAAATGAAGTTTGGAGAACAGAATGGAGTTATTGCCCCTGTCTTCAGTTACCATATCTGGTATCTCAGTAGTAGGGCTAGTAACATTAGGAGGCAATCCCATTCAGCACCTCCATCCCTACAGTGACATTTGTTCAGTGGCAAGGCAATTATTTACTCTATTTGGCATCCAGAAGCTGCAAAGAGATGGAGTAGGCTCAGATGATGTGTGGTAGTTGCCCAAATGTAACATGGAACATGTCACTCTGTACCAGTGAATTCAATTTTCATTCTCCTCTTTAAGTTAACCCTTAGCCAAACTTAACCCCACATTTTGTCACTGGGCTAGAGCAGGTCTACCTTCCTCTCCCTCACCATTATGTTTCATGTCCCTGGGTTTCAAGACAAGAATATTTATAATTTCCAAAGTAAATAGCTATGATTTTTTTTTTCTAGATGGTCAATCGTATTTTGCCATGAAATTTCTGAAATATTTTACCTGAAACATCTTGGTAGAGGCTGTGAAGACTGTAGCCTGGTCATTACAGTTCAGTAAGAGCAAAAGATGCTGAAAGAAGGGGACTTTATAAAGGAAAATGTTAGGAAATCTCCATTACCTCTAATGCTGCATTACCAGCCTGCATCCAGGATGTGTTGCACAGCTGTCCAAACCAGGGGCAGCAATGGAAGGAGAGGGGACACTTTAATCATATGTAGTCCTGACAGATGTAGAGCCTGAGTTACCTCTAGATTTTCAGATCCAAGCCATCACAGCCATGAAGGATCATTTGTTGTCATATCTTGTGTGCCAAAAAGAGGCAATACCCACACCAGGGAACACTGAAGCTTTCTAACCTAGCTGTAAAATAGTAGGAATTGGCCTGTTATTCATACTGCATATAGCAGGAGCATGTTCACTTCCCCAGACATCACTTTCAATAATCAAGAGGAAAATTAAGAATTGTCCCCTGGATTACTTTAAAAATTAAGCTAATACAGTTTCCTGTCCCCATGCTGATCTGAAAGGAAGAAGAGTGTGTGTTGCTTGGTTTCTCACATATTAGTTTCTCTGTGGAAATTTGCTCTTTTTACTGGCAATTATTGTGTTTCACCGATGGCAAAACTGCCAAAATTCTTTGTGGAGATGGAGAAATTAATTATTTTTGCTCAGGTCTGAAAGCATCAAAAGGAAACTTGAAACCTTTGTTCTGTGCAGTTTTATTCCATCCAGCTCTGAAGAATACAGAATGATGCTGTTCACTGGAGAGAGATGTACTTTATTATTTCAGAGGTTTATTGTTACTCATATAATTTGGGAATGTGCTTTGCTCCCTATGGAAAAAGAAGTATTTCATGATGTACTGTACTTCTGATGCTCTTGGTCCTGCTGTATGCAAGCGGTTTGGGTAGGATCTTCATTCTCCTACAATATAGATACAAATTATTCAGCGGATGTCTCCTGGTCGCACACTAATCTTGTTTCTAACACAGTGGAACCCTACAGCTATTGCAGCTATTGCAATGTCTGACATGTCCTGTTTCTCTATCATACTAGGAATCATTCAGATGAAGAGGGGATGGATAGCAAGCTTGGGGTTTAAATGCTGCACAAAGCACTGTGCTTGAACTGTCTTTCTCTGTCCTAGGCCTTTCACAGTCACAAATTGCCTAGGGGACCTGTCAGTAGCAGGAAACAATGTAAGGAAACGTGGAGCGTGCTGAATCAAATATGAACTCCACAGAGGCCAATCTGGCTCCTGAGGACACCTGATTTAGGGAGGAGACTTGCTACCCAAATATCTGACTACTGATTCCACCTTTGATCAGGAACTACATCAGAGTGATTGTCCCTGACCGTCACACTTTTAGTTCTCCTTCCAGACATGAGATGCTTCCTGAAATAATGGGGACAGATGGGGGTTCTCAGGGATATTTTCATGCTTCTGGAGATAGAGAAGGGTTTGGGACTTTAGTCATGTTTCAGGTAATAATAATGTATTTATTTCTGATTATACTAGCTTTAAGAGATCTTAAATATAATCTCCAAGCAGAGAAAAGCATGTACAATAGAAAGAAAAGGCAAATATAGGCACTGTTCTTCTATGTGTTTTTCCACAGGAACACAAATGAAATTTTTGAGGGAATCTTTCTCTAAGCCATGTCTAGATAAAGGCATCCCACCATCCTATAGCTGCACAGCAGCACTTACAGTAGCTCCTACCCATCATCTGTCCTTTACACCCTCCTATATTATGCCCCGGGCCTTGCTGTTCAGAAGTTTACTTCAACTGACGACAGTAATATGGATGTACTGCAGCTGCCCAGCTGCAAAGGAAAGTCCATCACTTAGCAGTTGGCAGGCATCTGATTTTTGTGCCTTGTAGTCACATCACAGTGGTGTTGCACACTGTAATGACCACCGTGCCTTAATGAGAAAAAATCTTTCACCGCTGACAATGAGACTTTGACAACTAGGAGATCAATATTCATCAAGGTCAGATGACCTACCCAAGACTTTCTTTTCTGATGTACTAAAACATTACAGATTTGAGAGGGGACAGGGGGCAGGAAAAATGCTCACTTTTTGCTCAGAGTTGCGTGGGCTTTCTTCACTGCACCTGAGAGCAGCAGTCTGTCCCTACCAGCTCTTCCTCAGGAATGCAACTAATGTGGTGTGGTTTAGGATGGAGTTCTCTGCTGGGAGAGGTTAACAACAAAAAATCCTATTAATTGAGTATCAGTTTAGTTAAGGTGGACATATATTTCTTTAATGATTGAAGTAAAGTTTCAGTCCAGTTTTCTTAAGCTAAAGTCTTATACATGTTCCTATGTACTCCTTTATCAAACTGTAGTATAACAACTTATTTACATTTAAAGGCATTTTTGCTTCTGGTTTAGAATAGATATAGTGACCAAACATTTCATCTTGCTCTAAGAGGGGAAAAGTCATGTGGCATTAAAACCTGAATTTTCATAACTTAAGAGCAGAAGTGAAAACTAGAAAAAGAGAGGCTTTAGTGCAATAGGTGCACAAATCAAGATGGGAAGGTAATTTAACATATCTTTTAGTTTTAATTGGAAATTTTATCATATAGAAAAAGCTTCATCCTTTCCCTTACATAAAGAAATTTGACAGGAAAGTTGTCTGAAGCAAAATTTTATGCCTTGCTCATCTCACGAATAGATCTCAATCTCCTGTAACCTTAATAGCAAAGGTTACATAAGGATTGTTCAAAATCAGTTTTCATAAGGAAAAACCCTGGAGAACAAATGATATTAGTCCCGAGGAAATTACTTTTACTGCATGTATGCGACTGTAACAGACTGAGAACAGAAATCGATGGCTATCCGCACACGAAGTACCCTTGAGATTATGAAAAAGCAAGGCCTGAATAACTTATTTTGCTTTCTGAAAGAGCACTGGGACAAACATAAAAAAACCAACAAAAAACTCAACCCATTCTCTGAGCATTGTTCAGTGCTTGCTGCAGCATTATTTTTCCAATGTATATTGCAATGTTGCAGAGTACCTGTGCCTAAGGGAACACTAACCTTTTCCTCAGGTGCAGAACAAGAGGATGAGAAATGTAAGTTTTTGCTCTGGTGCAGAATTCCTTAGTGTTCTTCAGTAATTAATAATCTCACTTTGTATCAATTCCATCCTATAAAAGGGGGCTGATATTTTCCATTCGTTTCAATAATGTCGTGAAAATGTATCATAAACATTTTAGTAAGTAAATAGCCATGGGAGGTATAAGTAATTATATATATAACTCTTTTTTCTTCTCTTTTTCTTTTAGATGCCTTTATTTGTGATTTTTGTGGAAAGTAATGACATAGGAATCTGTAATACTGCAGAGTTTCATTAATTGTGTTGGAGGTTTTTTCTATGTAAGGAACCTGGGTTTCTTTTGTGGCTAGAAGCTGAATATAGACAGTGAAAGCTCCTCTAGAAAGTACATAGTCTGAATGGCTTGACATACTTTTATATGCTCATTTGACAGGGGAATGTTGATCTGCAAATTGTTGTAATTTACATTAGTTTCTGTCATTAATCCTTTTTATACTAGCTGGTCTGGGCAACAGATTAATGTTAGTTTTGAGTTTCTGTACAGATGACTCAGCTTAGGCAAAGTAATGTGCAGTGTCCTGTATCTTCTGTGTTTCTATTGTGTCAAGTGGGTGATTGTAAGAGTGATCTCTGCCCAGATTCATTCACAAAGAAAATCCTAGCTGTTGCTGTTGTGCCATGGAGTTGTTAAATCAGGGTTACTCAACCTGCAAAGGCTTTTACTGTAAGCACATAAGAAACAATGTGTACAAGTTAGAGACTCTTCAGATTTGACTCATGTAACTGCAATGGATATTTTTCTTTTTTTATGTAATATATATTTTTTTTTCCCCACTGGAAGTTACTTTGGTGCTGAGTACTGGCAAAGAGCTTCTGAGACCTATTTGAGCCTTTTTTAACATTCAAGCTATGTTGAGCACTGTGCCCTCACAAAATTATTTGAAGACTTTATTCAGACACCCCAATTTCATTTTCAGTTCGTGGCATTCTAAGAGCACTCAGCATTTGGCCAGATGGACAAGTGAAATCATTGCTTGACAGAGTGACTGGCAGCTTTAGTCATTTGAGGTGATGAGTGCGTGTCAGCCTGTCACAGCGCGTACCAAGGCAGTGATGGCATTGCATTGGTAGCCCCATTTTTCTCCCTATTTCAGCCATTCCCCCTTAATCGTAGGTTTCCTCTTTTGTCTTTCCCAGTCAGTGTTGCCATAGCAACGGTCTCTTGACCATCCTGCCTTCCTCCCATCAGGGTTACCCCTGTCAGCCTTGCATTAGTGAGGTTTCACCCATCTCAGAAGCTCTCCCTTTAAGCTGCCTTCCCAGCATGCACATGAAAAGTTGGCATACTCTTCTGCTAAGGTGTCTCTGGACACAGCAAGTGGAACTACTGTGCTGATACCCAGTTTCATGTTGCATAATATTCCATGTAGGATGTCTGTAGCAAGCTGCTCAGTTCAGCCATAACTACAGGTATTTTAGTGTTTGCATCTGTCTTCTTTTAATAAGCCAAAAGTTTTTGTTTTCTGAATGGATTTACTTATGAGTTTGTTTTGTGGGGGATTTATCCCTTGAAAACAACGTGACTTTTCAATATTTGTTAGATAGATCAAATACAAAGAACCACTTTCCCCTCCTTGAAAATCTCCTCTTCCTATTTAGACTTGTCCTAATCCTGATGCTCTCCAGCCTTGTACCACCAAAGGTAAACCTGTAACTTCAAAATCACTTTCTGTCCCTAGGACAGAGTTCTTTCCAGAAAAATCATACAAAAAGTTATAGTGGGATTTGTTTAACAATATATTGCTGATTGCCTCTCAAGCATCATCCTAAACCCTTTTTTATTTATTGCACTTTTAAAACAGATTCATTCAGCAGTTGCAGATTTCTCTTCTCAATAAGACCCCAGTGGGCAGAAGAACCTTTAATAGGGTTTGATGAATATATTGAAAGGATTAATTAAAAAAAAGGTTTCCATAAATATCTAAATGCATAAATGAATGTATTTTTTAATGAATTATGCAACAGTCTGTTGCAACAGGCTATTTATACAAGAGATTTCCATTTGACACAAAGTAATGCACCTGTTTATTAAAATAAGGATTAATCACATGTGTGTTACTTGTGCATACCGTTTTATACCTTTTCACAAATAACTTAAAAGGTTAACTTCCGTATGTGCTGCAGCTAGTGAACAGGTGAGGGAGTCTGACAGGGGCAGAAAAGAATATATAGAGAGAAAAAAATCTGTAAATCCTGTTTACTGTATTGAACATTACTTTACCTGAGTCTAAGCTGAAACAGCTACAAGGGACAGAATAAGGACTGTAAAAGAAAATTGTATGCACAGTAAGATGTGTTAGTAAACTGAATTTCCTGTGTATGTAATGTAGTCACTGCACATATGGGCCATGGGTAGTAGATGACATTGCTAAAAGTGCTGCCCCAAGATGCTGTTGTATCTTACTGTCCCAGTAATCCAGTAGAGAGTAAGTGTAGAGAGTAAGTAGTAATAAAACTAGTTAAAATGGTATACTGTTTCTTTAAGTGATAGGATGGATAGAATTGTCTAACAATTTTAAGTGTAGAAACATAATGAGAGACTCCAAATTAGCTGGAAAGAAAGAGTCCTTAGGGAAGCCATTGTGAATAATCCTCTGAAAGTGTCATCTCATCTGTAGTGTTCACAAAAGCAAGTTGGATCAGAAACAAAGGAACAAATGAGAACTGGCAAGTAAAATCTTGGATGTGTACTAAACTCCCTGGCATATATATGACCTGAACATTTTACAGTTCTGGTCATGGTATCTCAGAAAGAACTTCAGAGAACAAAAAAGGTAGAGAGAAGGAAAAGAAAGATGTGCAATGACATGGAATAGCTTTCCTATTGAGTGAGAATGGTCAAAGTACAGAATGTTTTATCTTGGAAAAGAAATAAGCACTAACAAGTGTAATGGGACATGAGACATGAGTGCTGTGAACAGTGTGAATAGAGAACAAGTTTTCATTGAATCATAGAATCATTTTGGTTGGAAAAGACCTGTAAGATCAAGTCCAACTACTATTCTAATGCTGCCAAGACTACAACTAAACCATGTCCCTCAGCACCTCATCTATTCTGTCTTTTAAATATCTCCAGGAATGGTGACTTCACCACCTCCATGAGCATGTTTTACTGTTTCTCATAACACCAAAACTAGAGGATACTCACCAAGATTTAAAAAAAAAAAACAAACACCAAAACCAAACAAAAAGGTAGATTTTCACTCATCATTTTATTGAAGTTGTAGAATTCATTGCCACATGATGTTATGGAGGTTGAAATGTAAAAGGTTTTGAAAAGCATGAATGGATCAAAAATAAGATTCCATAAATTCATGGACAGACTTTCATCAAGGGTTTCTGAATTTCCATTCTTGGTGACTAAAGTCCTATCTGGAATTACCTACAGGAAACAGAAAAATTAGAGTTTATTCTGTTACAGTGGGGTACCTATGAAAACTTTCAAGTACACTGCAGTTCTATAGAGACTTTTAGTCAACGGTTGTCCTATTCATTAATTACAGAAGAATAGCCGGTCATGAAATAGATTCCAGTCCCAGAGATTATTATATTCCCATTATGGATCTTGTGCTAAGAAATAGCATATCTGATTTTTTCACTTCAGATACATTTCAGTTTGCACTGTCAGATACAAGTATGAGATGTGGAAGACTCTAACCTAAGACAGCTTGTGGACAAACTTTCTCCAGATAGATCTAAAATTATACCAGGAACAAATAACCTTCATGTATATTTTTCTCCAAAGCTAGTAAGAATTTTGAAGTTGGGAATAACAGTAACATAACTTCAGCATTCATATCTGCTTAAAGATGGGGATATTCTGGCTCTCTAATATAATTGTTCTCTGAATTAAGATGTGAATGACTTTGGTTTTTCATTTTGCTTTCAATTTTTGGGGACCAAAGGAGTGAAACAGATGGGAGCTCTTATTATGCTTCAACTGTTTATGCTGGGGAACTGTAAGTGGAATGTCACATCCTACTTCATCCGTCATAATGAGTCAATGTATGTGAAGAGTTCAAGATGTTCCCTTCAGCAAAGCGAGGCAGTGTGTGCTTGGGAGAATAACTCTGTGGTTTTGTGTTCACAAATAACTGTAACTACTTAAAGAAGCGACAGAAGTACAAACCTGCACACCATAACGTTCTTCCAAGGTCAGATAAGAGAGTTTAGTGAACAATAATGAAGAGTACCTAACCTCAAATACTGCTCAGTTTTACTTCTCTAACTTCAGCAAGGAGAAAGAAGTAGGAAAGACCCAGAAGCAACAGTGAAAATGATTAGCACTATGCAAAGAATTCCTTGAAAGAGAAGATTAAACAAGGTAAAAGTAGCTCATTCCTTGAATATGTAGCAGGAATCATGATAGGTCTGTAAGAGATGGGTCTATAAGAGAAAGTCTGACATAGGCATTGGTTTGGATTCTTCTGTTTATTTTGGTATTCTATACTAATGTACTGGGTAGCTATTTACAAAACAATTTACAAAACTTCTTTCAGGCTCTTTTCCCTTACATTATTTAGCACAAAAAGGCCCCAAACCCTGGTGTAACTTACTGCTACAAGATTTTATTAGAACAACTTATTAATAGCAGTGAAAGAACTGCGGTAGAGTATGAAAAATGAAATCACACACTTATTTTCCAAAGGACATGGTTTTATGATAGCTCAATCCTTGCACTTCAGCATATAAATTAAAAACTAATTAAGTGGGAACACAAATTAACTTTCATCTTAGTCATAATGGTGTTTATTGCTTGTGCTTTGTAGCTCCCTCAAAAGCCTTGTCAGACACTGGCCAATGCTATTGATGATGTCTGGCAATACGCAACACTGGCCTGATCTGATACAGCAATTTTCCTGAAAACTAGAGAGAGGGGTTGTTCCTATCATATTTTATCTAATATACTTGTCAACCACAGTGTTGATGAAGTATGAAGAGGTTATGTTTTTAGGAAGCTTTATGTACTGAGCTAAGATTGAAATATAGAACAAGGCTTGGATGGTGAATTATCAGGCTCTGAAATTTAAGCAAAAAGAAAGAAAGATGTGACAGAGTTGGAAACAGACCCCAGCTGTCTGATCCATTCTGCACTACATATTGAGTTATCCTCAATAAAATATTCTTTCAAGTGTTACCTGATGATATTGTCAGTGGCTGGAAAGGACCTTCATTGCTCAACATAAATATACCAGGACTGCTGTCCACAAATACATGAGGTTGGGTCTGGTACTACAAAACTGACCTCATAGATCCATCTTTTCACTGCTAAAAAATCTGAGCATGTACCAGATTTGCGGGCAGGCTTTGCAGACTGCACTGAGCAAGATGTTACTGCAGCAATATTGCCATGATCTGGGGAAAATAAAACAAAGTTGGAGCCAGCTCAAGGTTTATCAGTGGGGTTGGCAAAGCTGAATGAGGACAACCTCGAGGAGAAGAAAATCAATTCTGGTGGCAGTATGGAGTGGAATAAGGATAAGATGAACCACTGAAGAGAATTAGATGATGAAGACTGGAAAAGACCCACAGCTTCAGGGGTTGCAGATAAAAGAGGGAGAGTCGGAGAGATTCCTGAGGGTTCTGTGGTCCTAGGAGAAGCCTATAGGTGCTTGTCCAGACTTTGGAGGGCTATTGGTGTTCATAGGTCTATTTCCCTCTTAGCCTCCAGCCTATCATTTTCTGGAAGAAAATCTCATGTTTCTTTACCTATGAGTACTTCCTGTCTGGTACTGGAGCTTCTTTCTCCTGTCCTGGGTTACCTGTGCATCCCTCTGCCTTCTGCAGTGGCATACTCCTCCTGCTGTGAGCTTGGGAGCTTTTGATCCCCTGAATTGTCACTGCTGTGTGAGAGGGAGAGAAGGGGACAGGGCAGGGTCAAGGCCTTCTCCTTTGGCAGAGAAATGACAAACATAAATGAGGAGAAGACAGACGGGAGACCAGTGGTAGAGGACTTTTGGAGGTTGAACTTAGAGGATTAGTACTATTGCTCAAACATCAGACCTTTTAGCTCCTTTGTTTCTCCAAAGCAGGGACCCTGGGATGCTCAGCAGTCAGCAGCCTTGGGCAAATGCTGATTTTATATATACATAAATCCAGTCTTGTACTTGGCTATATTTGTTTGAGCTACAGTCATGTGTTCGGTTTACAGCAGTAGTCTGAACTCACCTTACACTGTCCTGTCACTTTTTTGATGGGTAAGTGGTGGAGCTGCAGGCAGGGAAATGAAGAAGGATTACTGCTGCACCCACAGAAAGCTCCTGCACATTGTCAAAATTGTTTGTCTGAGACTGAGACAAACATCTTGGAAAAATCCAGCCTCCATACTTATGTGCATCCCACAGTCAAAGCACAGGCACGTATTTATCAGAAACCTATCATGTACCAGATGGTAGAATAAAGTGGTTGTTTAAACACACTGTGACTTAGGGTAACCTGGCATAGCACATTCTCAAAATACGCCGCATGTGTTTCTTCACAGATCTCAACTAAAGTATAGCAATGAATAACTTCTTAAAAATCCTGGTACAACAACATGCCTTTTGTTTCTCACATGTTATCTAAGAGCTGCTGAAGTAAATACAAAGAAGGAACTAGATCTGGAATTGAGCTTCACCGAATAGAGTGCTGAAAGAGGGGTTTTCTTTTAAAGCATAGGCCTACACCTGTGCAGCGAGTGAAGTTTTGAGAAACTTGGATGCTAGAATCTAACAAAAGCACTAAACCACTGTCAGCTTTTGTGGCTGCTCTCCATTGCAGGACAAACCTGGCCCAGAGCATATACACAAGCTCTGCCTATGAACAGATATGGAGAGAGCATGCTTCTGACAGAAGAATTGGGAACTGTAGTGGGTTCATATTCCCTCCTTTTGGGGCTCTGTGAGGAAGCTATGCCAGTCTATGTGGTCAAAAAACTCTTTGCTTAGCACCTGTGTATGAAGAATAGCCCTCATTCCATGCCTCAGGTGGCTGTGTTGGGCCTGCTTCCATTCATGAGTTATGGAATAAGCTCAGGAGCTTCATAAGGAAATTATCATAATAATTGTCTTTAATAAGCAAAGCAAAATCTGTTAGGGAAAAAGCAACTTGTTCTCTGCAAGCCTTGTCTTGATGGGTCAATAGTCTGTGATTCAGAGACCCAGATGTACTTCCCAGAGCTTTAGTCACTGAGAATCTGTAATGTATTAGGTACTAACTTCTGTGAGGGTGAGCTTCTCTGAGATTTTGGTCAAACCAAACACTCTATAAGAAAATGTTTCTTAACAAGTTTTGACTTATACACTTCCATAGTGTCTCTGTTCCCAAATCTTCAACTCAAAAGAAAAATAGAAAACATTGCACATGAATATTTAATACAGGTTTGATTGTTTTCTCTTTTCTCTCTTTTACATAACTGGTTTTCCCTTCACTTGGAAGAAGTGTTATTACTAAAATGTGATTCATAATTCTCTCCCCCACCTCCCATCTCTGCTTTCCCTGCTGAGTATGATCTACTAAATTTTCCGACCATATTTTTTTAATTACTTTCTGTGTTTGCTAATGCCGTGGAAGAAATACAGTCAGCGGAAAGCAAGTGGGTCTTTACATTCACTTGTTACATACTTGCTTTTAGAATCTTCACCTCAAATAGTGTTTTACACCTCAAATAGTAGTTTTACATCTCAACTGGTCTTATTAAAAATTTTGGTTGCCAGATTTGTTGGTGTGATGACCATGGTAGAATCTGCAAACTTGACTTATAGAATCCTGTGGGTGACAGTCAGAACAAATTTCTCTGTGAACTGAGTGGGCTGTATCTGAACGCAACTGCAAGACAATAAACACTCAACTCTCAGTGCAGTAACTTGTACATGATCACTCCACAGAAAAAAATCCCCTCAACTTTTAAATTTGTCAACAATCAGTGGGCAAAATGTCTTGCGAGTAGTAACTCATTCTATTAAGCATATGGTCAACAATTTTCTGTGTCAAAGGAACAATAGCAGGTGTCTGTGAAATGCAAAATACCACAGGATCCATAAAAGAAGAAATATTGAATAACAAAAAAATTTATTGGAATGTTCTATTCTGCCAATGTAGGGCCTAGTATAAAATCTGGATGTCCTTGATTCCATTTAATCTTTTAATCTGCTTGATTTCTTTTTTCACTAAAACTAATTAATCTTTGTCTTGTTCTTTGAATTGCTTTGTGGATTTTTTTTTTTTTCCAAGTCTATGTATCACTATGGATCTTCCCTGTGAGCTAAGCACATATAGTGTAAAATAAGTTGACATGATTTGAAGTTTGGGTTTTATTTCCCCTGGCCTCAGATTTAGAAATAAAGATATCTTCTTCAGTTTGACAGAAGTATTGTAAATACGATGATTTTGGACCAGAGGACTAAATACGACATCTCGATTCTCTTTCAATCCTTGCATTCTGTGTTTTCACTTGTTTTCACTTTTCTTCATCTGTAACTAATCCAGCATATTTGCATTTAGATTTTAAAGTGATGATGACTGGTGTCTGCAGACTCTTGTCAGGTGTGGGCTCTGAGGGACAGGGGTTTGCATGGGGCTGAGGAGCCTATGGCAAGGGAAAACCTGTGCCTTATGGAAAGGGAAAGTCTGGTGTATGGCTAGGTCTCCTGGACACTGCAGTAATTAGTAATGAATTAGGATTAAGAAATAATGAGCAATGTGGCAGCCAACATCTTCAACGAGAATGTCGTGACTTGAGCCAGCTAGCAAAGAAGCAGCACAACAATCTCTTGTTCAGTGCCTGTTGTTGAGACAAGGGCAGCGAGGGCTCACTGCCAATCACGGTTCCGGGCAAAACAGACTCCAATACTTGATTTAGAGAGGAAAGTAGGAAAGTTTATTCTACTACCTACTAGAAACAGAACAGAACAAAAAGCAAAAAGAGAATAGGATAACTGAGAAAATTACAACCAGCCCTTTAAGATCTCCCTCCCCCATCCCTCCTTTCTTCCCAAGCTCAACTCACTGCTCCCAGTATCTCTACTTCCTTTCCCCTCAAGAGCTCAGGGGAGTAGGGAAGGGGGGATGTGGTCAGTCTCTCACAGATAGGCTCTGACGCTTCTTTCTTCTCAGATTAGGACGACTCCTGGCATTCTTCCCCTGCTCTGATACAGGGTCCCTCCCCCAGGACACAGCCCTTAATGAACTTCTCTAGTGTGGGTTCTTCCCCGCAGCTGCGGCTTCTGCCAATACAGGGTCCCTTACATGGGACACAGTCCTTAGTGAATATCTCTGGCGTGGATTCTTCTCCACAGTTGCAGCTTCTGCAGATACAGGGTCCCTCCCTTGGGACAGGGCCTTTTTGGGCATAATTTTAATAAGTTTATTTGGTGTGGATTCCTCCCCACAGTTACAGCTTCTGTGAATATGGGGTCCCCAACAAGGGACATGGCCTCCTCTGGCCATAGTCACTGCCCCTGGCATGAGGTCTTTAATGAAGAGAATTGCTGTCTCTGATGTGGGCTCTTTAACAAAGTGAGTCACTGCCCCAATGCAGAGTCTTTAACAAAATGTAAACAAATCTCAGCTTCACTAGTCCTCTCTGTAGAATGCAGAGGAGCCTCTGCTCCAGCACACTTCCTCCTGTCTTTCCTCACTGACCTTGAAGTCCACAGGGTTCCTTCTCTCTCTCTTCCCACTCCTTGCACCACCAGCATCTGAAAAAAAGGAAGGAATAGCAGAATGAAGGAACAGGAAGAGCCCTCCTCTTCCGCCTTCTTCTTTAAAAAGTGATTGTGGAGGCATCTAATTGGCTCAGCCCCAGAAGTGGGTCTGGCTCAGAGTTGGGGAGAGTTTTGAGCAACTTCTTACAGGAGTCATCTTTACAGCCCCTTCCATCTTACCAGAAATGGCTGTCATGTCAAACCATGACAGAGAAATAAGAGTCCATCATGGTATTATTATCCTATTACTAAGAACAAAGAAAACTTCAAAGGATATTTTTATTCCATAGTTCCAAGACGAGAGTAAAGCATTATTAACATAATTTAGTAATAAAACTTAAAGGGGGAATTCAATAATACTTGTTTATTTAGTGAAGAAAACATGTCTCAATATTATTGTCTAATTAATATAAAAAGCTTAAAGAAAAATAATTTGAAAAGTAGTTTGAATAGTAAGGTACAATTAAATTAGAAAATAATTTCTCTTAAGAAACATTTTCACTAAATCAAAGTATAAGATTTAGAAAGAAAGTTCAAGGTCATTTGTTAATCACTGCTTAAGGTCATTCAGCATCCTCATGTACATATTCCAGAGAAGATAGAATAATTTTCAAGATGGTTGAGTTACAGTAACTGTGTTACATGAAGGATGGCAAATGTGACCTCCATCTACAAGCAAGGCTGGAATGAGGATCCTGGGAACTACAGGCCTGTCAGCCTGACCTCAGTGCCAGGGAAGAGCAGATTATCCTGAGCACCATCCTGAGGCACATACAGGATAACCAAGGGTTCAGGCTCAGTCAACATGGCTTTATGAAAGGCAAGTCCTGTTTGACCATCTGGTCTCCTTCTATGACAAGGTGACCTGCTTAGTGGATGAGGGAAAGGCTGTGGATGTGGTCTTCCTGGACTTTAGTAAGGTTTTTCTTACTAAAGACACAGTCTCCCCTGTCATCCTGCTGGAGAAACTGGCTGCCCATGGCTTGGATGGACCCACTCTGAGACGGGTGGAAAACTGGCTGAATGGATGGGCCCAGAGAGTCACAGTCAATGGAGTTAAATCCAGTCACCAGTGGTGTTCCCCCAAGCTCGGTGCTGGGGCCTGTTCTGTTTAACATCTTTATCAATGACGTGGATGAGAGGATTGAGTGCACCCTCTGTACATCTGCTGATGACACCAAGCTGGGTGGGAGCATAACCCTGCTTGAGGATAGGAAAGCTCTTGAGAAGGACCTGGCCAGGCTGGATCAATTGGCCAAGGCCAATTGAATGAGATTCAACAAAGCCAAGTACTGCGTCTTGCACTTGGGCCACAACAACCCCCAGTAGCGCTACAGGCTTGGGATAGAGTAGCTGGAAAGCTGCCCATCAGAATAGGACCTGGGAATGTTAATCCACAGCCAGCTGAACATGAGCCAGCAGTATGCCCACGTGGCCAAGAAGGCCAATGGCATCCTGGCTTGTATCAAAAACAGCATGACCATCAGGAACAAGAAAGCGATTGTCCCCTTGTTCTCAGCACTAGTGACGCCACACCTTGAACACCATGTTCAGTTCTGGGTCCTTCACTACAGGAGGGACATTGAGGTGTTGGAGCATGTCCAGAGACAGGCAGTGAAACTAGTGAAGGGTTTAGACAACAACTGTGATGAGGAGCAGCTGAGAGAGCTGGAGATGTTTAGCCTGGAGAAGAGGATGCTGAGAGGAGATATGATCACTCTCTACAACTACCTGAAGGGGAGCTGTAGTGAGGTGGAGATCAATCTCTTCTCTCTAGTAATGAATGATAGGACATGAGAAAGTGGGTTCAAATTGTGCCAGGGAATTAGGCATTAGATTAGGCATTAGGAAGAACTTTTTCATTGAGAGGGTTATTAAGTATTGGAATAGGCTGCCCAGGGAAATGCAGGAGTCACCATCCCTAGAGACATTTAAAAGACACATAGATGAGTTGCTGAGAGATATGGTTTAGTTTAGTGATGGGCCTGGCAGTGTGAGGTTAGTGGTTGGACTTGATCTTAAAGATCTTTTCCAACTGTAGTGATTCTGTGATTCTGTGAATGTCAAAATGGCAAGAGAAGCTCCAATTTAATATAGGATTAGTGTTATAAATAAGAGGAGGTAAAAATAATCAATCCATTTAAGCACAATATAAGGAGAAAATTGAAATGAATTAAGATGATGATTGATTAAATGCTGGCAGTAAGTGAAGTAAGATGTTTGTACTGCTTGTGTTATTTTGAAGATTAGAGATGCTCTCCCAAAATATTGTCAAATACGAATCTTGTATGACAAAAAAGGAATAATATTGACCAATTTAAGGTACAGAAAAGAAAAAGAAAAACAACACAAAACTCTGAGCTTTTAGTATTTAGTTAGGGAAATCAGTATCTGTTTTAATTAATGAGACAGAATGGAAATATGGCAGAACTCAAAAGAATGTGGTATTTGCACACATTGAATGGCTTCCATAAATAGAAAGACAGAACACATTGAAAATTAATGTAAAAATGGATTCTAATTTTTATTCAACACAAGCACGAAGGTTTAAGCAAGAGTAGGAATTATGGGAAAATTTTCCTCCCTTTGCCCATCAAGCACACAGATGATAGCTATTATAAGAGGGAGAGAGAGAGGTTTCTTTTGCACGTGTTACTTGATACGCAAACACAGGACAGAAGAGTCGAGAATGAGCTCAGCTGAACTTGTAGGATATGAATGGTGCTGATAGTAAATCCTCAGCTCCATTTCAACTGGTAATTAGTTTTAGTATGGCTATGTCATAGTAATATGATAGTACTACAATTTAATAGTGGGTGACAGCATGGCTAATTCTGTGACCTGTAGAATGAAAGACATCCCCAAGAAAATAAACTCAGATAAATATGACATAGTACATACTACTCTGAGGTTTATATACTACATGTTTTCAGGCAAACCCAGTGCAAGAATTATGACCTCTGTACTTTAGCAAGAATAAACCCAGTGAACAAGGTGAGTTAGTAGATTAGATTATGATTAAATACAGTTTAAAATACAAAATGCAAACAGTATCTGCTTATGGTTGCAATACACTCCATGTGTATTGTATGTGTAACAGAGACAATTGAATTAGTTACCAAGTCAAATTTGTCTCAGACATCAGATGTAAATCCTATAATCCAAACCAATTATTATTTTCAAGAGAACAGTTTAAAAATCTGGAGACTGCTTTGCAATAGTCTCTTTTCTCTTTTGCTTCTGGCATAGCCAGTTAATATATGGCATGAGAATTCTGCACAGAAATATGTGGAGACTTGCTAAGGGTATTAATTTTGCATATTCCTGAAATCAGAGTCTGGCAGGATTCTGAAGTTTTGGAACAAGGATTTGGATTCCAGTCAGGTCACTGTTCTAGAAAAGCAGGGGTTTTTTTCACTCTTCAAGGACAAATTTTGACTTTGTTTGAAGTGCAGAAATTCCCAACAGAGTCTTTCAGTAATAAATATTGATTCATCTTCTCCTTGTCTGTTAGAGTCAATTGCAATAGTTCCTCCCTTAGCTGTCCTTGCATTTTGTCATATGCATATGTCTATGTTGGTACCTCTGTCAGGAAAGCACCAAAGTCATTGAATCTACTAGTCAGAGTCCTAAATAGGTTTTGAAGAAGGAGAAGAGCATCAAAGGACTAACCACTTATTTATATTTGGTAGCAATTTAAGGACATTGGCAAGTCAGGACAATTCTGAACTCAGTACCTTTGGACTTTTAGGTGATGCAATTTGGTATATAAATGTGTTCTTGGATCACTTTAAAATTGATCAGAACTCCACACAAGGGTATCACAGGGAACACAGGGGTTCTTTCTTCAACCTTTTTTCTATCAGTCCTTTTGAATTCTATGAACCCAGTTTTGACTTTGGATAGTGGGCCCACCATTTAGGCAGAGCAGGAATCTCTGCATATTACCTACCTACCAATTAGGTGGCATCTAACTTTCAGAAAAGTTGAACTTTTATGTCCTACTTTTCTTTTCCTGGTAACACTTTTAAATTTAAATTTAATTTAATATTGTTAATTACATTATATTGAGATTGAAATAACATTAGAGAATTGTTTTTTCCTATAGGAAAAATTGACTCTGATAATATATCATACTAGTTGCAGCATTTTTAGACGTTTCTACCAAGCTTTCACTTGCAGCAGCACATATCACTTTGACATAAATGTAGAAGGGCTTAATTCCACAAACTAATTCTAGTCTCAAATAAAAACTTCTAAATTCACTATAAAAATAGTAGTCCACTTACTCATAGAATCAAAGAATCATTTAGGTTTGAAAAGACCTTTGAGCCTGACCATAAACCTAACACTGCCACATCTACCATTATACCATGTCTCTAAGTATCACATCTATGTGTTTTTTAAAGAACTCCAGGGATGGTGTCTCCACCACTTCCCTGGGCAACCCGTTCCAGTGCTTGACAACACTTTCAATAAAAGATTTTTCCTAATGTACAATCTAAATCTCATCTGGCACAACTTGAGGCCATTTCCTTGTGTCCTATCACTTGTTACCTGAGAGAAGAGATCGACTTCCACCTCACTATAACTTCTGTTTGGGTAGTTGGAGAGAGTGACCATCTCTCCCCTTAGCCTCCTCCAGAATGAACAACCCCAGCTACTTCAGCTGTTCGCCATTAGACTTGTGCTCCAGACCCTTTACCAGCTTTGCTGCCCATCTCTGGACATGCTCCAGCACTCTAATGTCCCCCTTGTAGTGAGGGGCCCAGAACTGAACACAGTATTCAAGGTGTGGCCTCACCAGTGCCAAGTACAGGGGGACAATCTGGCCCCTGGTCCTCCTGGTTACACTGTTTCTGATACACTTCTTGGCCAGCTGGGCACACTGCTGACTCATGTTCATGTGGCTGTTGACCAACACTCCTGGGTCCTTTACCTCTGGGCAGCTTTCCAACGACTCTTCTCCAAGCCCGTAGCTTTACATGGGATTGTTGTGACCAAAGTGCAAGACCTGGCACTGAGCCTTGCTAAACTTCATACAATTGGTCTCAGGACATCAATCCAACCTGTCCAGTCCCTCTATGGAATCTTTCTACCCTCAATCAGATAACTCCTCCTGCCTAACTTAGTATCATCTGCAAACTTATTGAGGGTGCACTCAATCCCCTTGTCTAGATCATTGATAAAGATATTGAGCAGAACTGGCCTCAACACTGAGCCTTGGGGAACACCTCCTGTCACCCACTGCCAACTGGATTTAGCTCCATTCACTCTCTGGGCCCAGTCAGTCAGATGATTTTTTACCCAACAAAGAGTACACTCATCCAAGGCATGAGCAGCCAGTTTCTCCAGGAAGATCCTGTGGGAAATAGTGTCAAAGACTTTACTGAAGTCCAGGTAAACAACATCCACAGCCACCAAGTTGTAGAAGATGATCAAGTCAGTCAAGCAGGACCCGCCTTTCATAAACCCCTGCTGACTGGGCCTCCCTGACACCAAGGTCAGGCTGGCAGGCCTGTAGTTGCCCAGATCCTCCTGCTGGCCCTTCTTGTGGATGGGTGGAACATATCCTACCTTCCAGTTGACTGGGACCTCCTTGGTTAGCCAGGACTGCTGATAAATGATTGCAGGTGGCGAGGTGAACTCTTCTGCCAGCTCCCTTGTGTGGATCCCATCCAGCCCCATAGACCTGTGTGACTTAGGTAGTGGATCTACAGGTTGCTAAGTATTTCCCCATGGATTATGGGGACTTCATTCTGTTTCTCATCCCCATCTTCCACCTCAGAGGGTTGGGTATTCAGAGAAAACTAGATTCATTATTAAAGACTGAGGCAAAGAAGGCACTCAGTCTTTTTTTCTCATCCTTTATGATGATGTTTCCCCCTGCATCCAATAAATGATAGATCCTCCTCAACCCCTAGACAGTCAAAACATTCCCTAATATATAGGGCTACCCCACTGCCACTCCTTCCTTGCCTATCCTGTCTGAAGAGTGTATAGCCATCCATTGTAGCACTCCAGTTGTGAGAGTCATCCCACTGTTTCTGTGATTGCAACTATATAATAGTTTTCCAGCTGCTCAGTAGATTCCAGCTTCTTTTTGTTGCTCATACTCTGTGCATTGGTACAGATGCACTTCAGTTTTGCTATTGATCCCGACACCTTTGTGTGGGAGAAGGTCTAATTGTGACGTGACTATTCTCAGGCTCTTCCATTGTTTCTAATACATCAGTAACCCTTGTGTCTTTGCTGCTATGTGGATCTCTATCCCCTACCTCCACTGACACGGCTGACAAAGGAGCTTGCTAGGACACTGTCCCTCAAACATAGACATGCCACCCTTAGGCTTATGTCTAGTGAACCTGGTTTTATCCTCTTCCCCCTTCAAATATAGTTTAAAGCTCTTTCAATGATCCCTGCTAAGCCCTGTGCAAAAAGCTTTACTCTCTTTGAGACAGTTGCATCCCATCTGTCACCAGCAGACCTGATGTTGTGTAGACCAATCCATGATAAAAAACCTCAAAATTCTGCTGGTTACAAAAGGCTCAGAGCCAGATATTGATCTGCTGGACCATCCTGTTTCTTCCCACATAATTCCTTGCAACTGAAAGAATACAGGAGAATATTTGTGCTACTGATCTGTAAAGGACATACTGCACTTTGTCATCTATCTCAAACATTATCTGTGGCATTTTCATTTTGGCTGTGCATGTGAGGAGATATATGTCGGTGCTACAGGCAACCAACAACAGACAAAGAATGTGCAAGTTGCAGATGTCTTGAGACTGCGAAAGTAGTCACAGGATGTAGTGCAATTGTGAAATAACTGAACAAGCATGCAGAGACATGACATGGTGCAAGCGCAAGGGAAGTGAGTGAACAGGTCATGCCCCTTTGAGGGAGAAACATCTCAAAGAAGCACAGATTGTGGAACAGGACATGATCCTTTAACCAGCTGTCCCAATGCCCTTAAGTCTCTCTTGATTGCCCTCAGATTTCTTGTTACTTTATTGTTGCTTACCTGAAAAATCAATAACAGATAATGATCTGAGAGCTGTACGACGGTAGAAAGCTTTGTCTTCTCACCTTTAACACTGGCCCAGGGAGGCAGCAGACTTCTCTAAGAAGTGTGTCTGCTCTGCATATTGGGCCTTCTGGTCCTTTCCAGGAATGACTCTCCTATGACAATGACAGCTTTTCTTATAAGGAAGAGTTTCTGACACAGGGCGTAGACTGGTTAACCTTGGTGGCTCGTCCAACCTAGATGAACCATTGTCCTCCTCATTGTTCTGTTCCGATATCATTGGAACCACTTTGCCATGCATAAGACTCTTAGTATTATCCTAGATAACTTTGAAAATATTTGCAATAATGTTCTTATTTAGGTTACTAATATCTCCTAACTCAAATTCTCAGTTTTTACTTTTCATCTTTATAAACATTTCTATATTTAGTAGCAAATTGTTCATACTGAAATGCATATTCATCACTTCACCTAAAAGGCCCATTTGCTGCAGTCTGAGGGGCTCATCTTGCTGAGGCACTAGAAAGAAGCATGCGGCTTTCTATGGCCAAAGGCACACAAGGGAGTGATGAAATTGCTGTCATAACTAGTGCTCTTAACTCTTCATCCTGAATGACAGATATCTACTTATGGCAGGACTGACAGGGAGTGGCAGTGGATATAAAAATGAGACTCTGTCCATAGCAAGATGTCTTTGTGCTCTAGGTTGTATACTCTGCTTAATCACATAAGCATTATTGTAAAATTAGTAAGAATAATGTGTACAATTTGTGGGACTTCCAGCAATGTGGCATTGTGTAGCTTTGCATGAATGTATTTAGTTCATATAGAATAAGAATTCGGCAATGTTGTGTACTCTTAATACAAAAACCATTTGTGCTTCTAATGTGACTGTAGAACCGAAAAACACTTGAGTGTTTACCATACTAATCTAAAAATCTGGGAACTTCTGTGGAAATAGCACTTCCTTGCACATGTTTTGAATCACAGACTGGCATATTGGTGGATTAGTTCATAAAGAGAAAAACTTTCCCCCAAATAAAGTAGAATGACTGTTTGTTTTAGTAATTCCAAGCAGCTTGGAGGCATGCCTGTAGCCAGTCACATCATTTTCAGCTTCCTGGATGTATTTGTAAGCACTCATCATAAAAGATCTCATTCATTTTGGTACACAGAATCATGAATCAAAGCATTCTTTATACAACTCTTGAAAAGATTCTGTTGAAGTTGTGCTTTAAGAATAATTATGGTTAAATCTTTTGTTTATTGTATCTTATTGGGGTATTAATGAAGTAATACAACAATCTAAACAGCCAAAGTTGAAATTTAGGCATGGAAATAAAAGAAGAGTGAATGACTAACTGCCTTTTCTGTCTTCTGGAACACTTAAAGAGACTATTTGTGATTAACAACAACAATATATTTTCTTCTAGAAAATAAGATTTGCAAATGTCTAAGTGCTTTATCTAAGTTTGTCAAAACACCAAAATAATAAAAAAATGTAATATTTACCTTCACATGAAAAGGACAGTTGCGTGAGAGATTCAGTTTGGTACAGGTATACATGATTTAGATCCAGTTGTTTGCTAATATAGCTTGTTCATTTTTTATTAAGTGGAGAGCAGCAAAATCTCATATTCATCAAAAGTTTCTACATCAGTGACATCACAGGAGCCTGCTTCACAGAAATTTCCCAGCTTTTCAGATGTGTTGTTACAATGACTTCATAAGCCATACCCATTCTGCATTCTGAGTATTGAGCAGACTGAAACCTCTGCACATGGAGACATCACAAGAATAAGGAATAATGAAAGGTGATGCAGGCAGACTGAGCTCATGGGCTTCAGGCAAAGATGTCTCCAGGAAGGATTCCATCCAGACTTGCAGTAAGATACTATGTTTCCCCATGGTATTTGTGTCTGAAGTAAGCCTCATGAGCTGGCTATTGAGGTGTGTGGCCACTAGAGGCAGTGTCTTGTCACTGGCTCAAAGAAACCAGAGAACCTGACTTTCATCAGTGCACTAAGTGCAGAGTCTTTGAAATTGCAAAACAACTGATCCCTGAACAAGTTCCTGCAATACTGGTACATGTTGGAGGAGAAGCAAGTCCTTCATCATGTCTGTTTTCTCTGCAGCATATTATAGCCTTGCATGTGCTATGATTTGAGCAGTTGCTCATTTTTCACAAATTGCATTTGGAGTGGCTGCAAAGAAACTGGGAGATAGTTTCATTGTCATCTGGTTGCTGACATATTAACAAGGACTTTGGCTTCCATATCTCACTTTCTTTCCTGAGATCTTTATATGGTTGAATAGTACCAGCATGAGGATCAACAAAACTTTACAGATTCCTGTGAAATCAGGAGCTATAAGAGCTAGTCACAATGTGCAGGGTGTTTCTACTCTATTATATGATAAAATATACTATTTTTCTTGTAGTTTTTGTGTAAAAGTTGGTAAAAAAAAAAGCTTGAAATGTGATTCCTTCAAGTGTTTGTGTTGGGAGAGCTCTTGTCACATATGTTCACAGATAGTGAACATAAAAGGGGCCCGAGGATAGACAAAAAATCTGTTTGACTATCTGACAAATAGTTATGGAAACATTTTGCATATTTACCCATCTTCTAAAAGAAACATATTGCTATGCAACAAAAATGTGTTTACTGTAAAATGATATAGACAGGAGCACTTAGAATATTCTTGAAAGAGTTGGATTTTGTAAGCAGCTCATTTGCATAGAAACACAAGAACATTTGAAGCTGAAAAGACAAAATCAAGGGATAAAAGACATCCATTGGGACCAGTTTCCATTAACCTTAGGTTTGTATGGTTTTCTTTTCCTCTCAGGATTGAATATTTGTTTAAATATTAAATAAATTCATGAAATCATTCTGTGTCCTTAAAAGCATAGTGAGTGACTGTCTTGCCACCAGACTAGTCTAAATTCCTCTTGGACTGATGTTGCTAGATTTATATAACTTTGTTATATCACTGACAATTTATATTTCTATCACTTCATGCAAAATAAATTCCTTCTCACTTATGGGGTAGTGCTCCTCAGTTACAGCCTGAGACCTGCCGTTTTTCACTTAGTTATCCCAACAGATCGTTGGCATTCATATTCATTTTTTCTCTCTCAGCCAGGCTGTGCTTCAGTGAGGCATCAAACCAAAGCCAAATTGACACATCGCATTCAAATTTCAACCTTGTTACTGAAGAGAATGCCAAGAGTTTAAAAAGTGTCAGCCCTTTGAGACTGAAGGATAAGATGCTGGAAAGAAAACTTTCAAACCTCAGCAAGATGATGACTTTTACCTCTGGGAACTCTATGTAAAAATCTCAAAGTAGCTAAATGAAAGATGTCCTCAAGCACTAATGATAATGATAGAATGGTAAATGTAGCTATTATGATGCATATAAAAAACTGAAAATAATTTAATTATGCAATTAAGTGACTAAAATCCTTCTACCAATCCAATACTCAAAACTGCTACATCAGAAGAGAGGCTTTGGAAACACAACCAATATAACAAGTTTCAGTTACTTTTACTTAATGTGAGATTAAATAAATTTTGGTCAAGGATTTGTTAGTGGAAAAGAGAGATTTTAAACTCTTAATAGCTATAACAGATCATGCCTGAGTTTAGAGCTGAAAGTTGTTACCCTTTCTGTGGAGCTGTATAGCAGTTTCTCTGCTTTCCTGTACGTTTTTGTAGAAAATGCAAGCTTTTTCACTGGTTGCAGTGCAAGAGGTTAAGGTTTCCTGTTGATCTGATTGTACAGCTCATGGGCTCATAAATTCAACTTACAGGTAAAAATAGAAATCTCTCTTAGATATTACTCTTCCTGGAAGCATCTAGATTCTTCTGTGATATTTGCTGACACTTGTGCTATCCCTGCTCTATGCCTTGAAAAGTGACACTAGAGCTGTTTGGGGCTAAACAGGAGACTGGATTCCAATGTGGAAATGTTATGTGGTGGATGTTCACACTGGAGAAGACAAGAAACAGCAAATCAACATGGTCACAAGAAATACATGTGTTCATATGCATGACATGGGCACAATATGCTGATGACACACAGGAACAGAATGACTGTAAAAGTTAAAGCATGGCCATCTATGGAGATCTGTAAGAACAAATTAAGCTACCGTCTATTACTAGTAACAAGATATTAACCGTGACCTTATTTTGCAATAGGGACAATCAACTGGATTACCTTTCATGTAAATGAGTTGTGTTTTCCTATGATTCAAGGTCAACTCTGTCCACAGCTATGCTTTCCTTATCCCTAATAGTCCCTCAACAGTTAAAAAAGATGTTCAATATACCTGATAATAAATGATCTATCTCTAACTAAGATTATGGCAACAATTTAAAGCATAACGCAAGAATATATGTTAATAAGAAGAAACATAGGTAATCTAAATTAGGCCAAGGAAGAGCAATTATCACCTTTTGTTACTAGTAGCACCAGTGTCTCAAAGGGCTTTCTTTTTCTATTTATGGAGTACATCTTGTCTGCACCAGCAATGCTACATGAAATGGAGTTCTAGCTGAGAGACATTTCATTTAGAGCAAATACTGAAACTTTACAGATGCTTGCCTGCAGCTGTACAGAAAAGACAAACAGCCTCCAGACAAGCCAGCCCCACAGAGCTTTTTACTCTCTTAGTTTTAGCAAGATATATGAATATCTACACAGATGGAAAAGCAGAGCTAGAATGAGACATTAATAGAACCCACTGGGACTCAAGGTCCTGATGTTGCCAGAAGCAAAGTCTCTTCAACTATCAGTGCAGTGGGGGAGATGTGAGGGTACACAACGCTCCGCTGAAACAGGCCACAGAGAACAAGAGCCTTCAAAACTCCATCTTGACAGAGTCATAGACTGGAAGGAAGCATGAGGGTTGGGCAAGTGCCTATAGAAATAATGCATGAAAAAAAAGACCAGGAAGGAAAGTCTACTCTGTCACAAATCTCCCTAGTACATGTTACAGATTAAATTTTTCTTCTGTAGAGAGTGTTGCATTTGTATCCCAGAAGATGTTTGGTCCTGGAATAGTTAGACTGAATTTTTCCCAATGTGGATGGACAGTAGAATTAGCCTATTGCATGAAGCCTGGTCCTCAGTTTTACTTCATTTCCACTGGCTGGATCCAGTGCAAGGTCTCTGTGTGTATATCCTCCTCCTGGAAGTCTGGCTGCTGGGGTGAAGGGCCAGCTTACACACAGTGCAGCTGAGGGTTCCCCCTCCCAGGGTGTTGTGATGGCTGGTGACTCCCCAGATTCCAGGAGCATCAAGGTCTTCCCAGCATGAGTGGTAGGCAATGGCCTGGCACCCTGGGGCTTGTTTCACTGCCCCAGCCAGGAGCAAGGCAGCCAGGAGACATCAAGACACAGCCCCAGCTGTAGGCACTGAGGTTATCCCAATCTAGGTATGGGATGTTTTACCATCAGTGGGATCAGGATCAGCCTTGTGGAGGGAACTAGGCTCAGACCCAGCCTCCGCCTCATCATCACAGGCTTGGCTGATGACTGGCTACCAGGCCCATGGGAGACACACAGTCCTGGCCTGTGCTGCTCCCTGACACCCAGCCTCTCTTTTCCTCATCGTAACAAAGCTCAAGTGGTTATACAGGTTTAATCTCATACAATGGATACTTCAAATTTATAAATCATGACTAGAAATTCATCTGCTCTCTTCTTTTGTAACCATGTCTGCTTATCCAACCACTGCTGTTATGTTACTGTGATGATTGCCTCTGCATCTCTCCTTCTGTGAAGACACACTTCAGGAACAAATATCCTCCAAAGTACTCATCAAAAGGTTATGAACCAACTGCAGCTTTTGCTTGCCTTTGTTTTTATTAATAGTGCCATTCTTCAAAACCACCTCAGCCCATGTTACCGCAGCCTTCTCTTTTTTCATCTCTATGGAAAAAGGATGCACCATGAAATCTTCTCTGTTGGCTGCCCTGAGTGTGTGCTGCTGAAGTTGAAACCCCTAATCTGGTGTGGGAGTTTGATCAACAGACTCTACCCCTGACACGGAGATCAAATGCCTTTGAGGAATATGACTGTCTTGCTTATTAAATCTGTCCAATTCCAGCCAAGAAGTACCCAAACCGATCTCTCGTAATAGCTACGTAAAAGATTATTGCTTGAAAGAAACATGATCAAGTGTTTCCTTGTGCTCCATTTTTCCATTCTTTTTTTTCTCCTTTGAACTGTAAGACCATAGGCAATAGAGATAATATTTCTTTGTGTGTGTGTAAAACACCTTGCTAAGAAAACTAATTTTTTCAGACAGAAATATCTTATTTTTCCTAGATATACAGAAAATCAAATGCACTGTGGAGCCATAGTGGAAAAAGAGGGTTTTCTTTGGTTTCAGTTTATTGCAGTGAAGTTCACTACTGTGCCAGAAGTAATGTCACAGAGGTCCTAGGTAAGTGCAAATTTTGGGTAAATATCATGATATATTTATTCTGAAATAGGATCACTGTTCTGAAAAATGTTGAAAATAAGCTCTCCTTCTTCTTCTAAGAAGAAGAAACTTGTACATCAGGAATATATAACATTATAATATCATTTCTGCTGAAGAACATTCTACATGTCAAGACCATGCTATATACTTCTTGGAAGACAAGAGGAGAAGAGTTCCTCATTTCAATTGGAAATAATTTTTGGAAGGTTTCTTCAATGAACAAACAAAAATATTATTCAGAGATAATGTAGTAAATCAAAGAAGAGTTTGAAGTTGTATTAGTTCCTTGCAGTGCCCCATAACTTTATGCAATATGCATGTAGGGGCTTTTCAGTTTCCCTTTATAATCACACTCAAAGATCAGCACCTTTTGCAGTCCCAGATCCATCATTTCCTCTGTAGTCACGGATTTTCAGAGTTTACATGATTTCAGTACAGGTCAATGACCTAAGTGCTGAGGTTTATTTATCTCTTATGGTTAATTCTAAAATTGTTCAATATGAAACAAAATTAAATTACAAATCATTGAAAATATTTGCTATCCTTTCAACATCTTAAAAATGTTCCTTGGTTTTTCCTGTTGTGCTGTCATTTTTTTAGCAACAAGTTAAGTGGTCCAACGTAACAGCTATTGTGGTGAGCTGGTTTTCAATGCACCTTCGAGCTCTTCTCTGTGTATGTGTGTGTACACTCACCTGAAAACATCAGCGTGTTTCATGTGCAAGCATCCACAGAAACATAATTCATTCTGTCACCTATATGAGAAGCTGCAGTAAAATATGTGTAAAAATCTATTGGATAAATACATTTTGTGCCATAAAATTCTGTCACTTTCTAAGGCAGGTGTTAATGCTTCAGGAATATACACATATTGTAGATAGTGTTGCAGATTGCAGAAAGCTGGAGTGTGTTTGTGTTCCTGTAGCAATTCCTTTAGCATTTGATTATTTGTTCAGGGCTTGTGTGTTGCTGCTGCTTATCTATATATTGACGGAATTGGTTCCATGTAGAGCATTTGCTTGTATCTAACTTTGCAAAGACTATTTCAAGATGATGCTGGTGGGGGTGGGGATGTGAGAGGAAAAGAGAGAGAATATTTTTAATTAGTTTTGTGTAGGCAGGAGAGAGAGGACAGATGTACATTGTAAACACATCTCCTTTTTTACATTTTTCCTGTGATATCAAGCAGCAAATAGACCAATCACAACAATCCAGTGGCTTTATTTTTGCTGATTTTGGAAGACTTGGCACTGCTAAGCACTCTTAGGATGCCTTATTGTTGTTCCTGCCTGACATTCCCTGTCCTTGACATCTCCCTTCCCTTGAATCAATGATGACTGCCATCTTAGCCCTCAGGCTTCTCCACGGCTGCTTTCAACTGAGCTAGCCTCATCCGTTATTTCTTGCTGCCCTACTTTTGCCCCTCACCACCATGTCTTTTAAAGTCTATGGCAACTTTAATTCAGCTTGCAAGCGTGGCTGTTGTGGAGAGCTCTTTTCAAGGGCAGGAGGTTTGCACATCCTGCTGAATCTCTGGTGGAAATTTCCTTGCTCTGGTGTGCAGCATTGGCAGGGCGTTGAGGCGGCTGGCTGCAACCAGCCTGCACCCCTTCTACATGGTCTGACACAAAATGGCAGTTTGAGACAAGTGCAGTCACTTGCCTGGATAATGCATTTAAATATGAAAGCAAACAATTCATGGTAGCTATGTAGTTTCTCAGTTGATACAGCTATGATGAGGTAATCGCACCCATGGGGGATTAGAAGCGCTCATTTATTCTTGGTGCTTGATCGCACCCCAAGGATATGATTATCCCATGCCAGTAGTCATATTTCTTGTTAGATCTTATTGCTTAATTGCAACATCATGCCAAAACACCCTCCCAGAAAAACCCAAACAGTAAAAAGGGAAAAAAAAATCATATCAGGTGAGATATTGCTGAAATCATTGTGAAAGAGTATGATAGTTTCTGAGCTGCTAGCTATGTATATTAATTAACCCTTCTCAGAGAAAATCCACAGAGGTATACTTTCAAGAGAGATTTCCCCCACTTCTCACACAAACAGATATGTGGTATAGTCTCTCTCTTGGTATCTCACGCATTGCTCCAGGCTCTTGATGTCAAAATATACCAGCTGAGAATGTAGGATAAGAACAGCCATAGGCTTTCCTCTGGTCCTCAAGACATTTCAAATCTATGCTTTCCTGATTAGAATAATACCCTGTTTCATCAAGAGCACAAATATTTTTCTCCTGGTCTCCAAATGGGCAACTTTTATAGCAGTACGTGAGAAGTCTTAACATAAGAAAACTAGAAAATTCACCTGGGAGTCTGAAGCTCCAAACTATATTTACTTTTTTCATTGTGAGAAACATTTAAACCATTCCTTAACATTTATAGCTGCACATCTATTCGAAATAATTGAAATGGAAACGTTAAAAGAAATTACATTTTGCTAATCCATTTACAATGGTATAAATTGCTTCTCATAGCCAACTGCCAGGCTGACTGTTTTATTTAATAACTTTAATGCTGAGGTTCCCTGAGGCAAGGAGAAAGTTATCCCACCAACTGCAGAAGGTTTTACTGAAGTGTCCCCTGGCTATTGTCCAGAGACTGCGAACGAGCTAACAGGTTCCCTTACATTCCCTGTCTCTGACAGATATAGCCTTCATACGTTTTAATGCAAACTAATTCAAAGTGAAAAAGGCCCAATTGTGGCTGGGTAGCTAATAATTCACCATTATAAAATACGTTGTTGTTATATTTTGAGAGCCTAGGACTGAGCAATGATGACCTTACTCTCCAGCAGAATCACAGATATATCTCAAATTTAAAGGACTCTTAGAAATAAATAGTCTCTAGAAGGATAACTCACAAGCAAAGTCATTTGATAGCCATTGCTCTGTACAACTGTATCTTGAACATTTGTTCCTGTATTCAGTAGCAACATGGAAGATAATTCTTTCTCTCCCATCTCCATGATGAGCTGCATTAGACTGACTTTCTTTTCAGGCTGTGATTTTCCTGGTTATGATCCCATTTTTGTTTTGTGTTAGTTTACGTGGAGCCACTCTGTAGGGAAGATCAGCAAACAGCCCGTTTTCCCTACTGTGAACTCTGCAGTACTCTTGATCTCTTTTGCTCATCGTATAAAGGACAGTGTTAGATTCAGGCTGGGCCCTTCTCACGTTCACCCTGCCGTTACTTGCTTCAATATGAGGTGTGTTGGAGGAGCCTCAGGTTTCTCCAAAGATTAAAAGTTACTAAGACAAATGAATCTACTTTTCAATATTAAGACTTTACCACTCTACATGTTCAAATGCCAAATGTTAATTGTTTCTGAGGCTTAAAATGACACACTCTTTTAATGGGGAAGGCTGCAGAAAACCCCATCATGTTGGTTTGTTTTTTTTTTTTTCTTCATTAGTCTCAGAAATTGAACATGAAATTAGCAAAGTGTATTAAAATATGTGGAACTCATGGTTTTGATTAAAAATAAGTAATCATTATTGAAAATATCAGAGACATTGCTGGTTATGTTTGTATTTTCAAATTGTATTGATCATAACTGCTAACCATTTATGAATTATATAGATCATGACTGCTTTTTAAAATTATTTCTCTCAAAGAAACACATTTTTATTTTCATGAAACTTGCCCTTAGGCTAAGACTTGAAATTGTTTTCAAGTAGATAGTATAATTAAGGATTGATCTGCACAGTGGGGAGACATTGAATGTATCAGACACTGACATTTCTTTCTTTTCACTTTTTCCTTACGACTGAAAGTATGAATTCTGCTCGACTAATGCAAGACACTTAACTATGTAGAAGATGTAGAATTAGGAGTTTAGATATCTTTGATTGCCAGAGATTGTCAAAGACAGATAGGTACTTCCAGCTAGCAATTTATCCTATCTTGTCATTGGCTTTATCAGGAGCCTAGGGCAAATATTCTCCTGATTTAGTAGGTGCCTGAGGTTGAAGTGGGATAAAAACAGGCTGAAAATTTTGGTTTAGTTTAGTAGAGACTACCTGTTCTCAGTTACCCTACTTGGAAACTGTTAAATATTCACACAGCAAATCTGTAGTCAGAAGAAGGAGGTTTTTGGCTCATCTTCAGTACCTTGATTCCCTCCTTTAAATATATTTTTTGATTAGGAATTGCTCAGCAGTATGCCAGGAGCTGGGCTTGGGATCCCATCAAGGACATGAAACCACTCCGTTAAATGACACCAGTTTGATCCTACCTCTAAATCAAATTTCATGAAGAAATGTGTGCCTTGTGCAGTCAATGTTTTTCTGCAACAAATTCTGGGCCCTGAGATAATAGTATTTCTACATGGAGGGATATAGGGAGATGGATATCTTCTGTCTTGTTCCTTTATGCTACAGTAGAAAATAGTAGCTGAGGAAATGAAATCTGCTTTGCCATGAATGATATTTGCTTTGCTTAAAAATTATTTAATAATAAATCAATTAAAGTACATATATAATGAGCTACATGTATTGAGAATAACATAATAACTTTTATAAAAATAACATCTGGTTGAGATGGCTTAAAAGATACACCTCAAAGAAACAAAAATAGTTTGGGTTATGTGCTACCTATCAAGCTCTTTCTGTGCAATATGGAAGTATCTATCAATTACATATAATCATGCTGTCACATACAACAATAAAATGCAAAAGGCCATAAAATAACAGCACAGAATACCATAAATAATACTTAGAGAGCTTATCTGACCCAAGACTGAGATAATCAACAGAGAGATACAGGTCATTATCTACAAATGCTTATGAAATTCATTTTGGTTACAATGAAGAGGAAGCAGGAAGATAAGTCTCAAAATAAACTGGAATTTAAACCAGGGCTATTCTGTAGATTGACCTGACTCAAGATAGTAGATGTCTTGTGCTCAGTGAAGCTTCAAACAGCATTAATCAACTTGATACAGCTGGTGATGTTCTTGAGTAATAAATCTGATTATTAAACTTGATAAAATATTTTGGCCTTTTCATCAGTGCAACTAAATAAGCATTTCTCTGTAAATACTTTTTTTTTTTATGCTGAGAATTGGCCATATCAAAATATACTAAATCTGCCAAGAAAGAAGATTCATGAAGAACAGCCTTTCCCCTGGATGAAAGGACATTATCTCTAATGGGCTCTTCACAGGAAATTGAGGGAGGAACTCGGTTTATAAATCTACACATCAGATCAAAATCCTGGATTCCCTGTTGTGAGCAGAAACCCAAAGGTTTGACTTGAGAATCCTCTCTGCAGTGTTATGAAACTGGTTTAGAAATACTTTTTGGCAACTCTGATTTTAAGTTCTGAGTCTTCTGGCTTTAAAATAGGTCAAATTAATTTCATCAATCAAAGAAAAAAAAAACCAAGAGACTAAGATTATGATTTGGAAAATTGAAAACGTGGTTGGTTGACTGACTAGCTTATTCAGGTAACAGGTCTCTTCAGTGCATGGCTGAACCTTATTGGTAACTTGCCTATGCAGTTTCTCGCTGGTTTTGCCTTCCCTTTGGCAATGCAAAGTTCTTTGCACTTTCCAGTTACAATCAGGACTGCTATAATACCCGAACTAGACACTCCTTCAGAATATGTTTCTTCAGTGTCATGACAGCTTCTCAACTTTTTTCCATGCCTTACTTCATTTGTTCAGTTTGTTAAGTTGCTTGGTTAGACCAAAGCTAAAACCCTTTTGACCCCTAAATCCAAAAGAAAATCCCCTTTGTTGTAACTGTTCTTTCCCACTCTGGCATAAACCACATCCCTGCTATTTCCCCGTTTTACATATACAGTAATTCTTGCACCACCTTTCATTGACCAAATTCCTTTTGACCACATAGATACGCAACATTTCTCAAAATGAGCACAGTTATTGTGGGACATAAATCTACAAGGTGAATACAAATCCCCAAGAAAGCATCTGTCTCTCATTGGAAGAAAAATTTGCCCTTTCACCTGTTAGACTGTTATTTGAGAAGTGTTGTGGTTTAACCCCAGTCAGTAACTAAGCACCACTCAGCTGCTTGTTCACTCCTCTTCTCTACAGTGGGATGGGGAGGAGTATCAGGAAAAAAAGTAAAACCATGGATTGAAATAAAATAAGTTTAATAACTAACATGAAACAAAATATAATAATAACAAGATTAACAAAATATATAATAATAATAGTAACTAAAAGGAATATAACAAAATGAAAGATACATTTAAAAAAAAACACAAGAAAAGACTACAAGTGATACACAACATGGTTGCTCACCAATCTCAAGCAATGATCTGTGCTACTGTTCCCCAGTTTATATACTGGGAATGACATTCTATGGTGTGGAATAACCCTTTGACTAGTTTGAGTCAGCTGTCCTAATCATATGCTCTCCCAGCTTCATGTGCACTTGCTTGCCACCATAGTCTGGGAAACTGAAAAATCCTTAAATCCAGATAAGTGCTAACTAGTAACAACTAAAATATCAATGTGTTATTAAAATTATTCTTACACTAAATCCCAAACATAGTACTGTAATAGCTACTAGGAAGAAAATTAACTGTATTCCATCCAAAACCAAGGCAAGGGGAAATATTTGTTATGTGAAAATTATACAAGTAGAGGAAAAGCCTCAGTTCTGTGCAGGAAGGAGGTGGTGGAGAATTTGCATCAGAGAGGAAAGCAACAGACCTGGAAAATGGCAGCTGGTGGGTCACTCTTTGTCACTAACACTCACTAGCTTGTGAAGCTATTAGTTCTTGGGAAAATAAACAGAGACAAATCTGAAAAACTCTAGAGTCTACATTTCTATGTCTTTTGTCTATATTGCAGAAGTATTTAGCAACTCTGGGTTTTCTTCTACTAAAGATAAACAGTGCTTATATACTAATTTTAGTGATTTTTTTCTTTTACAGCTGTTTAATGCTCTTCAATGTAGTCCCAATTTTCTGAATACTGTGAATAAATTTTGTAGCTCTGTCTATATGACTGCTTCAAATACAGAACTATCTCTTATTAAATGTTGAGGGAAAAAGAGACCAGGACAGACCTGATCCATTATGAATGGAGATGTTCTGAGCCATTAAACTATCAAACGAGAGAAAATCTGGGGCAAGTGAAGAATGAAAACCTTGTGACAAATTTGGGGAATGAATTGATTAAGTGGGGAGCTTTTCTAAAATTCTTTGATAAAAGGGAGTTACAAGTAGTATGACTTAGTTCTGTTTTTCAGTCAGTTAAGGAGAGCAGTCTGCAGTGTAGGTGAACTAGGGTTTTGGGATGTGGCCCTGCACTGAAAAAGTACACCATGGGGGTGGCAATAAGAATGGTCTGAGATGCATCTTTCTGGAATCCAGATCTTAAAAATCTCATAGGAAATGTTTTCTTTCAGAGCATACTTCTCGCCGTCTGATATAGAAGCTGGCAACAGAGCTCAGAAAACTCTGACATTCAGCAGGGTGTTTACTGAACATTTGGTGTAATGGAAGGGTCCAGAGCTGATTTCCAGAGCAGGAAATCTTTCAGCTACAGCAGTAGGTCGTAGTGTATAGGGAGGCCTGGCTTGATGCATGGCTTGCCCTCTGCTTCTGCTGTAGGTCACTTTCCTGGACAGGACTTTTGATTCAGCCCAAGGACATGGTCTTATTGATTAATCTTTCCTGCAACGCAAAGACTAAAGAATGGTATTGTCACTGTGCTGTGACAACTCAGAGATTTCACAAAAAGAGTAAAAGAAGGCATTTCTGTATTTTATCAATATGCCATCTTTCATAATAATTTTTTTTAGTTGTTACTATATGAAAAAGTAACTTCTAATGAATTGATATATCTTATTCATATCTTGAATCTATAATAGTTGTAACCCTTTGAACTGGCCTGTAGCCAAATCCATTTGCAAGGGATTTTGTATGACTGTTCTCTAAGATGTTTTTTTGTTATTTGTAACAAGAGCAGGAAGAAGTTGTATAGAACCAATGCAAAGGTCTGTGCTGTAAATAATTTTCAACATTTTGCTATGCAACAAGCACATTATGCAGTTTAGGTTATCAGTGGGGTTTGAATGTCAGATGTCTTGGTGTAAAAGCTTGAAACTTCAGAAAATCAAAATAACTTACAAGTTTTAGCAAGCTTGTAATCTGTGAGGGTTAGAGGTGTCCTAATGGGTTGGTTTCCTTGTTCATTGAAAACCAAGACTTCCGTATAAATTGTTATAATAAATTTAATTTCTGGACTAAAAACTAAGCAGATTCCTTTGCTAGCACCATGACCATTTGTCCAAGACATATCTTACTGATCTTCCAAGAGATCAGAATAGAAAAAACCTTCCTCTTAAGTGTTGTTTATAATTCCATTTTCTTGTTTTTATTACATATGGATCAATATCACTTGGCATATTTTATAACTTGGATCTGCAGGGTAATTTCTGTCTTTCTTTTTTCCTCATTTCTTTTTGGAATGAGGAATAAGGAAGCCAAAGTTTTGGCATTCCCTGTCAAAAACAAAAAAAGAGATCCTTTTCTTAATAAAGTTATTTCAATCCTCTTTTAGTTAGGCCATGCTGAGAAGGGGGAAAATCCAACTTCCTGTGCCTGGTTGTCAGATTTCTCTTGAAAGCTACTTATATAGAACAAAGATATGGTGGTATGGGAGTTACAGCTTGAACCAAAGACTTTTTTTGAGTTTTTTCTGTCATCAGGGCTAGAGCACAGGTATGCAAGGTATTTTTCTGAGGGCTTTTGTTGTTTGGAAAGCCCCTTTGGAGCAGCTGGCTATTGGAGTTTCTTATCCAACCCACCCGGAAAAAAAATAATGGAGAAGAGGCTCCAAACTGAAACGTGCATAAATTTACTGTACACCTTAGAAGTGAATTCCTTTGCCTTTAGAGTCCTTAAGCAGGCAACTGTTAAATCTGTACTTGGTCACATCAGAACATGCAGCTGTGTCCAATTGGTAGGAGAAATTATGATCATCTTAGCTAACATATTCTGACATAGTTAATAACCCCAGTGAAGGCAGACCCAAGGTGACTTACTCATTGTGTATTGTTGCACACAATACATTAATCAGAAAAGCTCCACTTGTGGAGCAGCTTACAATTCATCATTGTGCTGGACCCAGAAACCTCAGTGTCCTGGAAAAAAAAAAAAAAGGACTCTTTTGGGCTAGGTGAACAATCTTACTGGAATTTTGGTAATGAAAATGCATTTTGATTTATTACAATGTAGAAATTAATCAGGGGAATACCCCGTGTCCTCTAGTGTGAATGCCATGGCAACAAGAGCAGCCCAATCTCAGAGAGGAAAGGAAAAGAAAAAGACTGGGACAATTGTTCTCTCAGTCCTCCATACGACGTTGAGTGGTATGAGCTGACTGAGGGATCACCCATAAAACTGTGGAAGAGTCATGGGGAAAATGTGAGAAAGTGTGTGCCCAGCTGGTAAGCTCTGATGTTTTGTGGCTACTAAACTCCATCCCAGGTGTTTCTGGAGGACTTATAACAGCTGTTGAAGTCAGTTGCCCTTTCAGCTCTATAATCAAAAGCAGGATCCTTTCTTCTTGTATCCTTGTTATTTCTCAAGAAATGGTGCTGGAAGAAATCAGGCTTGGGCTGGGGTTTTTTTGTTGTTGTTGGAGTTTTTTTTGTTTGCTTTTTGGTAGGGTTTTTTTTTGTGAGGCATTTGTGTGCAAGTGTATGAATTAAGATTTTCCTAAAAAAGGTCTGTTTCTAAGAGAACTTCAAAAATGTTGATCATTAAACAGTGACATGTGCAGAGTAAAATGTTGCTGGCTTAACCTGTTGCCTGAAACTGTATTTTCTGGGTCAACTCTTCTTTCTCCTTTGTGAACTTAACAATTCTTACTGTTTTTCACAATGTTTCCTCAGCTGCGTGAAAGGTTGAGTTTGAAGTTTGTGAAGTTATCAACTCTAAGGAGAGAGATGAAACCCTCTTAAATCAGATGAGGACAGATAAATGTAAAATATACTATTTTTTTCAAATCCTTCAGTATAAAATATATTTTCTCTAATAGAAAGTCATAAAGGCTCAGTGCAGACTGTAGGATGTGGTTTTCAGTCAGTCTCAGATTTGGCCAAATTTTATTACTCTTGAAGGAAATGGGACTTTCCTCTGAATCCTCACTGGAAGCAGGGTTCACTCCACTACTTAGCAGCCCTAGGTTATCAGCTAGACCTCTGTTTCAGTGGTCCTGAGAGAAACTCAATGAAATATATTGAGTTATATATTGATATAATGATATTCTTGGTCAAAATATGACCATCACTGGTCGGCTTATGACTCACTGCAGGATACTGGTGTATATATGTTCATGCTACCTGTGTTGTTATCTGGCTTGAGAGCTTCTGTCTCCTGAGAGATAAGGTTGTAAGATTTCAGAAGGACTAAAAATGTATTAATGCACAGTTTTAAGGCAATTCATGCAGTTTCCTCACTGTCCTGGCATTTGAAGAGTGCTTGTTTGTCAGAGCTCTGCAGCTGACCTTCAGAAATCTCTTGAGCATCCAAATGGAGCTGTAATGTGCAAAAGCTTCCTGCCTTAGATGTTGTTTTGACAGAACTTGACCATGGGTACCTTTTTAAGAATGTTTTGGAATTAACAAAACAACCAAGATGGTAAATTCCATGGTTTGGATGTTGCTAATCTTAAAGTTGCCTTGGCAAACAAGCTAATTGGAATATAAAGCATGCTACTTGAGGAATTAGTTTTCCTTGGTTCAAGGTAAAAAAATGATAACAAAATCCTGTAACATATATTTAACAAAATTGTTGACTTGCTTCTAATGTCTGTTTTATGTTCCACAAGAGATAATTTCTTAGAACCTACAGTAAAATTATGGAGTTCAAACCCTTCAGGACAGCAATTTCATACAATGCAGTTAAAGATCAGAGTTTGCTACCATTGTAAAATTTGATTTAAAGAAATTATGAACATAAATGAATGCTCTTAAATAAGAAGTATAGCATTCAGAGCCCAAGGACAGAAACAAATTATCCTTAAATAAGACACATGGTGTCTGAAGAAAGAGATAAGATACATTTCTGTACTGATTTGTTAGCAGATTTATAGATTGTTGATATGTTTCATACTATGCAGTAATAAGATAAAAAGATGCCTAGTTTTCAGGAAAAAAAGGACATCAACTTTTTATTGTAATTCTATCAACAATTTTGCACAACTGTCTTGAAGTTACTGAGAAAATGTACTATTCTACTCTCTAAATATTGTTCTTTTACTTTTTCCATCATTTACCTACCTTGTTTTGATTATTTGAGTGTTTTTTAATGAGCTTGTAATCGCTGAACTTTGCTAAGTACTGTAAAAATAATCAATGTACTATTATTTCAGAAATCAGACTTGCATACAAATTAATTATTTGGATGTTAAAAATATATTATATTATGTCAATGGTAGATTGCTTAGCTTTCATACAAATTCTTTATGGTGTATGTATCTCTGTGTGTTTTCGTATTGTTATGTGAATACTGCAGCCCATTACCCAGAGTTTTTCACACATAACCTTTCATCTCTTGGGTGTGAGCTTCCTCTCAATTACTGGAGGTTTATGCCAGAGTGATTCCATTTACTTAGTTCTTCATGGAGCTATCTGGATTTACAAAAGTTTAAAGTCAAATCAGTAGACTGCCGGGGGAATTCTGGTGCTAATGTATCTTGCCACAGTGAAGAGTGCAGGACACACGACCTGTGACAATTTCAGTTTGTGTGGTTGCTAAATTTCAAACCATGTTTCAGTGTTCTCTTGTTTTTAATCATAGAAAAATCTCTTGTAAAAAGTGTGATTATAAAATCAATTAACCTAATATTTGTTTTGAGGGTTTTTTATGTCTCTCCCCCTTTCTCATGTTCGGTTGCTGTCACAGAACACAATTCTGGCTCTTCATTCACTTCCTTTCTCTTTGGTATGCATAACTATATATACATGTGAGTGTTTGCATTTGTGAGTATCTCTATGCATTCAAGGTATGAAGAATGGACTTGCATACCAGCCAGCAGAGGAGAGACTGTGTAGTTCTCCTGTCACTAAGAAAATTACTACTTCCATTCCTATTGTTAAATCTTCTTTGGTATATTGAGTATAAACATATAATACTGTCTCTTGACTTTATTCCTTGTTATTCCTAATAATCCTTGAAGGATTATTAGATGTTTCTCTTTCAGGAAAACAGAGCTTTGCTTTTATTTCATAAATTTGCTTTTATTTCCTAAAGATGCACATCTTTCTGATCTTGTGTTAGTACTTTCTTTTGTATGATGCATTTCTTTCAGTGAAATCATATCCTTCTGGTGAAGATATTTTTTTAGTATTTTTTCTATAAAATTAAAAAATTATCAAAAAAAGGAAAAAAAAACCCTAACAAAGCAATGTACAGATTTCTAATCCAAACAATCTCTTGAACTCCAGTGGGAACTTTGTAAAAATATAATATATTTGAATTATTTTCATGCCTATAACTACAAAAATTTAAGTTTTCAGACCATTTCAAGATGGAAGTGTAAACTAGCAGTGACCTAATTTTAAAAGCTGTGGGAGCTTTGGTGTTCATTGCTTAAACACTTGGCAGATCTCTGCATGTTCATGTTGTGGGTTTTTTTTTCCCTTAGATTAGCAATGAAAAAATCTCTGCCTGGTTTCAGATAGTGTAATTAAAGAATCTCAGTGTAGTATTTTAGTTTAGAAGGAGGCATAAACAACAAAACAGGTTTCCAGATCAATTAACTTGTATTAGTTCAATAAAAAAAAATGTTCAAAGTATTAAAATTTGGAAGCTTCCATTTTACAGTGTGCTAAAGCATAAACAGACATTCTTTCTTAAGAATCTATTTACCAAGTAAGAGAAAATTAGAAAAGTTCTGTTTAGAACACACAGCTAAATCACAGTTTTACAGCTGGAGAGACTCCACACTTTAACCCCAAATCTGGACAGGATTGGAGCTTTTTTGACATGCCTTTGTTTCTATTGTTTCTTCTACCACAGTAATATGACTACTGTCAGTGTACCATTGCTGATCGTGGCTTCTAAAATATACACAGTAAGTAATATGATGCCAGTATACAATGCTCATATACAGTCTGTCTAAGTCCTAATCATGAACTACTTGTGCTACAGGTAATTTCACTACAGCCTTCCATGAAGACTTTCCCATATGCCCTTCACTTACATTCATGGAGGCTGATCAAAAAGAAAATATCCAATCGAACTTGCCCTCACTATGAGTAATGTGGTATAGATTGAACCAAGACATTTGTAATAACTATGATATCCTCTTCAGGAGGGAAAACAACTGTGTGATTTTTCACTGTTTCCATAGAAGACTAAGATTTAGGCTTCACTGCTTCCTTTGGACCCTCTAAAATGAGCGATGTTCCACATGCAGCCAGTGATTATAACATAGCTAATGCCACCGTCACTCCTGGAAATGGGTTTCTGTAGTTCACAGGTCAGTAAGTACTACAGTCCCTTCTTTGCATCTGACTAAAGAACCTATGAGTCCAATCTCACATTCAGATGAAGCTTTCAGTATGATGCCTCTCATCTATTCTTTGCAATACTAGGTTAGTTTGGACTCCTTGGAGGAACATAATGGTACACATAAGAGGGCAAGCATATTTTGGCTTCTGTCACAGGCTCCTCAGATATACTACAGTCTCGGGAGGGAGATGTAACATATATTGAGAAAACAGAGAGCACTGTGCTTGTCAATAGCTTCTTTGATAGGTAGGATCAACCTTGATCTCACACCTTAATACCACCTTCCATCTCAGATCTGATAAAGAAAGGGTTGCTCATTTTACCAGAGCTGTCTGAGGGTTGCCATAAAATTAGTTCCAAATATCAGTGTGGATATATCTTGAATGTGTTTTCTGACAGAGATGTGTACTGATTTTCCAGATAAGGATGAGTCTAATAGGGAAGGTTATGTATATGGGGAATTTGAATATCAGTTTATCTCAGAGCAAGCTTTTTGTCTAGTTGACACATACAAGCACTGATCAGTGTATCATGCACTCGGAGAAAACATGGAGCTGTCACAGACCTCAATTTGAGAGTCCAGATCATCAGCTGAAGCTGCAAATATTGCTGCTTTTAGGTTCTGAGTTTTCTGTGTTAGTTCTTGAACTTGATTCAGGTGGTGGTCCTTGAATAAACCACACATTCCACTTATAAGCTGTTTGTGTAAGATTTTAACTTGTGACTAGAAAAAAACACAAAAATACGAAACATCTCTGAGTTTGATTTGTACTGTCTGGGCAAACCATGTGAACTTGAATCAACATTTTATTAGACTAACTGTAAAAACCCACTGCTATCTCCTCTTGGCTACTGTTACCATTCTGAAGTCGAGCTGCAGTCTCAGCCCTCTAGACTGAAGAATCAGCAGTGCAAAAATTATGCCACAGAGTGGCTTCTTCAGTTCCTGTACCCCACCTGTGAACATGTGAAATCTGATGGCCCAAAACCTTTAAATCTCTGTGTATGTGCATAACCTTACTCATTTGAGCTGAGCACACAGATAAAGACAAGGAGCTACACATCAGGGAAGAAAATACAGAGTTAAGAGTAGCCAGGTAGTTCAGCAGTTACTGGTGTGTTGCTCTTAATGTTTAAAGAAAAGAGAGAGTGTTACTACATGGAGATATGGGCACAGTTTTCCATTGTCTGTTAGCTAGAGTATGTGTTCTTGGGTGTAGCTTGTTCAACTTTGCCTTTTGTCACGCTATATCACAAAAAAAAAAAAAAGTGTTAAGTCGAAACATCCAGGCATTTTGGAGACTAAAAGTTTGTGTGTCAGTCAATTGTGAGTGTCTGTTTTCTTACTGAGTGATTTACCAAAAAATATTCCTGTCACAAATACTTACTTGAATATTTTGGAAAGTAATTGCTCAAGCAGTCAACTAACATTTGCAGCTGCAAGACACAGCTTAGCTTTTCCTCACTAATAAGTGCCATACTTATACTAAACTGTTCTGAACACCATTGACATATTTTGCATGTCTGACAATAATATTCTCCCCCCCCCCCCCGCCCAATATTGGCAATTTTTACAAGCATTTTATTACATTGTGAGGAAATTGGTAGAAATGATGGGGGAAGGAACAATGTGGAAGAGGGGAAATGTAAGGATATGTTGCCATTATTCTTTCCATGACAATCTGCAGTTATTTTGCAGTTGTTCTGCAGATTGTTATGAAAAGAAGAATGTCTTTCAGCTATCAGTTTTGATCTTGGTGTACTCCACTATGTAGGACTGATGATGTGACATGAAGAATAAAAAGAGAAGTCTATCTGGGAACTAGTAAAGAAATATGTAATTGTTCCAGTTTGTAAACCAAAACATATTCCTTGATTGGTGACTCCCTATGACTATATTCTTAGTCAGTTCACTTCCCCTGTTGTTATATTTGTTATATATCTGTTATATTTGTTATATATATATATGTTATACTGTTATTGTATGTTACTTGATACGTGCCCCTTATACCATACTGCATGTGTAGCTCTCCTGAAGTACTTTGCAAATCAAGTGGTGGTTCGCAATTTCTTGAGTTAAAGGTGAGATATTATTTTTGAGATAAGAATGTTATGCCATGTCTTTTCAGTATTTGGATATGGTAAATCCTTTTATACATATTATATTAAAATTAACGGTGTACATTTCATTTGCACTTCTGAGAGAGCACAAAGACCTAAGAGATTATATGTTCTTGTTTCCTACAATACTAACATCTACTCCTACATAAATTTAAAGAAGCCATTGCTAAAAAGCAATCTAAAAAATTAATTCAGGTCCCGCATTGTCAGTTGTTCTGCTTCCATCACTCATTACTGGTGTAACCACAATTGTTTACTTCATCTTTATACAAGGAAATTGTAGCTTCTAATCATATATTCCCTTCAGTCTTAAACCACATAGCTGAGGAGAACTACAAGACTAGCGCCATATACCTTTTATGACAAAAGCTGATATTTTTAGGGAAAATAATAATAAAAAATCACTCAGAAAAAAATCACCTCTTTAGATGATTGTGTTAGATTTCTGTGGAGTAGCTTCTGGTAATGAAGGAGGGGTTGCCACGGTGGCCCCTGTAAAAAGTTGTTAAAAATATTCCCCCAGCTCTAAGTTGGACCCACTTCTGGGGCTGAGTCAATTGAGTGCTTCTGTGATCACTTTTGAAGGAGTATAAGCTGCAAAAGGAGGGATTGGAGGTTATGGATGAAGTGAGATGAGAGATAAGTGACCATATGGACCTGAAGGTCAGTGAGGGAATAGAAGAGGAGATGTGCTCGAGCAGAAACACCCCTTGCATCCCAGGATGAGATAGCAGTTGTGCCCCTGCAACCCATAGAGGGCAACACTGGAGATGAGATCTGCCAGCAGCTTGTAGATGACTCCAAGCCAGGGGTGGCTGTACCCAGAGGGAATGTGACTCTGTAGTGAGGTTGAGCTGGAGCAGAATGTGCCTGGAGGTACAGCAGAATGTGCCATGAGGTTCAACAAGGACAAGAGCAGAGTCCTGCACCTGGGGAGGAACAACCCCATGCACCAGTACAGGCTGGGGATTGACCTGCTGGAGAGCAGCTCTGTGGAGAGAGACCTGGGAGTCCTGATTGATAATAAGCTAATGTGCCCTTGGGACCAAGAAGGGCAATGGCATCCTGGAATGCTTTAAGAAGAGTGTGGACAGCAGGTAAAGGGAGGTTTTGTTACCCTTCTACTCTGCCCTGATGAGGCCTCATCTGAAGTCCTATGTCTAGTTCTGGGCTCCTCAGCTCAAGAGGGACAGAGAACTTCTGGAGAGAGTCCAGTGCAGGGCCACCAAGATGAGCAAGGGACTGGAGCATCTTCCTTATGAGGAACAGCTGTGAGGGGGCTGTTTAGTCTGGAGGAGACTGAGGTGATCTCAATATTTACAAGTATATAAATGGTGGGTGTGAAGAGGCTGGGACATCCCTTTTTTCTATAGTAGCTAGCAACAAGGTAAGGGGTAATGGGATGAAACTGGAACACAAAAAGTTCCACTTAAACATAAAAAAAATATTTCACTGTGAGGCTGATGGAGCAGTGGCATAAGCTTCCCAGGGGACTTGTGGAGTCTCCTTCTCTGGAGGTCTTCAAAATCCACCTGGATGCATTCCTGTGTGATCTGATCTAGGTGGACCTGCTTTGGCAGGAGGGATGGACTAGATGATCTCTAAAGGTCCCTTCCAACCCCTACCATTCTATGATTTTATGAGTTGTGCTTCTGTGGAGGGGATCCATGGGGAGGAGTTTCTTCAGGAACTGCAGTCACTGGGAAGGGCTCACACCAGAGAGTTTTGTTAATACTGTATCATGGGTGGGACCTCTTTTTAGAGCAGGGGAGGAATGTGAGAAGTCCTCCTCTTCTGAGGAGGAAGAAGCAGCAGAGACCATCTGTGAGAAACTGACCATAGCTCTATTCTCTACTCCCCTGTGCTGCTGAGGGGGGAGGAGGTAGAGGTATTTGGAGCAGGGAGCCATGTCCAGGAAGAAAGGAGGGGTTGGGGAATGAGATCTTAAAATGCTGGTTGTATTTCTCTCATCATCCTACTCTGTTTTTGCTTTTTGTCTGTTCTATTTCTAGTTGGGAGTGGATTAAACTGTTCTTGTTTTCCTCCCTAAATTGAGTAGTCGAGTCTGTTTCGCCTGGAACCATAATTGACAGTGAGCCCTTCCTGCCCTTGTATCTATTATCTTTTCTCCTCCTATCTAGCTGTAGCCCCCACCATTCCACCATGGGAGACGTAGGGGATAGGGGGTCTCTGTGGTCAAGAGGCTGTGTGGTGCTTTGTTGTCATCTATGCTTAAACCACGAAACCATGAAAATGATCCTCAATAACTGAGCATTGCTACCTATTCACTGACTATATGCTGTGACTATGAGTTTGTTCTGCTTGCTTTATTGACCTGCTAATCACTTGCAAATAGACAGCTAGACACAATTCAAATTGACAGTCTGAACAGCACCTGCAAAAGGAGAGTAATTAACTGAAATACAGAAAAAATGAGTTAATCTTCTTTCAGTTTATGCCTAAAAACTCTTTCAAGAAAATGAGCATCTAATATATTTTCTGATTTCTTTATTCTGAGAAACTAAAATTAAAAAGATGAAAAATTAAGAATGAAAAAAATCATGAAGTTGAATTAAGAATGGTCATGGAAGAGAGGGTTAGCAACCTATGTAGAGCATTGCCAGACGTCTGTAAGAAACATTTTGAGAAGCTGTAGGAGATGCCAGTATGACAAGGTGCTGAAAGCATAAGCGGGATATAGGAGAAATCACTGCCAGATTCTGCATAACTCTCCATTCCTGAAGGCCACTGAAGGCATCAGAAAATGTAGTCTTTCCAAAGTGACAAATAGCTCTTTCTCATTTCAGTAGTGTAATCCCAGAAAGATGAAGGTTACCTGTTTTACTAAGTAGTAATAAGTAGAGGTGCCTTGTGAGAGAAGGATCGAGTTGCTTTTTACTTTGAAAAACAGTTTTGCAAGTTCTGCTTATTTAAGAGTCTCACGTAACAAGCAGATGCAGGTCCTACCACAGTGGTGAGGACAGATAGGCTAAAATTATTGTGTTACCAGTGAGACTGAGTTATCCAAGTGAATTTAAAACTGTAATTATGGCTCAAGACTCCTAAAAACATTGTTTATAGTTGATAGAAAAGGAATAAGACTCCAAAGCACTGTTATTCAGGCAGTAGTTCTGCTTCCTTGAGATCACTGGCTGAAAATCTCTTTAATTTTGGTGGTACTGAACTAAAGTGCATTGAGCATTGTCAATTCACTTCTAACTCTTCAACACTCCCAATACATAGCTGCATGCTCCATATAAAGCTGTCAGTGATGGGGAACAAACTGCTGTTACTCTTTTCTGTCTATTGAAATGACAGAAGATTGAGCAGACTGGAAGAGAAGGTGCCTGCACTTTCATGATTGCTACATTTCAATCTTTGGGATTCAGAATTGGCACCTCCTACATTGTTCAGCAAGTCCCAGAGGGAGAGCAACAGGCTTCTGTTCCATGTCTAGTTTGGTCCTGTTCTGTGTTACGAATGAATTCCAAAGCAGACTCTCTGCTTTACACTCTGTCCTTTGAATCTTGTGACTTACATTCATAAAAGCTGTCTTGGCCTTGCAGTAAAATTGCTTGTCAACTCTCACTTCCATACTACCGAGCAGCCAAGAGGAAGGGAAAGATACCCAGCTCTGTAACTCTGCTCTACCCATACACTGTCAAAACCCACCAACGGATCTTCATGCAAATGAGTTTCCAGCTGACAATGTGTGTTTTTAATTTAGCTCACATGGTTATACATGGGCAGGTGAGAAGGGCTCATTTCCCTTTTTCATTTCTTTTTTTTTCCCCCTGTGCTGGTAAATGTATTTCATCTTGTAACTCTTGCTTTGGATTTAAAAGCTGTTGCCTTTGGCACTAAAGCTGCACAGCAGGCTGAGGAAAGAAAAGCTTCCTTTCATTGCCATGTTTGAAACTAGAGGAAGTCATCATATTACTTTAACAAGCAGAAATGAATGAAAATGTTTAATACAATTATGGAAGCATGAGTAGCTGTATAGCTGCATTCTAACTGCCATAGATTTTGCTCTGTGTGATTCCTCATGCTGGTGGATAACGTGATTGTCTATTTTCCACTAACTGGCAAGTTAGGATTTTGTTGTGAAGAGTCTTGCAAGGTGAACTCTCCAGCGATCTGTTTTTCCTCTTTTGAGAACATCAGGTCCTTAAATGCAGGGCTGAACTGTAGATCTGGAATTAGATTTTGCTGCTGCTGAGCATTTTATACTTCACATTAGGTCTTTGCATAGAGGAAGGAGTACCGGTCTTATGGTTTAACTTCTGTTGTGGTAATGTGTAGAACGAAAATCAGCCTCTGTCTTGTGACAAACCAGAGCAAACCACTTGGAACATAGCCATTCAGCAAAACCTCCTGACACAAAGACAGATCTGAGCTAGCTTGGAGGCCATAAATGATGTTACCCTCCTTAAAATGGTGTTGCTTCATTTAATTAGCACTGCATATATGGCACTATATTATGCCACATAGCATGTCCTTAATTGTTGTATGTTTCACCACTGTCAGCAACGTCGGTGTTGATTACAATTTGGTGAGGAATTTTGGAAGTCATCTCATCTAATTTTAGACATTGAAGTAGGAGCTGGCTGAGCTTTCTTTGCACTGGAGAGAAAAGATGTACCTAATGTTGTCAGCTTCATTTCTGTCTTGGCATAGAACAAATTTTCTTCTGGTGACTATTTCTCTCCTGTGCCTAAAATTTTTCTATAAATTAGTTTTATTTTTCTTTAAATGTGTTTATTTCAAAGAAGTTACAGAATCGGAGAATAATTGAGGATAGAAAGGAATTCTTGAGATTTTTGAGTCCAGTCCCTCTGTTAAAAGCAGGGTCAACTATAACAGGCTTCTTAGGACCATTTCCAGTCAGGTTTTTAGTATCTCCAAGGATGAAGACTCAATAGCCTCTCTGTGAAACTCTTTCATGGTGTTTGACGACCCTTACAGTAAAAAAAAAGAAAAAAAACCATAATCACGTTTAGATGGAATTTCACTTATTTCAGCTTGTGCCAATTTCCCCTTGCTCTTACATGAGGCAGCACTGAGAAGAGTGCTTTTATCTTCTTTACACCTCCTGTCTGGTGTTTATACACATTGATAAGATTTCTCCTTGAACCTTCTTTCTCCAGAGGCTGAATAGTCGCATCTCTCTCCGCCTTCATTCAAATTCTTCAGTCCATTAATCATCTTTGTGGTCCCCTGCTGGACAGTCTCCAGCATGTCCATATCTCCTGTACTGAAGAGCCCGACACTGAACACCTCAGATGTGTCTCAACTAGTCCTGAGCAGAGAGGATTACCTTCCTCAATCTGCTGACAATAGCCTTCCTAATGTAGCCCAAGTTGTGTTTGCACTACAATTCAAAAGTCTTCTAAATTTTATCATAATTGAATCCTTTCTGTGAAATTTCCATTTTTATTTTGATGTTGTTTTTCTGCAAGACACCAACTCCAGTAAAAAGCTTGATTGGTCCTACTAGGATTAAAAGTGTTTCTCATACCTATTCTCTGATACAGACAGGCCTAACTTCACCCAGAGTCAAAGCTTGCCAGAGTGAATCAGAGCTTGTCCTTGTTAGTACAGTAATTAGCCCATGGTGATAAGACTTGTCTCTCAGTGCCTCATTAATGGAGCTTTATGGCTTTTGGACTGCAGCTGACTCATACCTGGCCAGGGGAGAGGACAGGTAGAATTTAAATAGAACTCTCTGCATATGGCAGTGTAGATAGAACTTTCTCCTTAGGTTGTAAATAAATTAGGGAAAGGTTGATTGGTTGCTGGGATACTGGTCCATTGATTATAAATGAGTCTTTAAGGTGCTAATAGTGTTTGGACAATGAATAAAAGAAGAATACCCTTGCTACCATCCTCATTGTTAGATAACAAGCAGTGATTTTGTTAATAGAACTTTTTTTTAGTCTTAAGTATAAGGATACATGTGATGTAATGTTCTTATTTTATCAACTAGTAGTGAGTCTCTCAATGATAAACTGTTACAGTATGATATTAGCCTTATAACTTTTCCTAATCCTCTGCCTTGCTTTTTACTCCTTGATTTATATTACTTGGAGAGATAGTTACTGAGCAGTAATGTGTAAGAGCTGGGGTTTTTCCTCTTTTCTTCCACCTTCAGCCTCTTTGCAGAGTGAGACAAAAAGATCAGTATGCACATAGTTTTGGAGAAAATGACCTATACAAGATATAAAGTAGTGAAGAATTGTCCCGATATGATCAGACTGGTAGCATCGGGCTAAATCAAGCTTACAATACATGTACAATGCACTGGAGTCAGTGGAAGGCTCACATGAAAAAGTCCATATTCTGCTAGCTATTTCTCTAGCATTCACTGCAGTCTGAAATTGCTACTGTCTTAAAAACAAAGTAGTACAAGATGGGGTAGGTTCCTACCTACATGAAAAGCACCAAATGCACTTTTCTTTTGCAAGAGGAGCTATTAGTATATATTTTTCCTGTTAATCACTCATTTCCATTTTCTTTCATTACTACCAGTATAATTCAAAGCTACACATGTATAGGTAAGCTCCTGAAGGCTTGCAAAAGTGTATTGTATCTTTGAGCCCTAACTGGTACATGTTATTCTAAGCTTATTAGAGAAAACTATATTCTTGGTTTCATAGAGCACACGATGTGCTCCAGACATAGAAGGGTTGGTAGACACAAAAAACCCGAAGTATATTAGGGTGCTTTGGAAAGATAAGTTAATGCCTAGAAAAGAATTAACTAAAAGTTACAGACTATCTCTTTCCTAACTACTAATCAACACCATCATGACATCACCAAGGCATCGTGGAGGTATTATGACAGAGAAGGGACCTGAGAACAGATTTAGCAGAGGATGTTTTCAATAAATCTTGCAGGATATTTTTTTCTTCCATAGAAAGGAGACCATGAGAATAACAACACAAGCATATGATATCATATGTGGCTGAACTCAGCTTGGTGAGCATGAAAACTAGCAGTTGATGGTTTGATGACTGGAAGTGAGAAGATGGCTTCATAGTCAGGATTCTTACTGGAAATGGAATGTGGGGGGGGGGTTATCTGTTTGGAGGGGGTTTTTTTTGTAGTGGAGAGTTATAGATGGATGTAAACAAAGTAGGCTTCTATGATCTGTATTTGATGGACCATGAAACTGGAATATTCACTTGAGGGCTATTTTCTGTTGTGAAACTTGTAATCTTTTCCTGCATCCTTTGTGGGACATTATTTCATATAATCAAATGCATTCAGAGTTTAGAGGGTTTTTTAAATTTAATTTCCATAATGCCTTGGATGGTAAATGTAATTTTTGTTACAAGTTGTCTTAAGCCCATATTTTCAGAATTTTTTCAAGCCTTTAGATCCAGGACTCCTCTTTTGGGATAGAAATTTTTGTGTCTAGTGAGGCTAGGAGGTATTTCTAATGATGAAATATGTGTCTTTCTAATTTGAAGGATTCATTTGGATGTGAAAAACATATTATCTTATGTAAAAGCAGTTGCATATAAGTTTAGCAGTTGTATACACCACATGTTCACTTCGTTGTTGTAGATTTGTTGTAGAACTCTTTCTTTACAAAGGTACAGCACATTTTGAGAGCAATCAGTTACCCATTTAACCAGCAGTTCCTAATTTAAAAAGCAGTGTAGCTCTTGCCATAGATGTTATAATTAATCAGGCATAAAACCAGACTTTCCATGAATCAGTGTTCAGCTTTAGGAACCTCACTGGGAAAAGGTAAGGGATAGCTTTAGAGATAGCACTGAAGGGGTTTTTTTAATATACAGAGCATTTCACAGATGATTTCTCAAAACCAGGAAGTCATGAAGTTTTATCATCAGATATCATTCACAAGCCTCGTGGTTCTGTGTTTTTCCCCAAGAGATATAAATTAAGACATTATCACTGCAATACTCATAGATGAATCTCTACAGCATTGCCTTGTAGAGATGAAATAAATCCAGGGCTTTTGGAGAAAGCTCAGCATTCATAAATAATATCAGTTTATTCACAGATAACAATACAGGATGTAATTTGAACCATTTAGTGCCAGGTTACAAATCTTTAGCAGCCTGTAAATCAGAGTTTTCTTTTTATCAGCAATGTAAATTACTGCAGTTTGATAGCTTGATTTGTTTGGATTCACATAAACTGTCTGTAATAAAATCTGCCAATTTTTCTGACCTTATAATTAAAAAAACTTATATTATTGAAGGAAGTTGAATGTTTAATGCTTGATGCCAACAGCCTGCACTTCTAGTGGCAGTGAGTTTCATAGTTTAGCAACATGTTTTGTGAGACAGTTTCCTCTTAGCTGTTTTAATCATAGTGACAGATCCAACCTTTCAAGTTGTTCTTTTTTGATATTGGTCCCACCTCCTTTTGCTTTAGAAGATAGGAAAACTAAAAACACTATTCTTTCAAAATGAACAATTCTTTCATACATTCACATTTCTTTTATGCACAGCCACTTTCTCCTTAAGAAGTGAGAACGTGGGAAAAAGAAATTTTAAGAGCAAGAAATATTATTTTAAAGAATACAACTAAACTGAGTGACACAATTGTGTGTTTGGCAAATGTTTCTATCTTTAAAGCAACATCAGTGGAAGACTGAGGGAGACAAAGTTTCGGGACATTAGAACCACAAACTTTCTTTTTAATAATACATGAAGTTGCCTTAACAAATCCTTATGGAAACAATAACAGCAGCAGTTAATGACTGGTTTTAGTTAATGACCCATTAACATGTTAGCAAAGCAGCCACTAACTGATATTTGGTGAGAATCAGTTTCAAAGGGGAGATTAATATTAAAATATGGTGTTGATTTATTAACTGATACTTTTTTAAGGTATTACCTTCTATCTGGAGCAATGAATACCCACTTCAGTGGCGGTGTTGGTAAATCAGCAATTCCATGAGGGTTAATAATCTGTTTTGCTCCAATCAGGCAACAGAAAAAAAAAAGAATTAGCTGTCTCTTCCCATGGATTTTATTGCTGAGGTAAATTTCAGTCTTGGATGATGCTTTAGAACAACATTCCTACTGTGGGTCTTAACAGGACACTTAGAAACCTGAGCCATGCAAAAACAGCAGATATGAAGACCTGATTTGCCTAATTAGGTCAGGGAAAAGGCCTTTCCATCAGTTCTTTACTAAGGAGGCCAGTAAAACAAATAACATTAAAAAAGCACGTCCCTCTTGCAGGCAAGAAACTGCATCAGCTGAGAGAACTAAACCCACTTCTTTAATGAAATTACTTAATAACCATTTTTATGCATGTGTCACAGGCCAAAACTCCCTGTTCTATAGCTTATACCTATCCTCCTGCACAACACAAGACTCTGAGTCTTCATCCTTGTGGCCATGATTGTTGTTGGAGTCAGTGCTGTTCTGTGCTGTTCATGCTCTTTCTGTGTGTATTATAAGTTTGTGTCATGTATATCTCTGCTTGATGCTTTGTTTTCACTTCAGATAAGGTAGAGTAAAATAAACCCCCCCAGTACTTAGAGGTGAAGGTGACAAAGTCTGTGGTACTTCTTGAGGAGCAGGTTCCATATTCTGGCATGAACCTCCATGAACCTTCATTGAGGAAGGGAATCTCAATCCATCCCACTCCTGTCAGTTACATGCCAGTGTCAGCAATAGATTCACAGAGCCTGCAGAAGGATCATAGCTCAGCAGCAGAGCACCTGAAGAGCAGTACAAAGGGGTTCCAGACACTCCAGCCAGTAACTCAGCTGCATCGTGGGCCCAAATTATATGCCTCTATGCAAATGCATGTAGCATGGGCAATAAACAAGAGGAGTTAGGGACCTGCCCACACCCACAGGGCTATGATCTTCCTGGCATCACAGAGATGTGTTGGGATGGCTCTGGTGACTAGAGTGTTGAAACGGAAGGCTAAATGATCTTTAGGAAGGAGAGGAAGGGGATACAAGGAGGGCTGCCCTTGATGTCCCTGCTGACATCAAGGACAACAAGAAAAGATTTATAGGTATTTCAGTGATAAAAGAAAGATTGAGGAAAATGAGGGCCCTCTCTGGAAAGAAATGAGAGAACTGGTTACCTGGGATATGGAGAAGGCTCAGGTGTTCAGTGAGGTTTTTTTTGCCTCAGTCTTCACTGGCAAGTTCTCCAGCCACACCAACCAAGTCACAGAAGACAAAAGCAGGGACTGTGAGAATGAAGAACTGCACGTCGTAGGAGAAGATCAGATTTGAGACCATCTAAGGAATCTGAAGGTGTACAAGTCAATATGACCTGTTGAGATGCATTTTCAGGTCCTGAGGGAACTGGCACATGAGGTATCTAGAGCCACCATCAATCATGTATGAGAAGTTGCAGCAGTCCTTTGATCATCCCATTGACTGGAAAAGGGGAAATATAACCTCCATTTTTAAAACGGGAACAAAGGAAGCCCCAGGGAACTATTGGCCAGTCAGTCTCACCTCTGTGCCCAGCAAAATCCTGGAGCAGATCCTCCTGGAAACTATGGTAAAGCATGGGGAAATAAGGAGGTGATTGGTAACTGCCAACATGGCTTCACTAAGGGCAAATCGTGCCTAACATTTTGTGGCCTTCTACAACAGGGTTATGGCATTGGTGGGTTAGGGAAGCACAGCTGCATTGCCTACCTGGACTTGTCCAAAGCATTTTACACTCTCTTGCATGGCATCTTGGTCTCTAAATTGGAGACCTAGATTTGAGTCTTACATCTGGGAAAGAATAACCCCTTGGAACAGCAGAGGTTGGGGAATGAACTCTTAGAAAGTAGTATAGGGGAAAGGGACCTGGGGGTCCTGGTGAACAGCAGGATGAGCATGAGCCAGCAATGTGCTCTTGTGGCCAAGAAGGCCAATGGCATCCTGAGGTGTATTAGAAGGGCTGTGGGCAGAAGGTCAAGAGAGGTTCTCTTGCCCCTCTGCTCTGCCCCTATGAGACTGCATCTGGAATATTGTGTCCAGTTCTGGGCCCCTCAGTTCAAGAAGGACAGGGAGCTGCTGGAGAGAGTTCAGCACAGGGCCACAAAGATGAAGGGAGTGGAGCATCTCCCTTATGATGAAAGGCTGAGGGAGCTGGGACTCTTCATCTTGGAGGAGACTGAGGGGTGATCTCATTAATGTTTACAAATACATAAAGGGCAGGTGTCAGGAGGATGGAGCCAGACTCTTCTCAATGATGTCCAATAATAGGACAAGGGGCAATGGGTACAAGCTGGAACATAGGAGGCTCCAAAGAAACACAGGGAAAAACTTCTTCACCGTGAGGGTGATGGAGCACTGGAACAGACTGCCCAGAAAGGTTGTGGAGTCTCCTTCTATGGAGATGTTCAAAATCCATCTGGATGAATTCCTGTGTGACCTACTCTTGGTGGCCTGCGCTGGCAGGGGGTTGGACTAGATGATCTTTCGAGGACCCTTCTAATCCTGAAGATTCTGTGATTCTGAGATTTGACAGATGGACCACTCAGTGCACAAGGAATTGTCTGGATGGTCCCACTCATAGAGTTGTGGTCAATGGCTCGATGTCCAAGGGGAAAGCAGTGATGAGTGGTGTTCCTCGGGGGTTGATGTTGGGATAGATGCTGCTTAACATCTCTGTTGGTGACATGGATAGTGGGACTGAGTGCACTCTCAGCAGTCTGCTGATGACACCAAGCTGAGTGGTACAGTTGACATGTTGGAGGGAAGAGATACCATCCAGAGGGGCCTGGACAGGCTTGAGAGTTGGGGCTGTGTGAACCTCACCAAGGGCAAGTGTAAGGTCCTGCAAGGGTTGAGTCAATCCAAGCAAAATACAGTCTAGCCCTGAGGAGAAAGGCTTGGGGACATTGGTTGGTGCAAAGCTCAACTTGACTCAGCAATGTGTACTTGCAACCCAGAAAGCCAACTATATCCTGGGCTGCATCAAAAGAAGTGGGGCCAGCAAGTGCAGCAAGGTGATTCTCCCCTTCTCCTCTGCTCTCATGAGACTCTGCCTGCAGTACTGTGTTCAACTCTGAGGCCTCAGACCTAAGAAGGACATAGACCTGTTTGGACAAGTCCAGTGGAGAGCCATGAAGATGAGAAGGCTGGAGCACCTCTCCTATGGAGACAGGATGAGACAGCTGGGAGAAGGCTGACAAAAAAGCTGGAGAGAGACTTTTATAAAGGCATGTAGTAGTAGGACAAGGGGTAATGGCTTCAAAACAAAAGATAGTAGATTTAGATCAGATATTAGGAAGTTATTCACTGTGAGGGTGGTGAGGCGTTGGACTAGGTTTCCCAGAGAAGCTGTGGATTCCCCAACCCTGGAAGTGTTCAAGGACAGATTGGATGGGGCTTTGAGCAACCTGGTCTAGTGGAAGGTGTCCCTGCAGGGAGATTGGAAGTAGATTACACTTAAGGTCCCTTGTATGCCCCAAATCATTCTATGATTCTATGAAATTGCTATATTCTATGCATTAAGTTGTTTTTGTTTTTCTACAAAATTACAGAGTTATTGATCATTGCCATAATCTTCATTACTTCTCAGAACTGAAGGCTATAAGTTCGCCAGAGAAACCTTTTCTTGAGTTCATACAAAATTGAAAGACAAGCACATTCATGGCACATTTGCTGGCGAGCCTTGCCTGCCTGAGCAATTGCCCAGTCTCAGCAGACTTCCTTCCCTAATTCTTCTCTTCAGTGTGTGTCAGCCTGTGCCATGTCCCAAGTATCCTTGGTCTTTCTATCAGGAGAGCTTGACTGTTTTGCAGAGAATGAGACATTTTTCTCCTCCAACTCTGTAAATAGAGCCACTGAGGTACAGAGACATGAAATGTGTGACTGCAGGCTACTAGTTCCAACCCCTCCTAGGGCTTTGGTCCCATGCTACTCATTCAAAGTGGTTTTATTTAGTAGTTAGATTCTTTTCTGTTGTTAGTAAATAGGTGTTCTAACATCTCTCTGTGGGGTACACAGTGGCTGAAATTACAGTTGCACAATTGGAACCAAATAAGAGGCAAGGTCCCTCACCGTCCATCATAGGTTGACAGATGGTAAAGACATGCCAGTAGGTACTTTCCTGCCTGAGCATGTTCAGGCACAATAAAACATTATGAAATGGTCAGGTAATAGCCATTATAAGCCAGCTTTCATTCTGACTGGCATCCTGCCAGCAATATTTTGGCCAGTCAACTAAAGAGAGTATTCATCTGAAGTTGACCAATGGCATTGTTTTCCTTTGTGGTCTGTGTGTGTGTATGTGTGCATTTCTGGTTTTGAACACTTTGACTGTTAGCTAATCACTTAGAGATGCCTGTCCTCTGAACAATTTACTTCTTCTAGAGCCACCTGACCAAGAAAAAGTGAGCAGGTCAGCTCACAGCCCTCTTAGCTTTAAGACACTACCAGGATGGCGAGGGCAGATGGAGCTGAAAGAGAAGCCCAAAAGAAATCTGTCTATGGAGAAATGTATTCACTTGAGTAACCCAAAGTCCTTTGAATTCCTCTGAAAAACTGTACACTAACAGCATCACTGTAAAAAAGTAATGTTAATAAAGGGAGACCTCATTCATGGATCAGTTACCGATACACCAACAATTTATTACTGAGCTATTGTGAAGTGAAGCCTTCACATGTTGATTTTGTTCAATATGAAACCACTGACACCAGTGAGGGTTTCCCCACATGTAGTACTATCTTGAGCTTTGCCTCTTTAAAGAGAAAACAGATTTATTTGAGATTATTGCCGTGTCAAAGGAAATTAGACGTTCAGTCATGCTGTTTCCTTATTGGTACCACCCACTGTTTCCAGTTACTGAGAATCACTATAAAACACTGTGGATTGGCTCTTAGTTGATGCAGTCTGTGTTTTATTTCAGGAGAATGAGGCCTGCCTTTTTTTAGAAAGCATTTATTTAAACATGTGCTCAAGAGGTTGTCTTCTGTTCAAAATGCCTCACCCTATTTTTGAGTCTTTCTTTCTCTTTTCCACAGATGAACTGTGGTAAGATACATCTCAAAAAATAAAATGAAATAAATGAGGAGTTCTCTGAGATGATAAAGGGAAGTGGAGATGAGGCATATTCAGGAAGTGAACCCTGCACTTTAATTTGGAGCAATAATAGCACCTAAGCAGTGGCAAAATACCTAACATTGCCTGGGCTGTGATAGCCTTCCCACATTTTGGGCTTAGATAGAACCTGAAACTGAGCTATGCATGTCAGCCGTGGCCAGGTAGAGATGACAGTGAGGGATTTTTGTTCAGGTTTGGGGAGTTTTCAGACTTCTTGGCCCAACTTGGTATAACTGATGAAGCCTTTTAAAAATTATTATTTATATAGGAAATGCTAGCAGAAATCACATTGCTGCTTTGTGGCATGAGAGGGAATGATACTATGCAATTCCTCACCTGTCCTGAGGCTCTTCTTGATGAGCATTCACAGGCCTGAAGTGATCTCCCCACTTTGTATGTTTTAATGTGCAGCTAAGACAGCTGAGTCGGTAAGTAAAAAAACCCAACAAAACACCACACCACAGTCTGTGCTACCTTAAGCTTGCTTGCAATACCTAGCTTTGATCTTCATCTAATCCAACTCTGATATTTGGAATGAGCAATTTGGTTGGAGCCTAAGTGAGGTTGGTGCTTGGATAAATGCCAGCTTGCTGATCCTCTGTCTGATGAAGACTGTGGGAAACAACTGGAAGATTTGGCAGAAATTATATTAGCATCCCTGATTGAGAGTGTGCACCTGCCACTTGTTCAGGTCTATAACTCAGGTCTTTCTAAATTACACCTGCTCCTTTTGCATATTTAGTTAGAAGCTGTTGACAAGATTGTGTTTTATCATCTGTGCAACCATTTTTTTTTTCCAAATGCAGGATGGCAAGGCTCAACATGAGACTGGAACCTCATCCGGCCTGGATGTGAGGAACTTCAGCTGGCATAACCCGTCACATGCTCAGACACATTTAACTATATCCAGATGCTTTAGGGAGATCAGGAAAAATAACAGCCATGAGCATGAAAATGGTCGCTGAAAATATGCTTATTTGGGGGTGGGAGGGGGCCTTGTTCACGTACTGAGTTAGCTTTTGTTCCAACTGTCTACAGGTTTCAAATCTTCCTACCCTTCTGAAGAGGACTTGAATCCAGGAATCTTGGCATCAATCTCTCAGAAAGGATCCTGAGGAATAACTGTAATTAGACACTTAAAATATGTTGTAACACATACAGATGCTGGGAGGAGGTAGCTGGATATGGCCTATCCTTCTCTAGTGCCTTCTTTCTTCCTCTCCTCCCTGCTCCTCACATTTTATCCTTTTAACATTCATAGATTTAGAACCAAGAATACCTCAGTTAACTGTAGTGCGTGTTGTTCATCCAGCCTGAAGAGAAGGTTGAGGTAATTTGATGTAATTACAGAGGGCAAAACTGATCCCCAATTACCTTTTGTACAATATTAAAGTAGTTTTCACATGAAGATAAGATCTTTCATAAGATTCTTCACAATGTTATCTCTGAGAACTATCTCCATAACAATATATATAGTATTAGAGAGATATATATAGTTGTACTTGCATTTGTAATGAGTTGGTTACTTTCAGAAAAAAGAAAGTCCTAGGCAATCAACAGAAAGACTTGAGAGGTTTTCATGAATTAGAAATTAAATTTTATGTTCAGAAAATCATAGGGAATGGAAGAATCTCTATAAATTCTCAGGTTCTTGTATGTCTTGCTCTATGCTTCTGTGAAAAAAAAAAAAATCAGCAGCTGAGTATCCTTGTAGAACTATAGATATGTCTACAGTTACCTCCTGTCTTTTCTTGCCCCAGAGCATGTGTGAAGATGCTTTTGTCTGGAGGGTGACAGAGAGAGGAAAATCCTGACTTGCTCCCCAGCACATGGTGGTCTGTTGCACTTCTGAAACAGAAGTATGGAAATGGAATAGAGGAAGTATCCTTCCTCTTGCCTTCCTTTGTCACCCCATACTCAACTACTGAGAGCACTAACTTTGAAAGTGGGAGATCCAAGTTCTAGTGTATCTATGCTTGCTTTGGAGAAGGACGTTAACTCTGTTGCCCCAGAGAAGATAAGATTACTACGGCATATGACACCTTGGAAGTATCCTTGGTCTTGCTATATGAAGAAAGTGTGGAAAAGTACTACTTTGGGAAAAAAAAATAGGAGCAAGGTCTCCTAGGCAAATGAACTACCATGAAGAAGGTAGTGCAACTAGAGTGCACCTTTTCTTTGATATTTGCTAGAGACTAATTTGAACCCAGCTCTATGATGGGTGTAGAAAAAGTGCAGAAGTCAATTGTCTCCTCTTCTGCTTCCGAGAGAGGACAGTGTCAGCACTCAGCCAATAAGCACATCTGTGCCACTGCACAGTGAATGTTAGGGCATCTCTCTTTTAGGTCTTTCCCATCAGTTGATGTGCCTTTCCACTTAGTTTCCTCAAATCTTGTTCTGTAGTACCTAATCCTTCTATATGAAGTAGTCGGATACTGGGTTCTGAGTTCTAGCATGTATGAGAACACTTCAACTTGGCTTTGGCAACACTGATCATTTCAATACCTGAATCCCTTAGTGGATTATCCCTTGCCTTCCCTGTGCTTCAGTACTTCTTCTTTCATATAGGAATAACACCACACTACAAACTCATAGGGATGCTGTGGAAGATAAATGCCTGTAAGACTGTCATGAGTTGAGGCATAGTTCTAAGGCAACAGAAGTAGCCAAGGAAGTCACGAGGAAGAGTCTGAATCCCATCTCTTCATACTAGAAGTACTATTTACAATTGTCTGTCCACCCTGAGGAATGCCAAAGCACTGTCACTGTGACTGGATTCCACATACACAGTTGTTATTCACTCAGCATGAATCTTTCAAGACCACTGGGAAATCTCTCCTAAGAAAAATTGTGGATACAAAGACAGTGAGAATTTGGAAGGATAACTTCTTCATTAAAAAAAGGCTGTGCAGCATCCTCACATTTTAGTATTAAGATACATTCCTAGACATTCACTACTTGTCTGCATGAAAGCATTTGCAGTACAGCTTACAAGCTATACAACCAGGAAGTAACAGCAAAAGCCCGTAATGTAAGAACCAATAATGAAACCATTTGACAAGTTTTTCTAATTCCCTTTGTTAGTTTAACAAGCCATTTTGATAATTTCAAATCAAGAGGAGAATATTTGTCTCATTGGTCTATTATTCCTTTTAGAGGAAAGTATATGTAAAAGACTACGAAAAATGTTTCTGGATACAAGATTCCTGCTATCCATCCTATAATAAAGAAAATGGTATTATTCTCTAGAAGGCTTGCTGATATTTTTGTTTAATTTATGTAAGAAGGAAGAGGAAGCCAAGTCCATGTTCAGAATCTAACAAATCATTAATTCAGTGGTTTTGCAGTTTGCCTTAATTTGAAAATGTATTATTTTTATTTTCCTTTTCTTCTTTTTCTGAAGAGTTCTCTAGCAGGTATTATGAGGCATTACACAGATTTCCACTTCATTCAATTTACTGTCAAGGGGAAGAAACTTTTAATTACTGATTTGAGTACTGAGAAATAAAGAAGACAATTAGTTAAAAAACCACTTAGAGAAACACCTTTCCTCCCCTTCCCAAGGCTCAAGTTCAGTCCAGACACCTCTCCTCCAACTCCCTATTCTCCCTCCTTTTGTTGCAGGATACACTCAGTCCTTTCAGAGATGCAATAGGCAGCAAGGAGGCTGCAGTCAATGTGTAGTAGGGGTTTTTTTTGTTGTTGCTCCTTTTTTCTTTTTTCTTTTGTGGCTCCTTTTTTCTTACTCATTTCCTCTGCTTTGGCATGCATTCCTCCATGGGCTGCACTCTCCTCGGGGGTCTCCCTGCGCTGGTGTGACTTGTTCAGTGGCCACAACATCCTCAGAGGCAAACTGTCTTCTTGGGTGTCCTGTTGGGCATCCTGCATCTCCTTGAGTGTATGTCCTGTGTCAGGTCTTACTATCCATTCTTAAACCTGCCTGAAGAGATGGAACTGTTAGCTGCTCTGACTGGCTGCAGTATTAATGCATGATGGGTCAGTGCTGCCTATTTCCAAGATGGCTTGACCCAGTTGTCACCATCACAAGGCACTACTTTGGTCTCCCTCCCACACAGGACATTTTGTAAACCACCCCTCCCCCCCGCCCCAGTCCTGTCAGATATGTCCATGAGATGTATCAAAAATATATACAAATCATTTAGTCTCTAAATATCTTGCTGGGAAGATAACTATGTTGACACCAAGACCATATCCATCTTTTCAGTTGTCTCTAATTTCCCTATCCTTTCTTTGTCACTGCCAACAACACTTCTATCCTTACAGCTACTCTGAGACATACTTTGGAGCTTGCTTTTGACATATGTCTCTCTCACACCTCACATATCCAGAACTTGTTGCTTTTTACTGAGCATAAGCATGATCTGCCATTTTTGTTTTCCTCCCATAACCACATTGTGTGTCCTGTTCTCTGCTGCAGCCATTTCTACCACTGCAAGTGCTTACTCTGTGACTATCCAAGTACATGTACTCACCTGTTTTCTTGCAAAAGACAACTCAGAAGATAATTTTCCTTACTAGTCCAAAAGTTTAAAAACCTACAAATTCTGTGCTTTCAAAGCTTTTGCCTCTACACTCTTGTCTTAGTCATTGTTTCAAGTATTACAACTTCCTTTGTTTTTGGATGCTATTGCTTTGCAGTGGAGTTTTGTGCCTTTATCACAGTCTCTTGTTCAGCTCCATAAATAACCACTTCAGATTTTCTTTCATGTGCCCTCTTCTGCAGGTCATGATGTTCCAAAGCCCTGTCTCCATTTGACCTCTGAGTCTACCTCAAAAGGCCTCATTTTGCTTTGTTGTTTGTGTGACTACATTTGCCTTAGAGGGAAAATAGTTTTTTAATATTCCTTAACCTGATGCTCGGGTGTGTGATTGCCCAAGGAGAAGAGCTGTTGCTTTTCCCCATGCAGAGAATGAGCTAAGTGTCCATAGGATACAGGTCTAGGCTCTGTGGTTTGGATCTCAATCCAAACTAGCACTGCCACCTGTCTAGAAGAAAACATTACTTTCTGGAGAGCTGTAGCACTCTCTCATTGACTCGTGTGTTAGTGGTAAATAAAGCTATTCCATTCACAGAAAGATTTATAACTCGGCAAGGATACTGCGGGTACAAAAGGTCAGCAGTTGCAGTACTTCCTTTAAAAAACGATTTTGTACGGCTGATCAAACGACCTTAAAAACGAGGAAACACCGTCCTACATCTAATCCAGTCTAACACTTTTCCCTCCAGAGTGCCATCGAGAATGCACTGTATCACGACGAAGCACGCATTTTCTGTGCACGCACAGTCGGCACTGCTAATGCCGTTATATATTATTACAGTGAAACGGGCTACACTTATTTTTTTCCTCTTGGCCGGGCTTGCTCTCCCTCTGCGGCGACCTGAGGGTGCTTTAAGACCGCGGGGGCTGTGGCTAGCGCTGCCGTCCGCCGCACCGGGAGGCAGGGGAGGTGACCGGCGGTCTGAGCGCGAGCGGAGCTGCGGGAGAGGGAAGATGCGCCCGGCCGCCGCCGCGCCGACGGGAGGGGTGTGAGGAGCCGTCTCGCCGCGGCTCGGGGCCGGCCGCGGCCGGGGATGCTCCCGCGCTGGCGCCGGCGGCTCGTGTCACCTGTGGCCCTGCCCGCGGCGAGCCGCGGGCGCCTCCCCGAGCCCGGGACACACCTGGGCGCCGCGCCCCCGCCGCCCGCCCCCGCCGCCGGCCGCCTCTGCCCCCGCCCGAGCGCCGGGCGGCGAGTGTCGGCGGAGCCGCGGGGCTGCAGGCGGGGCTGAGCGCTCGCTGGGCGGACGAGCGGCCCCGCAGGCTCCGAGCAGCCACCAGCCGCGGGAGGAGGCGGCGGCCGGACCCGCTGCGCGCTGCCTGGCAGCTCCGGCCCGGCCGTGGGCGCGGCGGGCGAGGGCGAGCCCGAGCCCCAGCCCGGAGCGGGGAGCGGGCGAGCGGCGGGGGCATGTGGATGTTGGCCGTCGCCTTGCTCCACAGCATCTCGCATGGTGAGCGCTCGCTCAGGAGCTCCTTCGTTTGCGCCTCCTCGGGAAGGGGAGCGGGTCGCGGTCGCGCCTGTCGGGTTGAACGCGTCGCGCAGGCTGTTTGCAGCCGTGGGGAGAAGGGCGAGATTGCTCTGTAATCATTTAAACTAGCTTACCTAGCAAAGTGACACCCCATCGCTTAACAGTATTTCTACAACCACCAGGAAAACCTTCGAGGGGGGTGGGTAGGTACTAAGGACGTTTTCTTCCCCTGTCGTACCCTTGTTGTCCGTCCTTGTCTCGTGGTTCCCCCTTGTCCCTCGTCCCCGTTTTGCAATAGAACAGGTTCTTCTGAAACAGAAGGAATAACTAACTCTGTGCTGTTTGTCACCTTGCATAGGAAAGAAAATTAATGCATGTGGTATTTGCAAGGTCTTAGTTTGTGCTCTCTGATGTATTTAAAAGGTTGTATGCGGTAGCTGTGTGTGTTATTTCTGGTGGCTTCTATCTAACAGTTTCCTATTAATCAGTATATATCTTCGGAGAAACCAAGTTTAGACATAGGTTTTAAAAATATTTATTGTGGTCGTGGAAGTGTAGAAAATAATGATTGGGGCAGACTTCCAAGGCACGGAGGAAAATAACATTTTGTCACTAGGAAATATTGACTTCTTGAGAATTCATCTTCTAATATTAACTGCTGAAGACAAATGAGAGCTCCCTTAAACTCCACCACCATCACCCTACCCCCATATCTTGTAAAGCTTGTTTGGGGGAATGATTATTATTTATGTGAAAAGCCTACAACACTTCAGCTGGACATAGACGTGTAGGCATTTTGCCATTTTCCCATAAAGCTTTGCCAACTCCCATCAGTCATGACCTGAAACAGCTGCTGATCACTTTTGAAAGCTCCAAGTGATGAGATCTTTGTATGCTGTGGTCTATGATAATTACCTGTTGGGCTGAAAGTGAGGTATATGAAAGAAAATCTAAGTATAGAAATGAAAACCTGTCGTTACAGTGTTAGATGAAGATTTTGGCATGTGAATTAAAACTATTTTGAAAAAAGAAATGACAATTGTTAATGTGCTATAATTTTTTCTTCACTTCTAAATTGACAGTGAACCTGAACTTCCATTCAGGAAAAAAAGAGATGAGATCGTTATGGTTTCCTTATTCTCATACAATTGCTTTGTTATTGTAATTTGAATATACTAGTCAAGAAACTGTATGGAAATATTGAACTTATACAGCAGAATGTTTCAAATCTACTGAATTTTTCTTTTTCCAAAAAGGAAATATTATGTCAATTAACTTTTTGATTGGCCTTAAACTTAAACTTATATATGAAAGTTAGTGAATTTCTGTGAATTGGCTTTGAAATACCTTTGCAACAGTAACAGAAATGAGGACTAGCAGATCACAGAAATAATACAGTACTCAGTCAAGTGAAAGCAAATACTTGTTTTATATCGTATCATATCATATATGGAATAATAATGCATATGTTGCTCCTGGGGAATATTTTCTTGCCTCAGCATCTGGCATTTTCTTTGGGTTATTTTTTTTTAATCTATTTTAGTAGAAATCCTTCTTGATCTGTTTATTGACTTTTAACCAATTAAGCATAACTTTGGGGATTTTTATATTGACGTCTCAGGCAAAAGCAAGGAGATCAAAATAGTAAGAAGTTGTTCTCTCAGCATTGCTGTGTGAGAAAGACAGGAGATGTTATGTGAGATAGGTATATCTTTTTAAGACATAGCTTAACTTTCAGCTAAAAGATGCTTGAAGCCCATTGTGTTCTGGTCATATAATTTCAAAGAAAGAGATAGCAGAAACAGACAGGATCCAAACATAAATGACAGAAGTGACAGAAGCAGGAAGGAATACTGTGTGAGATGAATATAAGGTAGGGAGAGGCAATAGTATGCTTAAGAAAGAGATGAATCAGCAAGGATGTGATAACTGTATATAAAACAAGATGTGTAAAATGAGCATCCCCATTTGCTCTGGAGGCAAACATTGGCGTTCTGTGTTATGTGTCAAGTACCTCCATAAGACTGTAGCCTGCATGCCACCTCTGTATCTTGAGGTGTGGGGTGACATGTAGGGATTTTTTTGTCTGTAATTTTGGAAGAACTATTCTAGAATACTGGAGAGGGAAAACACAAAACACTCTCCAAGGAAAATGAAGTACTACAGCACCAGTCTTCATTGTACCCAGATCAGCTTCTATGTGGAGAATGAAGTCAGTGGTTCTGCCACAGAATCCCTGAGGCTGACCTTTGGAGATCTAGACCAACCCTGCTGCCGAAAGCAGGGTTATCTACTATAGCAGGTTGCTCAGGATTGTGTTCTGTCAGGTTTTGAATACCTCCATGGATGGAGATTCCACAAATTCTGTGAGAAACCTAGTCCAGTGTTAGACCACCCTCACTGTAAAAATAAATATATATTTAAATATATATATGAAGTCTTATGTTTAAATGGAGCTTCTTCTCTTCAGTTTGTATCTGTTGCCTTTTGTTGGTTCACTGGGTACCACTGGTAAGAGTCAGGCTACATCTTTATACCATGTCATCAGGTATTTTTATGTGTTGTTAAGATTTCCCTGAGCCTTCTCTTCTCCAAGCTAAATAGTCCCATCTCTCTCAGACTTTCCTCATGTATCAGATTCTCCAATTATGTCTTTGTGGTTGTTCACTAGACTAACTCGAGTGTCTCTGCATCTTTCTTGGACTGAGGAGCCCAGAACTGGTACACAGTGTTCTTGTCAGTAATGACATGACAATTGTGACTTTTCTCCTTTGATATCAGACCAACATACTGCTGTCACTCATGTTTACACAGCTTTTCATTTTACTGTGTAAACTCTTCACTGGATAGGATATCTCATTGCTTCTCTGTGACATGTTGCTCTCTTCTACTGCTGAAGTCCTTCCTTCATAGTTCTGCCCTAACAAACTTCTCCCATGAAGTACCTGGAGCCATTTGTCGTCTCTAAACAGTGCATCAAATTCCTTTTGTTTGCCAGACTCAGTCCTTTTCTGTTCTTGTATAAGAATTTCCTCCTCAAAAGACAAGATCTCCATTAGCTGCCTTCAAATCCTGCCTGTGAGCTTGCTGCTATTTGAAAACTTGGCAATAGTTGGCTGCTGTGGACATTGTTCATCTCGCTTAATTTGAAGTGTTTATGGTGTGAGTCACTGCAGCTTCTCCATATAGTGAATGGAGAGAGAGGAACAGGGACTTCAGGGACTTCTAGGGTGCAATTTCTTTCCTACTTTGGGCAACCACTTTAAGATGGGAGAAATCATCTCTTAACCATGCCTATTCCTCTGTTTTCACTATTAAAGGAGACCTACATATCTGGTTGAGAGATGGAGAAGAGTCTGCTTCATAACCTTTGTGCTTCTGTCGATGACTTAATGACTTAAAAGGCATGAAGAATGTATCTATCTTATCTGTGAAAAATTTGCATTAGTAAAATTTATGTTCTGTATTGAAAAGTAAACGCAAATGTGGCGTCCTTCATAGTTTTCTGTTTCCTTTGTTCATAAATATAGACAATGACAGGTTATTGAAAATGCATTATGGAGTCAAAATTATTTGCACAGTGGTGTGAAAGCATACAGTTTTTTGGTGATTTATGATAACGTGAATAAACTATGGGCAGGCAAGAAAGAGTTAAAAAAAGGGAGGAATTGCTATTAATTTTTGGGACTACACTGGAAAACATCCATTTGCACCAGGAAAGAGGCAGAGCACTACAAGGCTTTGCAAGTAGAACCAGTTGCCAGATTTGGTGAGAGCTGTAATGTGGTGCATGGCCATGAGGCTTAGTAGTGTTGGCTTAGTAGTAGATTGTCCTTGAAGACAGAGGCTTCTGATCCTTGAGATCAGCCTCTGCTAAAGTCTTTCCAGTATATGTTCTCTGGCCCCATGAGCTGTCAGGAGTTTTTATTTTTGTATATTCCATCCTCTCTTCTAGTTAGTCCCTCTTCACTGGAATACCTCTTGCCTAAAGCTTTTGTTAAGGTCTCCTCCTCTGATGCCATGCCATCAAATGTTTATGGCCTCACAGAGTAGAAACAAGAATTTTACCTGGAAATAATACAGAGGCTTTACTTTTCACATACAAAGTCTATGTGCTACAAAGGAAAAAATCTTCTATATGGGCAAATGATGACATATGAGAAGTGAGAATGGAGAAGGTCTGGTTTTACTTTGTATTCCTGAGTCATAGGGTAGTCTGTCTGGGGAACCTATGACAGCCTGCTGCTGTTCTTGTTGTATTATCCATGACAACAAGTTGGCAAAGAAAGTATTCCTTACGGTTCTCACTGTTGCAACCTCCTTGAGGAGACGACTGGAGCTTATGATGCAAGAAACATCATTGTGACCAAATTCTCTCATGCAGTCCACACGTATAACTCAATGGAAGCAGGAAGAAAAGCAGATTGAAGGGCTACCATTGCCCCACATGAGCAAATGTAATTTATATCCATTTCCTTTCCACGTTTTAATGCCCCTTCCCCCATGATAGGCTGTTGCTTGGCAACCCTGCCTCCTTGCTGCACTGCTCCTCTGCGGTTCTGCTGCTCCCCCCACCTCCCCCCCCCAACCCCACCCTGGCCCCCTCCTTTGCCCCGGGGTTGGGACTAGCATGTGCTCCCAGCAATCTGCAAGAAGACATATTGCTTCTTCATCAGTACTTAGAAACAGGTAGGAGCCACACAAGGAAGATGAGACTGTGGAAAATGCTGTGCGTTTTCTGAGGCATGGCAAGCTCAGCTCTTCTTGGTGCTTTCTGCATATTGACTCTGGTCAGGGTGGGTACTGGCTCCCAACAGTTCGATTCTTCTTGTGTTTATGTGGTTGTTACTCTGTGTAAGCTGCTGGCATCCTGAGCAGGTAACAGCAGAATTTGGCTCAGGACCAGGGGTAACCTTCTTCCTACATAATTACAGTACTTAATGGATGCACTGTAATAATTATTAAAGGGAGGTCTGCAGAGTTTTGAAACCATCATTTGTTTTTTTTTAAAGAAAATCCTTGTTGAAGCTGTGATATTCCTTCAAATTTCCCTTTTTATCCATTACTTTTTAATAAGAAGCAGCTATGTGTGTATATATGTATACCTGTATCCAAACCCAGAGTAGTCCTAGATCTCTTGTTAAAAGGCTCTGACTCCTAAACCAAATAATGAAAAAACAGATTTAGAAATGAAACAGTACTTTTGACTCAGCCTTTTGATGTTACAACATTATGATATGTACTCTGTGGCATAGCTATGCCTATGATTTCAGTATATGTAATTCATTCCATCATATCTTGGCATTAAAATCATTTCGTGCTAGTGGTCTTTAATGTCTTGTCTTTATACATACATCAGACACACAAAGGGGTTTAGTTCATCTTTATTTTGAGACTTTTACATTGATATCTTTGGTCTCATAATGCTTATATGTCATATTATGCTAGTTGCTCTTATGAGAACCATTTAGCACCAGGAGAAGACCTTCTGTGAGCCCAGATTTTCTTGTAGCCAAGATAGCTGTGTGATACATTGTGGGCTGTGTGCCTAACCTTCTTCAGCTATTTTACATACACTATGCCCCTTACCCTCTCTTTTCTATGGTAGGAACAAGCTTGTCTGTATGAAGATGTGAAAATTAAAAAAATATTCCTCCTGGCTTCTCTCCTCTGAAAAGGAGTATTTTTCCTTTAGTTCACAGTCGATCTCTAAACAGACAAGAATCTTGTCTTTTCTGTTTGTTTTGCAAGGTGCAATACAAAAAAGTTTATGGCACCAAAAAAAAAAAAAATCATTGCCCTACGTTTTGAAGATGTTGTTTTAAAACAACAACAAATCTGGTATTTTCTCAAGAAAACATGAATCATACACAGGGTTTAAAAATCATTCTCACAGACTGGATTTTTCCATGCCTTACTCTGGCATGGTTTTCTAAGAAACATCTTTGTCCACTCTTCCCTTCTCTCTAACAACTTTTTAACCTTCTGACCAGTTTCAATCAATTTGTTAGGTGGGTCTAAGTAGAATATAGTTAAGTCATCGCTTTTATGTGTGCATAAACATTCACCTGGGCAGAGAGGAGATAGACTCCAAGTTCTTGAAAGCATTGACAAAAAACTAATAGACATATGATAGATCTTCAGTCTTCTGACTAAATATCCAGAGTAAATGATTTTTTTTCCCACTGATTCTGTGTTCACAGAACCACCTGATGGGGTAAGCTTGCTCATTCATGTCTTCCAGATGTTACTGGAACCCCAGGAAAAAGATGCAGAAGAAAAGAGTAACTTCAGGCAGGGGAAAAAAACCAGGCCCACTCCATTTTATGCTTTCAAGCTAAATGTGTATTAAGTCATCTACACTGTTCTGAAAGCTGCTGCTTTAATTCATGAACATACCAAGACCGAATGGTTAATTGTGTGTATACTGTAAGGACAGGTCATGCGAGAGAGCACATTTTTTTGCCAGATAACAATATTCTTGCACATTATCAGCTTGTACTACTCAATGGCTTCAGCTGAAGTATAGGAAGCAAATGGTACTTATTCCCTTCTGTTTTAGGGGTTGACTGGATAGGTATCAATAGAATGGATGCTTTCACAAGTAATTGTATGCAGATGTTTAGATTTTGTTTGTCTATCTTGATTATTTCCAGCTTTATAGTAACAAACAGAGCATTTCAACTCTTATCTTTATAATGGTATGTCTAGAACTATAAATTGCTTTTAAATTCTTAAGTGTCTCATGGAAAATGTTTTATTTTTGCAGGTTGCTCTGATAAAAATGGCTGACTGTTAGCTTATAGATATAAGCATTAAGCTTGGTAGCCAGTGAACATCAGAAGGTTTAGCAATTGGTTTTGACAAGCGTTCAACATTTATCTGAATCTTTCCAGTATCAAATCAGGCATGAAGTCTTGTGAGGAAAACCTGTTCTCACAAAGCTTTTGATTCTCCTGTTTCCAGACTGATGGAAGTTACTGAAAAGCTTTCCCACTTCTGCTCCTCTTCCCTTTTTAACCTCTGGCCCCTTTATCGCTCTTTGAGTTTACCTTCATTATGAGTACTGTGACAAAGCTTAGGTTTACCTGAAAATTTGGAGAATAGTTGTTCAAACCTATCATCTTCAGCTTCAAAATTGAATCAGAAAGAGAAACTGAAAATGTTAGATTCAGAAGATTGAGATCTTAATACTTTGGACTGGTATTCATTTCTGCCAGATATTCACAAATCCTTTGCATGACGCATCTTTGCATATTTTCATGAAAAAAAGGGGAAAAAAAAGAATTGCTTACTGAAGTATTCCAGGTTTTATTTCTTTATTGTTATTGTGTCGGGGTGGTATGATTCTGGTTTGGTTTTATTTTTAAGCTAACTGGGACTAGAACTCCTTTCTCAGTAGAATTGAAAACATTAAGTCTTACTTAAATGAAAATCATAACTAAATCTGCAACCGAAGTTACATCTGATAACCAATATTTTTCTTTCAAGTAACTATTTGGAAAGAACACAGTCAAAAAAGTATAGTCAGGGAAGGAGGTCAATAATGAGGAGGCAGAAAGATTTAGAAATTGAGGGATGACTGAGTCAAAGTATCACTTCTTCCAGAAACTGGGCTGATTGGTCATTTAGCTTCTGGTTTCACACATGTTCATTTATTATTATTTTTTTTTCCCCAGGTCTTCTGACTGTTGAGAACTTCCTCTTTCACCATGCTTTCTCTTCACTTCCTCTCTGCTTCCCTCCCATTCTTTCTTCCCTCAGGTACTTTTAAAACCATTTTCAAAGCTGAAATTGCAAATGAGATTTTTTGCGTCCTGAATGACAATGAAGGGCTCTGTTTGAATAGTTGAATGCTTCAATGGTAGATATTTGAGTCCCGAAAAGCCCAAAGCCTATGAAACGATCCATGATCTGAATAGAACAAATTACTGCTGCTGCTCCCAGCCCAGTCTCTCCTTGGAAGATTTCTTTGTTTTTAGAAGTCCAAATCAATGCAGGCTTATTGTAAACAGAACATTTTATCTTTTATTGCTGTTGTTTAAAAAAAAAAGAATTTTCCTGCAAGACTGGTTGCAGAAGTTACAGACCAGATACATCATCTTCCAGTAAACGACTGTGAAATATTAAGCCAGTTGGATCATTGCAACCTACTTAATTTTCACAAAGGCACTTTGCATCCATCTTTTCTTGGGTATATGGGTCTGCTGTGGTCATTTCTTGTGTGTCCACTCAACTTAGTATGAGAGTATGATGCCCATGTGTTGCAAAACTAGTTTGCAGACCTTGCCATTTAAGACTTTCAACATGTGTGCTCAACTGACAGCCGGTGGCTGGGTGAATTGTCATCTGACTCATCATGCTAGTGGTATTTCTCTATGTACTTCATGCTGGTGACTCAGGGGACAACTTCAATGCATGTGGCCAGAACTGTCAGAAAATGTATTGATATTCTAGGTGCTCCATAGGAATCAGATGGCTTAAATGCATTGGGGTTTCAGTGAGGTCTTATCCTTGTGCTTCCTGCAGTATAATGTAATCTGAAATGTCAAGTGTCTGAAAGACATTTAGGGTGATCATAGAATCACAGAATCTTAACTTGTTGTGTACTATAGCCATATCTCAAGAGATCTTCCTCATAGAGTTTGTGTGGTAGCTGCAGAAAACACGGATGATCAATCTGATACAGCCAGCTAGTACAAAATCTCAGCTCAATTTAAAACCTTTAACCTTGTTCTAAGATTTTTGACCTGTAATTACAGTTACAGTAATAGTTGCATAGGATATGGGGGTTTGGTGTTTTTTGTTGTTGTTGGTTTTCTTTTTCCAGAGAAGATATAATTATGTGCAAACTCTAATTGAGGTATCTTCCTGGAAAACGACTGTATTTGTTTTAAGAATGCAATCTTAAATGCAATCTGGGGCTGTTTAGTCTACAAAAGAGACTGAGGGGGGATCTTATTAATATTTACAAATATCTAAATGGTGAGTGTTGGGAAGTTGGGGCATCCCTCTTTCTATTGTTTCTAGCAACAGGACAAGGGGTAATGGGATGAAGCTGGAACACAAAAAGTTCCACTTAAATATAAGAAAAAACTATTTCACTGTGAGGGTGATGAAGCAGTGGCACAGGCTGCCCAGGGAGGTTGTGGAGTCTCCTTCCTTGGAGGTCTTCAAGACCCACATGGACATGTTCCTCTGGGGCCTGATCTAGGTGGACCTGCTTTGACAGGGGGGTTGCACTAGATGATCTCTAAAGGTCCCTTCCAACCCCTACTATTCTGGGATTCTATGAATTGAATAATTTTCAGCCACTTAGTCCAGAATATTCTATTTTAATAAAACAAACAACATAAAAAGGGATTTTCCTTGCTTGATGACCCTAACTAGCCCTGATTGCATTTGAAGCCTGGTCATGCTTGATTTTTCAGACTTGAAAAACAGCATTCTGACTGATTTCATGTACTCTGTGTGGAAGTTATCATATAGTCTTGTTTTTCTACTTTGACAGATTGTTTAATGGAGGTTTCAGTCAAGTTATTCTCTGAGCAGTGGAACCAGCAAACCATTTATGCCAAATTATGCCCTGCCTTCCTCTCCCTTCCTTAAACCTAGCTCAGGACTATGATTATGCTGCCTAGTTGGCTGGCTATTGCTAAAAAAAGGTTCTTTAGCCTCTGAAAGTTGGTCTCTTGCCTTTTGGTGCCACAGAAGAACAAATGAAAGGCTTACTTTTTTAGGCTGAAGCTGCTGCTGTTGTTTTAAATAAACTGAAATGTACAGAAATTTGCTTGAGATTGCTTTAAATGAAACTGAAATCTGTTAAGGCCTACCAGAGTTACGTAGATCAGCAAAGAAGGTAGAAAAGTATATTTATTCTATGTGCTGTGCTATATAGCATTGTATTTCTTAAGCTCCAAACATGTTCCGGGCTTCCAATTGGGAAACAAAGTATTTCTGAAAGAGCTGCCTGAACAAATTTGTCATGAACTTCTCCAAAATGCTCTCAAATGAATACTTAGGCATTTCTGCTAGTCACTAGCTCTCTTCTAAATAAAAAGATTAAAGTATTGTCATTTTTAATGCGACTTCACTCCCAATAAGAAGCAAGCTTCCTTCTTATCTTTCCTCCCTCAAGACATTTGTACTTCTCTCTAATTTTTCTTTAACAGTATCAGATGCTATTTTCCACGGAACAGCTTCAGTGGTTACCCATATGTTAAGGGCAACCATGAGCAGCTAGTCCCAGCCCAATATCGGTCCCATCTCTCCTAATTTCACTTCAGGGCGTCAGTCTCTCCTGTCTGACATCCCAGCCAAAATGGGGTGCAGAAAACTAAGCACTTGCATGATGGCTGTGCTTCAGTTGCGACTTTGATTTTCTTATGAATTAGAATGAAGGGCCTTATCAAATGCTTTGGGAGGGTATTTTGGTCTTTTTCTGTATGGCTTTAGAAATACCTCCAAACAGGTGTTGTACTTTCCTGTCCAGCTGTGTTGTGGAGCTTTCTATCCGTGTTCATCCCAAACTCTTCTCAGGGCAACATCCTTTCTCAGGTTACGTGAGCATAAGCTGAGGGTTGGCAGCATGGCAACCTCTGGTGCTATAAAGCAAATAATAATAAAAAAAAAATATTCCTGTGAAGACCTCCAAATGTGAAGTGATCCAGTTTGATAGCACACTGGGTATTCAGCAAGTTGAGATTCCTTATTGCTTTGTTGTGTTTGCTTTTCATCTTACAGCTTAAATTCAGAGTTGCCCTAATGCTGTTATGTATTTCACAATATTGATTTTTTTCTTTTTTTTTCCTCCCTTTTTCCTTTTCCTTTTCAGACCAACCTTCACATCATAGATGTGAAGAAAGAATAGATGTAGAAATTGCTTTTAGTTAGAGAGACTGTAATTTACTCTTTCACTACAGGGGGAAAAAAATTGTTACTGCAGAAAAAGAAACACATGAAAGGCCAAATAGTATCTGGAGCTGCGCAAGCATTGGGAAATGTAGATATACTATTTTTTTCCCCCCTCATTCCTTTCAGTTTCACACATAATCCTAGTCAATTATTCGATGCGCTCGCCTATCTGGGCTGTGACCTTCCAGAAGGGCCCCCTCCTCCAGTCCCCCCCACACGACTTGTCAACACATTAGTCATATACAACTTAGCTGATGCCAAACGGCCGCAGTTCAGCCAACTATTGAGAGGCAGGATATTCCGCTGCCTTCTTCTATTGGTCTTGTTTTTTTCCGCCGTGGAGACTTTGTGGTGCTTTAAGACTGCAGAGGGCTGGGAGCGAGCGGGGCTGACGCGGGGGCTGTGGCTAGCGCTGCCGTCCGCCGCACCGGGAGGCAGGGGAGGTGACCGGCGGTCTGAGCGCGAGCGGAGCTGCGGGAGAGGGAAGATGCGCCCGGCCGCCGCCGCGCCGACGGGAGGGGTGTGAGGAGCCGTCTCGCCGCGGCTCGGGGCCGGCCGCGGCCGGGGATGCTCCCGCGCTGGCGCCGGCGGCTCGTGTCACCTGTGGCCCTGCCCGCGGCGAGCCGCGGGCGCCTCCCCGAGCCCGGGACACACCTGGGCGCCGCGCCCCCGCCGCCCGCCCCCGCCGCCGGCCGCCTCTGCCCCCGCCCGAGCGCCGGGCGGCGAGTGTCGGCGGAGCCGCGGGGCTGCAGGCGGGGCTGAGCGCTCGCTGGGCGGACGAGCGGCCCCGCAGGCTCCGAGCAGCCACCAGCCGCGGGAGGAGGCGGCGGCCGGACCCGCTGCGCGCTGCCTGGCAGCTCCGGCCCGGCCGTGGGCGCGGCGGGCGAGGGCGAGCCCGAGCCCCAGCCCGGAGCGGGGAGCGGGCGAGCGGCGGGGGCATGTGGATGTTGGCCGTCGCCTTGCTCCACAGCATCTCGCATGGTGAGCGCTGCCGGTCCCCACCTCGGGGCTCCTTTCTTCCCTCCCTCCTTCCCTCTCTCCTTCCCTCGCAGCTGGCCGGGAAGGGGAGCGGGTCGCGGTCGTGCCTTTTGTGCTGGAAGCGTCGCGCTGGCTCTTGGCAGCCGTGAGGAGAAGGGCGAGATTGCTCTGTAATCATTTAAACTAGCTTACCTAGCAAAGTGACAGCCCAGAACCTAGCCACGTTACTGTATGCCTGCCTCGTTCGGAATGAGACGGTGCTTGGAGAGATAGGGATAGAGGTGCTTTTTCTTTCTTAGCTGTAAAAGTACAGAATTTTGCCAAGTGCCGTATAAATTCGCCCGAGTGTACGGGGATAATTTGAAGGGCTTTCATCCTGAGCTTTTGCATTGAGATATTGCTTCCTTTTACCTTTTGGTGTGTGGGGTTTTTTTTTTCTTTTTCTTTTTTAATTGCATTTTATTTAATCGGATCGTGCTTTTACCCAACAGTTCTTTTAAAAATGTATTTAAGAAGTAATATTTTAAAATTATTTCCCTTCCATCATTTCACCCTAAAGGTATCTGCTCTGTATTTTTTCCCCCCCTCATTTATGTAAAAATATGCACGGATAAGCATTACATCATCTGTAAATGTGGAAGACTCAGTCAATTATAAAGTTAGGAAGGGGAAATTAGAGTGGAGATAGAATAAGGGTAAACCTGTTTTGGTTTTTTTTTCCCCTCCCTCTTCATTCTGCCAACTCTTTGACAAACATTTATTGTACTTTCTAGATTTTTTTTTAATAGTGAATGGGAGAGTATGTTGGACATTCAGATATATGAGATTGAAACCCATGTCATTTGTGAAAGTGTTTAAATTGCATAACTTATATTAAAATGCATATTAGCATTGCAGGTTTAAGGATAGGAAACAAATTGTGCTGTAGTCTGGGATTATGGCTATTCTGTTACAGTGCTGTCTCCTTCTCAGGTTTGGGAGCGTAGCATTGCCTGTAATGCATCACATCCTGACAGTTAAATCAGGAAGATTAAAACTCACAGTTCTGAAAACAGGCAAAGCAAGTAGACTAGAAAAAGGTTTCTTGTATTGAATGAATGTGAGAGAAGTGGAGGGCAAAAGTGTAACATTTTCCTGGAAGATACAAATAATTGAACCTCTAGCAGAGGGTGAGGAATGAATGCCGGATGAGGGTGCCTTCAAGTCTTGGGTATATACTGGATGCGAAAATACATTGACAAGCATGACCAGTCCAGTACAAATAGCTGGATAGATCACAAATTAGGAGATGAATCTTAACTGTGTATTTAGGACTGTCGTAAAATGTTTTTGTCTTCTGAGTGTCACAGTATGCAAAATGATTAACCCCCCCCATCTGTAAACTTGAACGTTTTGTCTTCCCCCCCCCCCCCGCAGTAAGACAACTGCAACAAGTTGTAACATTAAGAAATTATTTAGCTCGTTAGTGGTTTTTGACAGGCAGCGCTATGCCTTTCTCTCTGTCCTCTTCAGCAAGATACCTCAGAGGGAGAGATTTGCTCTCAATAAGACAGAATCAGGCTGAAAATATATGCTCTTACTGTTGCTACTCATTCAAAACTAAATGTGTGTAAGGATAGAACCCTGTTTCTGTCCAGAAACCTTATTCCCTTTAAAAAAAGAAGAGGCATATATTTTGGTCTACTGTATGAGGGCTATAAATCATATGTTCTTTGCTAGTTAGTCCCCTTTCCAGGGGTTTTTGAAGAACAGAACAGTTCTTGTTTTACGAGGTAGAAATATCGTGAAAACCCCTTTCATTTATGACTTGATCTATGAAGTCGGTAGCAATTTCACTTTCAGTATCCATGTGGCTTTGGATCACAGTCAAACATGAATTTGTATCCCAAAGATTTTTCTAGTTTTTACTAGTATAACATCTAAATGACTGATGCATCTGCATAGACTCTATACCCTCACAGAGCAACATCCGTACATTTATGAATCTAGATGCCAAAAAGAAAATGTTTTTGTGTACAGCAATATTTTAAGATTGAAAGCATTATAGAAATATGTAGTGGATGTAGTTGATAATTCTTTGCAACTTAAGAAGTATGTTTGTTTTTGACATCATACTTGATGTAAAAATGCCTATGTAGTTAGGGTCTTTTTTAAAGGAAATTTTTGAAAGTGGCACCTATCTTCATGTTAAGACTGAAACACTTGGTTTTGTTTATTATTAACACTTAGTTGGACTATCATGTCAGAGTCAGGAGTCAGAGAATAATGTTTTTTTAAAAGGATTTCAGATTTTTAATGCCATGTCGTATCAGATGTGTATCACTTTGAAGGAAATGACTGCATATATAAATAGATATGTCACATACCCATTTATTTTCATTATTCTATCTATATATCTGAACTCCATTGCATATGAGGCAGTATTCTTTTATGACTGTATCTGGGGAGTGTGTGTGGGGGAAGGCTACTGAAGATTACTTGGCTTCTGCCATTGCTTTTTCTTTAGCCCTCGTGGAACCATACTACATTTACTTAAAACAGAAGCACTTACGAGTAGTTTTCAATTATATGTTGCATCTCACTCTAATTTTAACTTAAAATGTGCAAGATTGTTCATGTTTGTTCCTTTTTTGTTGTTGGATTTGGTTTTTTGTTTTTATGTGTTGATTTTTTTTTTTTTTAGGGGAGAAATAACTTGAAAAATAAACTCTCATGTTATGGGTTTAACCTTATAGTTATTGTCTTGGACTAAATTTCTGTCAAAGATAATGGAAGCCATCTGAATAACAACAGCAAAGTTGGCCCCCGTGTTTCCCTACAGCCACTCAGCACAAATACATTTTGTCAAATTAGATATGAGCAGTGTCGCTGGGTAGGCTTTGTGTTTGTGAAATAACTTCCTTCTGGGTACAATAAAATACTGACATGCTGTTACATCCAATTAGTATTTCTGAAGCCTGAAACAAAACTTCCCAAATACCTGGTTGAAGTTTCTAGATTTTGTAAAGACTTTAAACACTCATTGCTGTGAGCTTCTTAAAAATACAGGTAACTCTTAACCATAAATGTGTTACAGACTCAATAAGTGTGTGGGACGATACAGACATCAGTGAGAGCTATGCAGCTGAATTCACCACTTTGAAAGCCTGAGTCATGCCATTACAATCCTGAGCAGTACTTCTGAGCTACCTTCAGGATTACTGCATCTGTACTACCTTCCATGTTGCTATACCCAAGTATTTCAGAAGCAAAGATGTAAAATTAGCAGCAAAAGTCTACTGTAGCCTGGTTGTAATCATTTAAAGGGCATTTCACTAATTATGCTTTGGGGGGGCAGGCTGTGAGGGGAGCATGGCCTCCTTCAAAATTCTGGCTCATTATTGTAATTACTCTCCTAAAGTTAGTTCAGAAATAGGATGCTGCTTTTTTTTTTCCCCCAGAAATTAATATATTTTGAGTATCATTTATCCTCTGCTTTAGGTATGCCGAACCTGTTTCCAGGCTTCTGGCTGCATTTCTTCTATGCCTGTTGTCCATAGATGTTCTGCTGAAATCAATGGAGCATCCAGAGGCACCCTGTACAGTACAGATGACACTAAAAATAAATTTCCATTAAAATTATTTCCTGTATGAATCCTTTCCCTGCTCTGTATCCATCACTATGAGATTCAGCATCGTATTAGAAGTCTGAGAAGGACCGTGCTGAACTGAGAACTGGGGTTAGGATGGAGAAGGAATAGTGAAAGTGACACAGGGGTACCGACGACATCCTCCAAAGAAAACATTGACTTAGTGTTGGGGATGATTGTATTTAAGGAAAAGAGTAAATAGCTCTCTTGGTAGAAAGATGCTGTAATACATGCACAGCTTATGTGGAATTGTGTAACCAAATCTTTACCTTAGGAAGTTTAGTGCATGTGCAGAAAGCATTTGGCTTGGTATATATTTATGGATGGCACAGCACAGCTGATAGTGTTTTTAATCTGGTGTTACTTAGGCTATGAATAGCTATTAATTAATTACCAAATGCCAAATAGAGAAAAACAGTTACAGCTAGGCAATCCGAGTACACTGGAAATACCTATTTCCGTTTCAAAAGGAGTGTTTCTCCTCTACTGGAGGTGTACCAGTCCCCAGGCTTTGGGGCTCGCCGCCTGTGGGTCTCTCCCTCTGGAGTGGGCATCACAGGGCTGTGAGAGCCGGTGTCACAGGACACTAGTGGGCAGCAAACCGCACCGGTCTGGCCACTGCTCCGCAAAGCCATGGCAACGGCCCCTGCCCGAAGGAGGCATTTCAGCTGCGTTTTCCTATGCATTGTTCAGTCAACTTTTAACTGTTGGATGCTCCATCTTATTTCTATAGCACCAACTAGCAAAAGTACGTGGCAGTGAAGGTTTTTTTTTGTTAACAGTTTTAAGTGAAGTTGATTTCCACAAAGGGTCAAAACAAACCAATAAGGCTTGTTAAAATAGCTTACAGCTCTGCCCTGTGATTTTGGTGGCATCTCTCCAGTGCTGCTGCATCCGGAAAAGTTTAGAAGTTGTTTTGTTTGTTCTTTAGTAAGCTGTCATGTGATATACAGGAAAATCATATTATTTTGGAAAATCTTTAGGTAGATTTAGGTAGCTCATCTAGAGACTTCGTCCAGCTCTGTGCAAGTTGCTGGTTACAAGGAGCAGCTGGGCTCTGGTTGGCCTTCAACTTGTGTCTTTGCCTGGAAGAGTGCCTTAACAAATATGCTGCTCTCTTGGGTGTAAGGGTTGTTTGGAGTGGGAAAATAATATCCTTTATGTATTTATTAAACACTGAAGTCACCAAAAAAGCGATGAAACTAATGTCTTTGGGGGGAGGGGAGGAGGGAGGGAGAGAGGGGTCAGGATAGTGAATTGAGGAGCAAAATAGATGAAGCTCTTTCCTCTTAAAGTTTGCTTTTGCTAACAAGGTATGGTATGTGTAAGATCAAGGCCTGTTTGAACACACCACTCATTTAGCCTTTGATTTTAATTGGAGCATGCCATTTATCAGTCTCTCTGTCTAGGACTCTTTCAGATTTGCCATAGAAAAGACATTAATTCCAGCTTTCACTTTAAAAGCTGGAGAAGGCAGGAAAACATTATATTGAACATAATTATTCTAAGGTACAATTACTTGATTTTGGTTTTTAAATGTTATTTCTTTTGAATCATTGAAACCCTAAAAGTACTAAAAAAATTGTTTAGGCAATACAGGTCTATAGATCAGAATACTTAATTATTTCAAGGTGAATGTGTAGGTGTATGCAGTTAAATTACTTGTTTCACAGTGTAGTTTGAGATATTTTACAATCCTGTTTAATCAGCATTTCCTTTTCCTTTAACCTGTTACATTACCAATGAAATTAAGATTTCAAATTATTATATTCTTCAAAGAAATCCTCTATTCTCAGACTTAACCTCTCTGTCTCTTAAAAGTCTTTCATCAAGCAATTGGCGTTTAAAAAAACCCCACAAAATGGGAGGCATTTAATAAGAGCCTTTTACAGCACAATATTTTTGAGCACTTAAGAGAACCTCTTTAAGAATAAGCCACAGATTCCTTGGGTACATATTAGCTCTGTGGGCTTTTCTTGCCATTGCTTTTCTTTTCCTACTGCCATTTGCTGAAAAAAAAAAGAAACAAATTTGTATTATTTCATAAGTAGTTTTAATTTTTTCCATTAGGGCATTGTATCATAAAAAGACAAAGAGAGATACATCAGTATATCCCTTTCATAGTGGAGTGGGCAACAAATGTTATGATACATACTGAGGAAATGGATGGACAGACGGGATGACAGAGATTAACAAGTCTTCCCAGCATCCTTATTTCAGCTATTTTTACTTGGAAAGCAGGGAGTAAGATTTAAGAGAGAGCCAGCAATCCTATTTATAGAAAGCCATTTTTAAATGCAAAGGCTTTGAGAAAGAGTCACCTCCATACTAAACACCAGTCTCCCTGGAGCTTCCTAGTAATTGAGAGAGTGAACAGCCTGGTGACCCGAGCTGAATCACTGATGTGCCTCTACCGAAGCTTCCAGAAGGACAGGTCCTGCATGAGCACAGGGTTATGGGTCATGGGGCAGCACGAGAGCACATCTGAAAATAGCACCCTGATACTTAAAGATGTGGCAGATACAAAGGCATTTAGCCAAGGCCCACTTGAGAATTGGTTCTGTCTGGTTAACATTTTTTAAGCCTGTATATGCATGCCACTGTGAGCTGAAGGCCAACCACCCTGCTTATGTGGCTCTTAATCTTGTGTGATCAGGGATATGGTTTCCTCTGAGATTTGATTTTTTTTTTTTAGTATATGTACATACACACACACACATGTAAATTTATTTAGCTTGTGTTTGTTTAAAAGCTACCTTGCGTGAAAATCCAGCACTTGCTTTGCTGTCCAAGTATACCGATGCTATTTTCTTCTAATTAATTACAGGGTAATCCCATGCAGAAGATTTATGGTTTATGTTTGTACTAGGCTAAAAAATATTCTTGGTTACTTCCTGCCATACAAGGCAATTTTTCGAGTAAATTTTGAGGAGCCCTCCAGTGTTTTAAGTATATTGGAAATATGATTCTTGAAAGGACTGGGGTCTTTCAGTACAACTATAACATAATGACATTGCATGGTAGCTCCAAATAGTTGCCTATCTAGGCAAGATTGTAGGGTTGCTTTGTCTATATAAATGTTTGTTGGCATGGAATCCTCCCATGTGATTTTGCAAATTAGTGATTTTTGCTAAGCCTGCCTGTCTCTCAGCATTTTGGAGTGGCAGCCCCCCATGGCCTTGGTCTGTAAGTGCTATGGAATTAAGGGACTTGATGGAAGTGTTTGTTTTCAGTTCTATTCTTTAGAAGCATCTCCACTATTGGGCTAGATGATCTCTAACAGTCCCTTCCAACCCCTACCATTCTGTGATTCTGATTCTATGATTCTATGTCGGTGTTCCATAGACTTTCCTAGAGGATTAGTAGTTGAATGGAGTTCAGACACCAAATGGAAGTCTTTGATGTATGGCTCTTGTTTAGGCCGACAGAGAAGGTTGGGATATGGAAATGTGCGGACTTGAAGGAACCAATATGTTGCTGTTACAGTGTGTAACTGGACTACGTAAATCACATGGTACGATGTGAGTGAACCAAAAAGCTAATTGGTTGCTCTTTCACCGATTGTAGAGAGGTGGTGCATAAAATGTCTGGCTATTGCTAAATTCTCTCATGTGGGTTTTTTTTTTTTTTCCCCTACCAGAAATCATTGTGTGTCAAGTTTGTTTGTTATAGTTTTACAGTAGTACCTTCTGCAGTCTTTGGGGTTTTCTGTGGGAATGTTGTTATTTGGAATTTTGGCCCTGACTCAGGAAGATGTTGTGAATGCACAAAGTCAGCCTCTTGAAAGCTAAGAGGTGAGCACGTGACATGCTGTTACATCACTTCTGTCTTAAACTAAGGACAGAGGAAGACCTTGCCAAAGTGGGGGGTTTTTTTTGTTTTTGTTGTTTTTTTTGTTTTTGTTTTTGTTTTTTTTTTTGTTGTTGTTGTTTTGTTATGAGAAGCAGATTCTGATGTCCCTGGAATGAGATCTTGGTGGAAAAGATATCATTCAAGAAAACTAGGCTTTAGGTGGCCCTTAGTTTAAACAGAAAAGGTGTCCAGTGATTCACCATCCAGAAGGTCCTGCATACACTGCATATTCTCCATCTGAGTTTTTTCCTCTCATTAAATGGCTTTTGTGTGGGCAGTTTAAAAGCCAGTTGACATATTATTTTTAGGCCAGTTAACTATAGTTTGAGTTGCAACTGCAGCTGTAAAGCATAAAGTGAAGAATTTGCCATGTCATAACATGAAGGAGGTAACTTGGGAGACTCATTGAAGTATAAGTTTACTGGATGTGTCTGTAGACATTTAATGTTGAGGGTTTTTTGGTGCAGTAAAGTGATTCCCAAGTATCTGAGGTAACGATTTGTATCCTGTTTTGTGCTTGTAGCTGTATATATTTATGAAGTTTTCTTTTGTACCTTCTTTCCTAGTTTTGTTTGACCGGAAGGTTTATCTTTCACCGTGATAACCTTTCCCACAGTCCTGCTATGTACAGGTTCTAGAAACCAGACTTATACCATCACAAGGGAAAAGAGTAAGATTAATCTCGTTATAGGAGATGTTCATTGGTCCTGTATGTGAGTTGAGGCAGTCCCAAACACAGATTTAGGCTGGGCAGAGAATGGATTAAGAGCAGCAGGACTTGGGAGTGTTGGTTGACAAGAAGCTCAATATGATCCAGCAATGTGTGCTTTCAGCCCAGAAAACCAATCATAGCCTTGGCTACATCAAAAGCAGTGGGACCAGTATGTCAAGGGAGGTGATTCTCCTCTTTTACTCTGCTCTCATGAGACCCTGGGGGACTGTGTTCAACTGTGGGGCCCCCAGCATAAGAAAGACAGGGACCTGCTGGGGTGAATCCAGAGGAGGACCACAAAGATGATGAGAGGGCTGGAGTACCTCTCCTGTGAGGACAGGATGAGAGAGTTGGGATTGTTCAGCCTGGAGGAGAGAGGGCTCTCGGAAAACCTTCCAGCAGCCTTCCAGTACCTAAAGCAAGAAATCTGGAGAAGGACTTTTTACGATGGCATATAGTGATAGGACAAGGCACAATGGCTTTAAACTGAAAGAGGGTAGATTTAGATTAGCTATAAGGAAGAAATGATTTACTGTGAAGGTGGTGAGGCACTGACTGAGGTTGCCCAGAGAGGTTGTAGTTGCCCCATCCCTGGAAGTGTTCAAGGCCAGGCTGGATGGGGCTTTGAGCAACAAGGTCTAGTGGAAGGTGACCCCACCTATGGCATGTGGGTTAGAACTAGATGGTCTTTAAGGTCCCTTCTAACCCAAACCATTCTATGAGTTGATGACTTGAGTGACAGGTAATACTTACCATCTTTTTTGTTGTCAGCTGTGGCTAGAGCTTTTTGTTCTCAGCTTTTTGTAAATACTTACTTTAAAAATACAAAATGGGTGCTTAGGAGAGATGGAGGGAAGGAGGTTTGAACAGGATTTTTAGTGGAGAAGGTAAGGGAGAGAAAATAGAGTGTCTGAAAGATGGATACATGGGTATCCAGACATCATTGCAAAGTATGACAAGAAGAGGATGGGCACTCAACGAGCATGAAGCCCTATGGAACAGCAGGAGGACAGTCTCTGAAGGCTAAGTCTGAGTTGGACAGCTTATGGCAGGAGGATCTAAGTCTTGGCTTCAGTTTATAGTGGGGAAGCTGTGGATGAGGAATAAAACAGCATGTGGCTTTGGGACTCCACAGTGCTGGTCTCAGAGACTTCATCTTGTCTGTTGATCTGTGGCAGGGAGAAAGCTCGTGCTCTGCATGAGTCCTGTGCCTAGTGAGGGCGAGCTCAAACTCCCAACTGTCCTTGTCCTTCACTTGCCTGCATTCATATTTTTCTTTTGTGTCTGCTCTTGCTGTTTCATCTGTGATATAGACTAAATTTAAGACCTACAAACCCTTCTCTCTCCATCTTATTCTTACAGTTACTTATATTTATTTTGGTAGCAAAATTATTTCTCCTGTCCCTAAAAGCTTTCCCACTGAAGCAATGAATGGATTTGGGGGTGAGGGGGATCAAAGACGGAAAGCTATTCTGTGAATGTCAGCAAGGCTGTACAGTAAGATGTGTGAGTCCCTTGTTTGAGCAAAGAAGGAAGGAACTGAGCTCCTTTATTGGGCAGGAGGGAGATAATTAATCCTTGGAAAAAGAGGCTGAGCTGTCAGGCTTTGAGAGAAGCACTGGCAGTCCTGATTTGCTGTTCAGCTATTGGGAGCTGGAAGTGGCAGGTTTGGTGCAATGGGGTCTGTTGAGCACATGCACCTGAACACTTGCCGTTGCTCCTGGAGCCCTCTCTGGATGTGGTCTGAGAGCAGTCCTGAGTGGAGAAGGATGTCTCCAATGCACCAGGTTGCTGCCCCCCTCAGAGAGCAGCTCTTGCTGCTATCTACAGCAAAATGGGGAGCTGCTTACTTAGCAAGTCCTGAAAACTGTACAGATATGGTGGAAACACATCCTGGAGTAGGGAATATTATTTTTGTTATGTTTTGTTTTGTTTTTTTGTATGTGTGTGTGTATTTCTTGGGGTAGAAAGGAAGTTTTACTTTTTCTATCCTGGTCTAGAGTAAAAATCCTGTTCAGACTTCTTCACTGTTATTTTGCTGTTAGCTAGTATGTTCATGCTTGAGAAGGAGCAGTGCAACCTCAGAAAGATGTGGCTGTCCTGCTACATGCACTCAAGCTGCGTTTGTTTCACTAGTGACAGAGCTAGAGGCCTTTTTGAATGTCTTAACCGGTGTCACATGTGAAAGCAATGCAGAGGAAAAGAAATGCCCATCTGAAGATGCTGTAGCACAATTCAGTGCATGTTTATTGTGTTAAAAAGTTAGTCCCTAGTGGATGAAAGCAATTACAATTCTCCTACCACATCTCAAAATGCATTTATATGGAAGAGAAGAATGTTGGCTTTTTTTAAATTTTGGATTTTTTAAGTAATTACAAAAGTATCTAATGAGTGTTTTAAAACATTTTCCACAGCTAGATAATTGCAGTCCAACTTTTACTTAATTTCAAGAAGTTTAAAAAATTTTTTTGGATCAATACTTCATGTTTCTGTCTTGGTCATGTTCAAAGATAGTGGGCAAACAAGGCTTTTATGTCATGCAGTAACTCTTCTTCCCCATATGGTCTCTGCTACTGTCAGTCTGCTACTCTCAGTCTGGATGATGCTCATTGCAATACTTGGAGTAGGGGATAAAGGTTGGTTAACTGCCTTATCTCTGGCATTTCCTAAAACATGTGTATTTACCCTCTGCTCAGATAATTTTATTTAAATAAGTAGCACATATTAAATAGTTAGAAAGTGGAAAATGGCGTTATGACATGACACAGTACTGTTACTCTTAGGAGGGTAGAAAGTGGAAGCTATGGGGAGCTGTACATCCAGTGCTGCTCAGGACTGCTCCCCTCTTGGAGGGTAGGAAGAAAAGACAGATTTAGGGATGGGTTTGGGGGGAATGGTAGTTGATGAATCGTGTTCCAGCCTATTTCTGACCATTATGCAGTCTCAAGTAGTGTTACCAGCTGTATGTCACTCTCACTTTGCCATATGGAAGTTTTTGTGAGGTGATGCAAAATGTCCACCTTTTAAGCATTTGCTGGGAAAGATGCAAGCAAGAATTTGAAATTTGGTATTTTAAAGAAGGAAGATCCTTAAAAACTCCACAGCTTTTAATTGAAATTACTCTTTTTAATTAAGTGGACTCTATGTATACTAATCTCTCTCTTTGAGGTAGAAATGCATGCAGTATGGTGGTTGTACCTTTATGCCAGTGAGAAACTAATATGTTGCCTTTTCTATCTGTCACTTATTAAAAGTGTGGCGATGTTTTACAGTGATATACAGCTCTTTGTTGCTGGGATGTTGTCTGGAATTGTCACCTGCATGCTACACTCCCAAGAGTTTCCAGACTGTGCATACTGATTGCACATAGCAGGGTGCCCAGTAAGGAGAAATCCTGGGGTAAATTGTCCTTATGTTGTAACAGGTTACCTTATTTTATTAATGTACAGTTATTCTGAGAAGCCAAAAGGATTATTGGTAATAGCTTGGTAAGAGGGATATAATCAATTTAAATTAGCTCACAGTTGAGCCTGTATGATCTGGTGTCTTTAAAATGTAGGTAAGCAGCTCATCATTTTACTTGCTTACATAATACAGTAGGAAACATTTCCAAAGTCCAATCTTATCTATAAATGTTGCACTGCGTTACATTTGAATGTTTTCAGCGTCCAGAAGAATTATCAATTTTAAAAGATATGCACTTAAGAAAAATTATATTACACTATTTTGTTTAAAAATGAAAACAAAAGACACCTCCTAAGATCCTATGCCCCAAAAACCCATCTTCTCCCCTTCCTTATTCCTGTAGAGTCTTCCAGGCATCCTTCTGTCTATACATCTCTTATTGCCCACTTTTCCAGGCGTGTCATTTTATGTGCAAACCTCAGGCATGGTTTTCTGGTGTCTCCAGATTTCTGCTTTTGAAAAGTGGCGTGATTTTACCCGTAAAGCTAGGCAATTTTTACACAGAAAAGCTCCCTTAATATCTCCTGCTTTCCTATTCTACTCCTCCCTGAGCCAAAAAAACCCAACTGATTTGGACTAATTACTTCAAATGCAGTTTGTAAAAGGATGCTAATACTTTGCTGTATCCCTGAAGGTCATCTAAGCAATCTATAGTTAAACATTCATGTGGGAGACTCTGGGGGAAATGGTAAGGAAACATTGTGGGCTAAAATGTGTGCTCATGTTCAAGTTTTCATATGGCAAACGACAGTAGTGTAGTGTTCCTGTGGTTTTACAGCTCTTCCTTAAAAATGAATAAACTATAGTTTGCAGACCCAGCTTCAACATCTTCCATGCTGGAGAACTGTATGTGATCTAGGACTGAGATATTTAAACTGCTTCTTCAGCACTGTAATCCTCAATCTCTGTGTTTTGTTAAGGAAAAAAAAAAGAAATCTGTGCCTGATCTTGTGTCATTAAAATGTGATGGGTGCCCAAGGTGTTTCTTCGTCTGTTCTTCTAGCAGCTTTTCCCCTCAAGTGATTATGCTAATTAGTGTTTGATCAGATGATTAAATTATAATTCGATTAATCCTATGTGCTAAACGCTCTGAATGCATTTCCATCGCCTGAATGCCTTGTGCTTAAGTGTTCCTGTTTGCAGCTTGATAGGAAGCTCTTGCCTTTTCCCATATCTAATGGATTTTCTATATTAAAAACACTGCAGTTCCTTTTGACGTTGGGAAATGGAGGAAAGGTCTTTTTGTTTTCCCAGGCTACTGAATGGAAAAAGAAATATATAGGTTTCCCTTAGGTGATCAGAATGTGCTCAGGGATTAAAAAAAAGGAGGGGGGAAAGCTATTTTTCCTGTTAATATACACACACCTCACATCCCATTCATAACTCACTATGTTAAAAAAATGCATTACAGTTAAATCCTCTGCCTGTTCTGATTCTGACTGGTGTTGTCTCCCAAAAAATTCTCCCTTTTCAAAGCTGAGCTACTTTTTGGTCCAGAGTCTCTCTTTTCAGAACAAATTGTTTTCTGTGTATGTGAGAGAGGGAGAGAGAGAAGGTTGGTTTTCCTCCTGCTACCTGCTGTCTCCTCCCTTTTCACCCAGGTTTGCTTTTGCATGTCATCTGTAGGAGATAATCTCTGGCAAGGATGTAGAATGGAGACACTGAATTTGTAACCTTGGTGCTGCTAAGAGATTAATGCTTAGCTGCATCATTTCTTTCTTTGTCTTTGCGGTCCTGCATTTTTAGGTTACCTAATTTCATGCAACTAGGTTCTACATTTTGGAGAAAAAAAATAACCCCCCACCTTTGAAGAGGAGGTACTTTGGCTTTGAATAGGAAATATAAATAGGTGTTACATAGCTCGATGTGTTAACTGACTTCTCCATTTTTGTGGACGTAGACACCAGTATCTTCCTCTGTCAGAGACTATTCAATATTACTGTCTAAACTACCAAGTTTATCATATAGAGTACACTAAATATAAATCCTTTGATTTGTTTCTGTTATACAGTGCAAAAAAAGCCCTCCATCATGCAGCAACCTCCCTCCCTTTCCCCCTCTCTCACTGTCCTGAATTTATCTCAGGGGAAGTGTGAGACATTGAACACAGAGTTGCCAAGACCTGCTTAGAGGGATTTTACTTTCCCGTACCTCAGGTGTAGGAGGGTAGAGCAAGGGAATAGGGATGTAAAGGATATTTTTTCTTCCTTCTCCCTCCCTTTGTTCACCTGAAAAGCTGTCAGAGATTCACAGAGCTTCTGTGACATCTTATTTCACTCCTTTCTGACTGTTTAGGAAACAATTTTACCTATGAGGGGACTGGCATGCTGCGATCTATTATGGGCTATAAAATGACATGGGGTAAATGAGTCTCCATGATTAAGGTCATAAAGACCAAAAGCACCTTCATACTATTGGTCTTCAAAGAGCAGCTGTGCAGCAGTGATTGAATGTTGAGATCTCATCAAGATTATAGTTTAAGAAAATCTATGCCTTGCAATTGGATTCGTGGAATCATGAAATTGTTTAAGTTGGAAAAGACCTTTAAGATTGCAAAGTCCAACCACGAATCCAACACGGCTACGTCCACCAGTAAACTATGTCTCACATATCCTAGTCAGTTGTCCCACTTGCTCACTCCCTCCAACCAAACTGAGGGCAAACACTGCTTCTGCTACATGTCTGGGAGGGGTAATTGCTCCTTGCAGGTTACTCCAAGAGTACTTATTTATGTGAGCGATCCCTTATCCCTTTATTTAAGAGGCCAGATGAATGCAGATCTATTTTAAATTGCAGCTGATATAGTTTTCTGTAAGCAGAACTGCTCACATGAATCACTCTGCTGTCAGAGTTGTGTGGGGTAGAAACCTCCATCTGGAAAGCGGTGATGACTAGCTGGAGGCAGTAATGCCTTCAACCAATTCAGATAAATAGATCTGGTAGTAGGCTTGTGTCAACATCCCTGTTTTAGAACTGAATTAGGCTAAGCTGAATTAAGACTCTAATTCTAAATGAAAGTGTTAGCTTAGGATGCTGCTTAGCTCATTCTTTTTTTAAAGTTTAATTTCAAATTCATTTCCTGAGTATCCCCATGTGGATGTGTCTTCAGACTCTGTCTAGCCTTGGGTAAGCTACTTAAGCTTGTGGCCTGGGGACGTTACTCCAAAATAAGCTAAAATATGTGTGGGAAGCATATTAGATATTCTATGTGAACTAATTGTATGCACAGTCTTTATGGTAAACGTCCTCTGTATGGTCTTCCACAGCAGACAGAAGTCAGCTTTGTAAAGGAGATACTGGAGTAGAGGAAGGATATCTAGGTCAGAAACTAGCAAAATGACTGAAAGATGAGGTAATCCAAACTATTCCCATTTAATTCACTTCTCTGTCTATGTAATGGGGACACTGTGTATTCTCACCTTGCAAGTGTTCTTTTGGGGTAATATAAATACCCTTAGAGCTTCAGACTTCTGCATGTGAAAGAATTTGCATTCTGCAGCTTGAATACCCTTTTGCAAACACCATCTCTGTGTGATTGTATACTTGCTTATTCGTTCCCTGGTAAGTAAGCATGCTGATAATCTATCAGCAGAGGTCAGTACTGATTTGCATTGGAGAAGCAGACCTAAACTAAGAGGGAAGGGACAACCTCTCCAAACTTACTGCATGCAAAACCACAACACCCTTCTTTGCTACTGGAATCACCTGCTTAAGTTATGGTTTCCTGTGATGTCTTCATGTAAAAACTGTTAACAGTGGCTAGGATGACAGCTTCCAGGTCCACGAGATAAGCAGTTGCTACTTTAGGCATATAACCTTTTCCTAAATATATTTAGCTCTATTTCAGATGTATCTGGACTGTAGTTAGTCCAGCTTTCTATCTTCATGTAGCTACAGACATGTAAAGAGTTATTCTGAAGGTCTGTCTTTGGGGATGTGGGAACAACAGAACATATGGGTCGACATGTAGTTCTGAACTAAGTCTTGCACAGAAAATGATTTTTCTCTTCCTTTTAAAACTTGGTATTGAAGATTTCCATACTCTTTGCTTCAGGCATTTGCAGAAACAACACTACCAAATTTGTCACATTGTTGGTATTCTGCCTGATGCACATATTGACCTTTCTGGGAAACAGTCATGCTTCCTTGACCGTTTTTAATGGATGTAAACCTTTTTCTCTCCCTCATTCAGGTTTCTCTCCCTGACCTTTTCACTTTCTCAGTGTATTTGGTGCTGGCTGGTTTGTTTGAGTACAGTTGAGTGTACTGATTGAAAGTTAGTATCAGCTTGGTTGCACCTGATGAGAGGAGAAGAGAAAGAACAGGTCTAGAAGTTGGGACAGCCCCTTTTCTCTCATGAGGCCTGAAGCCTTTGCCAACACTAGGGAGAACATCACCCCAAGACTTCTTCTTGTTACCCTTACCACACTTGCCAGGCTGCCTGTGTATCTAATTTGTCATTCACTGCTAAAAGTTTTTTTCAGTAATTATTTTTAAAAATTTTATCTTTTTAGGAATTGTAACTTGTGTTGGACACTGGGGTGTGTGGCATCATTAGGAAAACATTATCAACCCCCTCCTTGTCTTATTCTTGCTTGCAAGTATGGCTTATATCAGGTGCAGCTTCAGGCTGCCCCCAACTCCTATGAATGCTTAGTCTGGAAGAAGTACATACAGTCCGAGTCCTATCCAGTCTCACTCTCTGAAAACCTCTTGCACTTTGCAAGACATCTCAGTTCTCTGCTATTTATGATAATTATTCTCTATCTATCTCTTGAGAGAGAGGTACAGGACGGTATTAGATGGAGAAAATGGTCCTCTGGCACAAACCTGGCCATTTCCTTTAAAAAAAAAAAGAAGAAAAGCTTGCAGCTAATTCTTGGATTTAGCTCCATGAACAGCTGACTACATTTACCACAAATGACAATTAGTAATGCCTAGAAACAACAACTAAACAGAGCAGAAATAAGATCGTCTGGGGAGAGAGGAAAAAGCAACAAAAACCACTGGATAACCCATATGCTGTATTTTCAAAGTGGGATTAGTGAATTAAAACTATGTAGCTACTGTATGCACTTGAACTCTGGACCACCCATGTGTGGAAGATTTCGTGTCTGGAGGGTACAGAAATTTGAATTTTCCTGTATTTTGCCTTTTCCTCTTGCTTTAGCAACAGCTAGTGGAGTACTAGCTCTCACCTCAGGAGGAAAGTATACTTCCTCCTGCTGTCCTCCCCTCTCCTGCCCAGGGCTGTCCCTGGTGCCATCTCATAGCACTTGACAGTCTGAACAAATTGGTCTGAAAGTTAGGACAGCGATTTATCTGTTTTAACTTGTTTTTCTGCTACTGTTCCCCTTTCTGTCCTTCCCCAGTCCCACAAGAAATTCAGGGATGATCCATCCTCAGAGATGACTAAAATTGAATATGAAATTTTGCTTTAGCTTTGCCAGAAAGAAGCTTGGATTCAAACACCTGGAGTGCCTTACTTTTATTCCCTCTTGGAAAAAAGGACTTAATGAAAATAAATGTGCCTCTACAAAGTCAATATTTCTTTCAAGTTCTGCCTGTGCTTTCATCAGCTTGAGGTTTGTATGTGGGGGAATGGTTAGAAAGAATATTCAGAAAAATGCTTTCTAGGAAAGGAAGAGATCACAGATCAGATCAATGAAATTTCCACAGAAAAGAGAATTGAAGTGATTTAATTTTATCAACCAGAAATCTTACATCTGGGACCAGTTATGTTTTACTGGCAACTCTAGCAAATAAACTTCTTTGAGAAAATATCATAGAAAAATAATTTTGTAAAACCTCAAAAACAAAGTCTGGCATGCAATTTCAAAATGATTTTATAGAAGTACGTACGTTCATTAACATGAATGACTTTTGATTGTGACAGGCTATAACAAATGTGATGGTCCTAGCAAAGTGATGTTTAATTAGTTGTGCTGTGGTACATGATCATAATGTGCAAATGTTTGAGAAAACACGTCCTTTTACAACTGAAGCTGTCAAGGGACACGTCACATTTCACAGCAATGCATGAGCAAAATAGTGAAAATGCATGTCTGTCTTGAATTATTTTTCCTTGTCAGTGTTACCATTTTAATCCCCAATTTTTGAGATCCTAGACAGTTTATTATGTCTGATTAAAAGTGTCCGCATTAGCTCTCAAACCCTGTGCAATTTGACCTAAACCACAGGAGGAATCATCTCCTAAAAAACTGTGTTAAGCTTGTCTTCCTCTGTTGTAGCCATTCGGGCATAACGATTGCTTTGTGTGTACTGGTTATGAGCAGTTGGTGGTGGTGCACTTTTTAATTTAAGTCATCTTTTGGGATTTATTCCAGGATAAGAATGTTGTAACCATGATTAACAAACTCTTATGTGCTGTTGCAATAATCAAGACTCTTTTCTGGGTGATGCTATGGCAGCTATTAGCACCTGAAGGACATGCATTTGCATTTCTGGAAAGAGGTCTCTCTATGTATACTTTTTTCACCCTTAAGGAATAAATGCATTTGGAAATGCGTTTCAAGTCTTCTTTGTGAATTTTCACTGCTGACCTGTCATAAGCCAAAATTCCTTCTGCCTGGAATGGGCAATACATGGTTTATTCCGTGTCATAAAAAGCTGTGGTGCTCCAGAACTCAGGAAATAAAATTGAGGCAGCATTCTAGCCTCTTGTGAACTTCCCAAGTAATAAACATTAATAGAAGTAATTGATTTTTTTGTGCTTTTGTCTTACAAAAAAATCCTAGATATTCTAGTACATCTAGTACAAGCAATTTATTATTCTTGACTGTAGCTCCTTGCTTTTGGGTCTGGCTAACAGCTGCATTTACTATTACACACTTCATAAAGAAAATTACATGAATATGAAATACCATATATGATATTAAATAATGACTCATGTTTCCTAACCTTTTCTTCATTCAGGAAAAAAAAAAGTGATTATTGAGTCATCACATTTGGTCAATAAACAAAGTTGTTATATAACAATTTAATAGAACTATTAAAAAAGAAGGCATATAGGCTTTTTCAATTCTGTGTTCATAGTCTGTCGCCTCATTTATGTGACTCAAGGAAAAACCCCACCATTTCATAGACTACTGATATACTTTTAGGCATACTGATTGACAAGTCATAAGTAGTGCTCCCAGCAACATTTTAGTTCTGTGGATTTACAGCTCATTATCGCTTATGCTATCTGGTAAAGATTTAAAACTGGTACATTTTCAAAACCTGAAATAGAAAAAAAAGTGACTAAAATAATTACCTCTGAAATGTGCATTACTAGTGTTATCAAATCCTTATTTTAGCAGAAGTATGTATTGGTGTTTTAAAACTGAATAGCAGTTGACATAAAGTTTCAGTGGAAATATTTCTGTGTTGATTTGAAACTGTATTTGATCTTAATGGCTCCACAGCTAGGCAGAAGAACAATATTAGGTGGCTAGGTATTAGAGCTTTAGTAGACCTCAGCTCAAATCCCTGCTTTACGATGTGTTTTCAGATGTGATGTCAGGGAAACTTATTTGGCTTGTATAGGTGCCAATTCCTCACCAGTCAATGAAGAGGGTGTTCTTCCTCAGAAGATGGTAGTATAATTGTACTCAGGATCAGGGCATATATACTCCATGTTGGTGGTTGCTATATGGAAGTTCAAAAGAAACAAATTAATTCACTGTTGAGTGAATCCTTACGAAAGAAAATAACCCTCAGAAATGCTTAATTTAAGCAGTATTAGCATTGTTCAGCCGGCGCTTGGAAATCTTGGAGGTGAATGAAGAATGAGTCATAGGGATGCAAGTAAACAGATTGTTCCCGTGTTTTTTAGTCTGAAAAAGCCTAGAAAACCTAAGCTAGAGTGCACGCACATCTAACAGCAACACAGTTCATGGTTTTGAAGGAAAAGTGTATTACTCAGGTGAGAAATAAGCTCCCAGGTATAATTCTTTTTTTCCCCTTCTCTGGATCAAGGGAGCTCTTTCAAGGTAATCTGATTTCAGCGTTAACTGTGAATTCCGCTGGCTGCCTCTGGAAAGCCGTGCTCTCTGCGCCAGGCAGTAATTGTGTTAATCATCCATTTTTAAATAACTGCATTTGAAGTTAAGTTGAGAATTGCTTTTCAGATCTTTAATTTGCTTTGGAAAAGTGAAATAATTCCCACAAGGGTTGTGCTAATCAATATTGCAAAGGCAAGTAACCTTTGCTAATACTTGAATATGGGATACTCTATATTCATCTGCTTAAAGAATTCTGGGGGAAAAATACACCGATTCCATCTGTAATTTGGCAGGTTAATAACTTTTCTGACTGGCAGGCATAGGGGTTTTTAGTCAACAGAAGATTCATCAAGTGCAGAATTGCATCGTGTTATCTGCCTTTAGTTGTTGTTGTTTTTATTTTAAACCTTCTTGCTAATATAAATGATGACAAATTGCATAGCTCTAAATTTCAAAGTCCCTAAATGGCGTTTTTGTCAAAGCCTTTACGCTGAAATGCTTACTTGGAAAGATTTTAAAACCTCAGGAGCCGGGGGAGGGGTTTTAATTATTATGCATCATGACACAATGCATTATGCATCATGGTTGTTTTTCTGCTTTTTAAACACTTGTTATGGATGGTGAGATTAATATAAATGGACATACAGGGAGAGCTTCTGCAAAACCTTCTTATGATGTCATATTCTGTTTCTAAGGAATTTCAGTTCTGCCTTACTTGGAAATGAGATGATGAACAAACTTAAAAAGGCACTTGGAAGCACACTTATAATTAGCTGACTGGTAGTCATCAAGGGAAAGTCATCTGTTTTGTTGGTTTTTTTGAGTTTTTTTTCCAAAAGTGCCCTCCTGGTAAGCTGGGTAACAAACTCATGTTAAAAACTAAGAACGATAGAACATGGATGTTGCTGTCTTAAACCTGGGAGTATTTGGCCCTGCTTCCTTTGAAACCACCTACAAATTGCTTACTGATGCTCATAATTTGTTTTCTTTACCTTGTTTTTCCCACACAGGCATACACATTTCTGAAAAATAAATTGGTAGCGGGACAGAGTAAAGAGCTGATGGGATACAATAGATTCAGTATTAGAGCTGCTTTTTCTTCCTCTTGCTGCCAAGTAAACATTTGCTTTTCCCTTGAAACTAACTTGATATTTAGGTTTTGTGCAAGTACAAGGGGAACGAAGGAGAGAATTGTGCATTCATTTCTTTAATAAAACCTATTTTTTTAATAGTCATGGAGATTGCCTAGGCTGCATCCTGTAAAAATTATGGGAGAGAGAGAGAGGGAAAGTCTGAATAGATATTTAAAGAGTCACAGCAGGCAGTGGATTTGAAAGACAGGAAAAAAAATATTACTGTGCTTCCCCAGAAGGCAAGGAGAATACAATATTTCATATTTGAGGGTTGGGTAAATGAAATTTCAGTGTCATTGAGGATGTTAAAGATGATACTGCTCAGTGACCCACAGACAATTGGCAACTGCATTTGTTTCCTGAGATGCTTATCAGGGATGTCACAAATCTGTGCTCCCCCCACCATCCATATAACCAGAATTAATTGGCTGGTAGTTGCACCCTGCTTTTTTAAAGGGGAAAAAAAACCCCACCCAAACCCACGTATTCCATTCTCCCTGTGTACATGCTGTTTTAAAGGCTGCCTTGGTTCCATATAGGCTGCTGCCGAGGAATGCATTATATTAGTAGAGGGATGGTGTTATTTTCACTGACCAAGTTTCAGCTGTGAAGTCGAGTGCTTATATCAGAGTAAAGGCTGCTGCTCAGTTTGGGGTGGTGGTGTTGCCTCTTGCTCTGCAGCTGGGAACAGAAATCTACCTCCAGGCTGAAACAGGTGGGTACAGTGTGGGGGTTTTGCTATGAAAGAGTAAAGTGAATTTGGTCTGTTCATTTTTTTTTTCTCTCTATATTCACTATTCCTGGATTTTTTTTTTCACTTTTGTGTTACAATATGATAATAGACTCCTCTTCCCAGCCCCATCCTGCCCAAATTTAAGGAAATCTTTGGTGTTATGTTTTAGTGGTGTTGTTCAGCAGCAGGAAATGTTTATGCAGTCTGCTGCCAGGGAAGCAAGTGGAAGCCTATGCTCAACAGGAGGACAAATAGATGTTTGTACCTGATCTCACCTATGCTGGGCTAGCAAAAAAGTGGAGCTCTAAGACCCAGTTATCAGTTGCTTATAGACCTTTATTTCCTCTCATGTATTTTCAATCACTTACAGCTCTATCCTATATCTAGAATGTCTGGAAAAGCCTTTTTCATGTCATAGAATCATAGAATAGTAGGGTTTGGAAGGGACCTTTAGACATTATCTAGCCCAACCCCCCCGCAGAAGCAGGTCCACTTGGATCAGGTCACACAGGAACATGTCCAGGTGGAGTTTTGAAGACCTCCAAGGAGGGAGACTCCACACCCTCCCTGGGCAGCCTGTGCCAGGGCTCCCTCAGCTGAACAGTGAAATAGTTTTTTCTTATGTTTAAGTGGAACTTTCTGTGTTCCAGCTTCATCTCATTACCCCCTGTCCTGTTACTAGAAACAATAGAAAAAAGAGATGCCTCAACTTCCTGACATTCACCATTTCGTCTTCTCATTCTGAAAAATGGATCAATTTTTTACTTGGTTTTGGTTTTGTGTTTTTTTGTCGTTGTTGGCATCCTCCTAATAATAAAGGAGCACATTTAAATGCAACAACACTTTATCTTGAGCTTTATAAGCAACTAGTTTTTCTGAAAGATCAAAACTTGTCTTTGAATGCAAATACAGCAATATTCATAGATGGGAAATTTCTGGACAGTACTGTAATTGAAAATGTTTTCTTCCTTCCTTTTAATTAGAGTAGTGTTTGTTACCTTTTAACAATTTTAACGCAAGGTTGCTCAGTTCTGACATACTTTGCCTGGCCCGAGGTTTCTGAATGTCCTATATAAAATTTAAATCCTTATTGTTCCCAGGCAGTGCCAGCTGAACCAAAGGAAATTCCAATACTATGGAAAAACTCCTGCTAGATTGCACCCTATTCATTGTGCTGCTGCAGTTTAGACATATCTGTTGAACTGTAAGGAGACTTGAGAAGAAAGTACGATGAGGTTGCATTGTTGTGCTGCTTACTCTAATTTGAGCATGTTCAGCACATGTGCCTTGTTAGTTTGGTCTTAGTTCTGTTGAGTTCACAGGATTCTTTCAATCAGCTGCTACAGAAGTTGGGAAAAGCTGATGGCAGTAAATGATTTTACAAAGGGCTATGTTGTTTTTGTTTGTCTTTATAAATATTTTATGGCATCATGGCTCTGCAAAAATGCTGTAGTATGGTACATCTAAATAAGAAAGCCTACACAAGATATTTTTTTTTCTACATCAAAAGAGAAAACAAGAAGAGAGAGTTAAAATGCATAATAAGGCACAGCATGTTTCTAGTTCTGGGTGACCTGTATTGTTGTTATAAGATTTAGTAGAAATGTGTACTAGAAAAAAAATCCCTTCCATCGTATTTAGACTGAATGCTAACATAGACTGTAGAGCTATTACTATTAGTGTGTGATATTAAGGCTGGCAATGGAGACAGGTTGGAGCACTAGCCAAAGACTAAATAAAATATATAGATTAATGTTCCTATTTTTAACCCTTGCAACTTTTTAAACTTGGTGAACTAGCCCTTTCCATTATCAGAATTGCTTAAAACTTGTGATTTTTATGTAGATTGCTTGTATTTTTTTTTCCTGTTTGCCCACGGTCAAGTTTGTTTGGTGGTTGTTGTGTGTATTTTGGTTTTGTTTTTTAACCAGCTAGGGGGCAAAAAAAACCTTCCAGTGAATTTTTATTCCTTGATTACTTTGACAAACACCTTTATTTCTGAATCTGCCTATACTGAGCACAACATGGGAGCATGTGACTAGAAGACAGGATTAAGGAAAGGTTCTGATTCCTTTTTGATTAAAGGAAAATGTTGATAGAACTTGCCTTAAAAAGAAAAAAAAGGCAGGGGGAAGGAAACTAATCTGGAAAAATTCTGTCACTCTTTTTATTTAATTAAAGAATTTTCTTTGGTGTGTGCAAAATAAAGCCTCCTGTTGTTATTAATTCCTGACTGAGAACTATCTCCCTCCATTTTAAGAATACTTCTAAAAGTTTTAGTCAGATGAAAATGACATACTGAGCATAAGCATTAAATAGGTTTTTACATAATTAAGAAATGAGCAGCAGGCTGTGACTTTGAATGTTTGCAGCACAGAATGAGGATTCTCCCGTTGCTGAGATTCTATTAAATTCGACAATGAGAGAATTCATGGTTGACTTGAGCTTGGTGGTCTGTCAAGTTTGAACCCAGTGATGTTTATTGAGGTTTATAAACTCTTTACAGAATCTAGATATTTCTTTGCGCAGAAACACCAGTACTAAGATTTACTCGCTTTTTGACTTATCACCTGTGCAGTTAATGTATGTTTAATATAATTAATCAGTAGCAACAGCTTATGAGAACAGTAGCCTCCGATAGACCTTAATATAGCTCAACAGTTTATTTAATTGAAAAAGTAGAAGGCTTTGGGAGATGCAAAATGAGTACATTTGCCAAACATATCTGATCAGTTTGCCAAGTTAAGTAAAACGTTTTTAACATGGGGAAATAAAAGGGAGAAAACAGTTTTTCAGAGTATAAAATAACTGACTGCACTACTTAGGCATACAAATGTTATGAAATAATAGAGAAGAAATTGGTATTTTGAAATAGATATCTGAATCTATTTCTTGCTGGAATGTTTTCTTGACAGGAAAAATAAACACCCTAATCCTCATTTTTTATTTACTTATATGGAAGTCTTGAGGCACTCTGCAATATATGCAAGTGCTAGGCAACTTTATCTGTTACTGATGAATTCTGCTTTCTTGTTAGCTGTTGTAAACAATTGTAATAGAGCTGACAGTTATTATACTTCAAGTTTTGTCTCAGGACATATACATTTCCAATAAAACTAGATTTTATTATTTAAAATACAGTTCTCATGAGTTCTGTTATTTATCAAAAGACCTATTTTTCTTTTGTGCTTTTCTTCCACTCTTTGACCTCTTCCCTGGAAAGATAAAACCTTGAAGTTGAAGTTAGAGGACACTCCAATGGAATTTGAGACCACTGGATGAGCTAAAAAGAAAACTTTGTTTATATATCAGTAGAAATGAATAAAAGTAGTCTTTAGAGTTGGAATAACTTGGTCATGAACTTGAAGCTGTGATACTTCTTGATGTCCAGAGAACGAAAGGTGACAGTTCATCACCCTCAACAGGCACAGATCTCCAGAGAGCACCATTGTTTTGGGTCCTTAAGTTTTTAATCCTGTAGCTATATGATTCTGTCATCAATTTTGACCTACAAACCCAATATAACTTGCACCCGTGTATTTGTCACCTAAGTAGCAAATGCAGGACTGACATGCTTACCAGTTCTGGGTGATACGAGTCATGCAAGCAGTTGCTCAGATGCCTTTTGGTCAGCTGACTTGTCTGATTGAGTTTACTGGGTTAGTCGGTGATGATCAAGCCCAGCACACAGGCAGGTGCTGCGATGAGGAAGGAGGTGGGCTACTTGGTCCTGTCCCAAGAAGCAAATCACAGTGAGACTTCTCCCAGATAGGTCACGGCAGCCATGGCTACCACCAGCATAACTCTGTGATTTTGCTTCTGTGCAACATCATCTTCCAACTTTTCATTTGCCTGGTACTAAATGGGGACATATCTAAATCTGTGCATTTTTAAAACATTATTGTGTTTTTATGTGAATGTTGCAAAATTATGCACTGTCTCTGGTGTCATATTCCTGTGTGTGATGCTTGTTTGACAAGTATTTTGGTAGACGTGGAAAAAATTATTTGAAATCTTTATATCCTTTTAATAAAATGGTATCTTTTCCTAAATTACTGATGGTTTTATACTTTTAAAAAAAAAGGGCAAAATATTCTGAAGTTTATACCAGTAAAAATTCTTTGCGACTTCCCAGTCTCAAAATGCAGCAAAAAAAAGGTGTATATGGATAGCTGCAGAGAGAAGAAGATGGGGTAAAACTAGACCATACATTTGATTCTGTTGGCTAAACCAAATTACATATGTTGTTCAATTATGCTGCCTGGAGCTCCTCTTAATGTTGCTGAGGTAAGTGTATTTATCAATGGAAGAACAGTCTCCATTTTATACATTTAAATAATTTAATGTTTCAGATGTACATTACGTGATTTGTAGAGGCAGTATCATGTCAAAATGACAGGGTGGGCAAGTGATAGATAATTTTTCTGGAGGCTTTAATATATTACCAGTCTGACTCTAGTAACCTGAAGTTGTTACTGAGTGATGGAAAATCATTGCTCTGGATCCTTACTTGTGGTCTTCACGCAGTTGTTGTGTGCCTTTATGGGTGGATCCTAAACCGCAGGACAATCAGGAAGTTGTGCCTAGTGAATAAAGAAAAGTACTTCTTTTCATCAAGTAATCTGGCTCTTGGGCAGATTGAATGTTTGAGGAAGCTGTTGGTGTCACTAGAATGACTGCATCATAAGTGCTTACAAATACACCGTCTATCAAGAAGAAACTTGACTGTTTTGCTTTAAATGCTGTTGTTGGGCTTAAAAACAATGGAGATTTGAGCTCATAAGTAGAGGCAAGGAAAGTGACTGATGGGAATGTTGTGATATTTTTAATGTACTTGGGGGGAAGGAGCTGAAGATATATTGACTTTTGGGGAATTTTCTTCTTATCTCACTCTGACACTTTCTTCTCCTTATAATCATAGAGTTTGAGGTAGTATGACAGATTTCCTCTTTTTTTTTAACACTTAAAAATCAGTGAGAAGATTTAAAAACTGCCAGTTGTGGTCCCATCTGTATCTATTTGTAGTGCAGGTCAACTGTATGATCTAATTAAAAAAACCTAAACCAACCCACAAACAAACAAACAAATGGGTTTGTTTTCCTCTAAACTTCTCCAGTGAAGGTGTTCAGACATGAGGGAGCTGTCCGTCCTTTCTAGTGATGCTTTTGTTTCTTAATAGCCCTGGCCTGTGTTCTGCAAACTTCATGAACAAAAAGGTTAACAGTGAAAAAAAGGACATTGTCTTCCACTCCTGCTCCTCTTTCCCAAGGAAAAATCCCTCTTATTTTTTCGACTGGGAGAGTTGTCTCTGTCAGAGTCTGAGGTCAATATTTAGACACAGTGATGCAATTTCACATCATCTTCAAGTATTTTTAAAAGTCAACTCTCTAGGTGAAATTAATCTTCCATAACAGTGTTAACTTTTTTTTTTTGCTTTCTAGTGTGATTTACACTGTTCTGTTAATTATTGCTATTATCCATTTCATCATTCCTCAAAATTCAGCAGGATTGCAATAGCAGTTCAACTGAGCCTTGCCCCAACATTTACCGGACATTTTGAAACTCAGAAGGCACCAGATCTAAGATACCTCCACCTATTTGGACACAAAAGGTACTGTGCAGGGAGTCTCCAGTTGTTCATGACCGCTCATGTTGCACAGAGCTTTTTTAGTCTATTTCTGTCTGAAAGTGTCTTTTAAAAACAGAAAACTGTGATGTGGTATAAGCTGAAGTCTGGTGCCAATATCACAAGACAATTTCTTCTTTTCCTGTCTTTCCATACTGCCCTCCTTTATTTTACTTAAAAAAAAAAAATACAGGCCAAACAGGAGTGGTCAATCACATTGAGTTGTCCCCTTGTAACCAACAGGATTACACATCGCATACAAGTCATTATAAAACCGTAATCCACTATATTGGGCTACCTGCCAGGGAGTCACTGTGAGAGAGGGAAGCTTAAGTCTTCTCCTTCAACAAAGAATGATCTTCAGTGTTTCAGGGTGAGTCCTGCAGCTACTAGTGGAAGGTGGGGTTCAGAATCAAACACTAAATCTGTGACAATAAAAATACCTGCAGAGGATAGGAGAGCATTTGAAATCCTTCCAGTGCTGTACACAGTCACCAGGCAGACTGCCAAAACCACAGCTTTTTAACTAAACAAACAAACAAAAGAAGCCCTGAGGCCACAGAACAAGAAAGTTTGTGCTTCCAACAAAGAAAACAAAAAATTGTTTTTTGGAAAGGTAGAGTTTGTGTAACCAACCGAATTTAAACATTGTAGTACCTGAGGGCACAGGAATCCCTATGGGTTGTTTGCTTCAAGTCTTATTTACATGAGGATCTGTAAAACTATTCTTGACCTACATAAAGCATCAACCATAATAAGCCTTTATTTTAGGAGGAAGATTCAAAAGGAGATGGTCTTCTTTTGCAAACATTTCTAATACGGTGAGGAAAACATCACACAAGATCACATCAAAAGGTGAAATAAAGCCCCCCTAAGGGAAGGAAGAACCACATGCAATTCTATATAACTTTCACATTAGAAATAAACAGTGCAATACAGCAGCTTTACATAGAAGGGCTAAAAATCATATTTATTTTTTAGAATAACTGAATTGTACTTGCATGTCAGGTATGGCAGTGTGGTGTTCTACTCATCTTGCATTCAGATTTAGTGATGTCCCACAGAGTTGTCCCTCACAGTTTTGTGGTTGCTGAAAATTCTGAGCTTGCTGTGCTAGTAAAATATACACTGTGGAGGAAAGGTGGGACCCCAGATCTTAAGTGGTCTCTTTTCATTGTCCATCATTTTATATTTGGTTTGACTGCTGACTTTTAGCATCCTGACACTCAACTGGTTCACTCTACTTTCAATATGTGTTTGGGAGCTATATTGAAAAAGTGATGAGAGAAAGCTGAGCTTTTTCTCCTGTGTATTAGGGTACAGGTGAGGTTTGTAATTTAGTATTTTTTTCTTTTATGTGTGTGAGACAGTGATGCAGTGAGCCATTGTGGACAGCAACAAAACCTCATGAGGACCTAGTGATCCCTGGTGCTGGCAGTTGTGAGTTCCTATGGAGAGCACCTCTATGGGCCCTGATGTGCTGGTGAGCTGTGGTGAGGAAGGAGGCAGGCAGTGAGAGAGGAAGCTGAAGGAGATTTGCCATGAATTGCTTCCTATTAGCTCAGGAACTGGGACCACTGCCATCTTACAGGAATGATGTCAGATGTGGCAGGGGTGAAGGCTGGGGATGTGTGATCTCACTGAGCTGACGCAGAAGTGATCTGTGTGGGTAGGTAATGCTTGAATCCAGCAGATGGAAAAATAAACTAATTTCTCACAGACAGAGTAATTTGATGGGATCAGAGTGATGGCATAAGGTGTGCTCAGGTTATTTTGGCTGTTGGCTGAATTTGCACTGCTAGGATCCCTCTGGGCTTGCTGCCAGCAGGGTGAATCTGAAGCTGAGCCCCTTGAACCAAACAGTTTTTTTTTCCCCACACTTCCCACATGAAGCTCTGTCCTCCAGAACTCAGCATGCTCTTCTGGGGCTGCAAAAGTCACCTTCCAGATATACCGGGATACCTGCTTTCAGCCTGCCTCGAGCTGAGAGTGCATGGGAACGCCGCTTCTTTCCCCTCTGCTCAACTTAATTAGGATCAAGAAGCTCAATCCTCCTCTCTCCTTTCTTGCAGCAGTGCAACCATCCTGTGTACCACAGTCCCGTTCGCTGACTAGGGGATCCTACCTCTTCACTGCATGCTTGCAGCAGAGTAATGTGCTTTCCATCACATCCCATACACTTATTTTGCCTACATAACTGGTAGACTTATTTCCTCAGAGCAGTAGCATGCATGTTCACCTCCTGAGGCAAAGAAGTAAATAGCAGGTGCCAGCTCCTAGAATCATAAAATTATTTGGTTGGAAAAGACCTTTCAGATCATCAATCCAACCACTAAGCTAATACTGCCAAGCCCACCACTAACCCAAGTCCCTCATCACCTCATCTAACAGCTTTTAAATATCTCCAGGGATGGTGTCTCCTCCATCTCTTTGGGAAGCCCGTTCCAGCATCTCAACAACCTTCTCAGTGAAAAAAATTCTTCCTAATCTCCAATCTAAACCTTCCCTGTCACAGTTTGAGCCTATTTCCTCTTGCTCTGTCACTTCTTACTCAGGAGAAGAGATCAACCCCCACCTCCCTACAACTCCCTTTCAGGCAGCTGTAGAGAGTGATTGTATCTCCCCTCAGTCTCCTCCAGGCTGAACAACCCGAGCTCCCTCAGCCACTCCTCATAAGACTTGTGCTCCAGACCCTTCACTGGCTTCACTTCCCTTCTTTGGATACACTGCAGCTCAGTGAGCACCCTTTAAGCTGCGAAGCTTTGGTACTTCTTCCTGCTGCTCCTCTTTGTTAGAGTGGGAGATGCTTGTGCTATTTTGTAAAGCTTGGTATTTCTTGCCATAGACTCTTCTCCAGCTTCTGTAAGGCACGGCTATCGCTGTTATTGGTTTTTTAATGGTTATCATAAAATCCTGGTTTCCTTCTCCTTTCAATTCAATTGTGCAGCTTTTAATAGGCCTTTCCATTATTCTTCCCATTAAAATCTGATTGTTTTTAAGTGACTTGTAAAACTTATGCATAGTAGTATAAATGTTAGATAATTTTAAAGTACCTATACCGGAGAACTAGGGTATTACTGCATCCTGAGGTCTTACCAACTTTGCAATACTTGCCGCTTTCTTGAAACCTCAGATTCTAAGTTCAGTGATTTATATAGGAGAAATGCAGATTTTGTTGCACTACATGGCTTAGGAGAAAATGAGTTTTAACAATTTCTAAACCTTTCTTTAAGTATAACACACTTGTGAAAGTTACCCAGTCCTCATTTTTTTTGGTGCTTAATTTTTTTCAGTGCTTAATTTTTTTCAGTATTTCTCTTGTTCTGTTTTACTTGACAAGGCCCACCTGTGTCTGGAGCACTGTCTTTACATATGCCTGTCAGCCTTTGTTTGAAAAGAGGAGTGTTTCTGACCGTTGAGGCCAGAGAACAAAATTTATAAATGTGATCTCATGTTTTAAGTATAAAAATATACTTTTTTTTCCCCTTAAGATTTAAAGATAATATTTTTAACTAAGAGCAAAAGGTAAAACTGGAAACCTTATAAAATATTTAAAATGTGGTTTAGTGTATATGTGGTTGGTTTTTGGTTGTTTTTTTTGTATGTGGTGTGTTAAGATGAGTTTACTGAGATGAAATTTCCCCTCCCACCAGTTATTTTGTCAACATCAGTGTCCAAAAAAAACCTAACCCATCCTCCTCCCTGTTTCCTTCCAGCTAGGAAAAACACAGTGGGACAACAAGCATGGTACCCAGTGCTCTGGCCGTGCTGGAAGTGACTGGGTGTAGGCAGCTGCAAGGAGCAGCTCCCAGTGCCATGGGCAAGTTCTCAGCTGCTCCTCACATCATGTGCAGCGTGGAACAGAGCTGCCCCCAGATCACTGTCTTGGGAGAATAATGGTCTGGAAAGCCTTCTTTTTGCTATTTTACTTCAGAAGTTCCTGCCTCTCATGCTTTTTATAAGCAGTTTTCCTTTTCTTTATTCTTGCTCTTCAGGTGAAGAAAAGAAATTCCTCACCTTGGTCAAAATCAGAAGTGTGTTGGGGACAAACTTACCATAAAATCATAGAATGGTAGGGATGGAAGGGACCTTTAGAGATCATCTAGTCCAACCCCCCTGCAGAAGCAGGTTCACCTAGATCAGGTCACATAGGAACATGTCCAGGCAGGTCTTGAAGACCTCCAAGGAAGGAGACTCCACAACCCTTCTGGGCAGCCTGTGCCAGGGCTTCCTCATTCTCACAGTAAAATAAACTTATCCTCTTGTCCTTCACTGGTGAGGAGGAGGAAAGACTTACTTTTAACCGTGCCTGATCCTAGTTTTGCCCTCCTCACTTCTACAGCTAGAGCAGCTTGTGCGCATGCAATCTGGCACGTGGATCTGCCTCACGCCTCTCACTGAAAAGGTTCTGGCTGTGGTTTATGACTTCAGAGGGTTAATGCATTAAAGTCAACCAAGATGTGGATGGGAGCCATCTGAATCTCTAGAGGAAACTAAAACAAGAGTGACATGAGAAAAGCAGTCATCCATTGTTGCCTGATGATAGAGAAGGTTTTAAAAATCAAACACTCTAGTATAGCCTGACTTTGCACAGAGAAAAACCTAATTAATTATAAATAAGATTAATAAATAATTTAAATGTATCACTTATTTCTCCTTTATAGTTTAACTCATGAAAAATCATTTCAATTAGAAATTTCAGCTTAATCTGAAGTGCAGAGGAGCATGATGGTTCAAGATGGATGTGAAGTCCTTTATGATTTTCCTTCAAAAATGTGTGTGTTTTTTTTTTTTTTTACAACTTAGGTGATTAAAAAAGAAAAAGGTTACTGAGAGAGACAAAAACAGGCAAAGCTTCCTTTGCTAGGGTAACAGAACGTATTTTTAATTTATTAATTAATAAGTATGTTGTATGTGATGTCCAATTTGTCAGAAAAGTCTTGCTTCCCATGGTATTCATGTTATATGCATGAAATAGATGCAGTTTTCCCCATTAATTATAATATCCCATTTCCTCAAGAGTAATGGAAGATGATTCATCCCTTTCCTCCTGCCCTAACTAGCTCCTTGGTATTACTGATGAGAGTTTTTTTTCCATTTTTGACCTTGTGAAACTATTTATGTTGGACTCGGTCATGATGAACTGTTGAGAGCATAGAACTAGCAGACTTTTGTCCCCTCTGCTCAGTGAATACCACCTTGCACGCTATTCTTAGTACCCAAACATACCTGACCTTGCTTGACTCTACTGAAATGTCTTGTACCTTGAAAAACATGTCTGTTGTCTGTAACTGCAAAAATAACTCTTGATGCTCAAATCCTTGATGAGGAGATTTTTTTTCCCCCCTCTATTCCTATGTCTTACAGTTAATGATTTAAAGAGTGCTACATTTAGGACCATATTTCACCATAGACCTATGTGTTTATGCCTTTCTGTTTATTTTTCTCAAGTTTAAAGAGATATATGTAGTATCTACATGCTGATGACTCTTTTCTCAAGCACAAAATATGGCTTAATTGCTTCAAATTACTGCTTTTCCTTTCAGTAAATTGTCTCCTGTTTTGTTTTTCGGTATCCACTGTGCAATTTTCCTGTTCACTATGAACTATCATCATGAGATACGCAAAATACATACAAGTTTACATCCGTGGGCAGTTGCAAATGAGATATATTGGATATGGTGTGAAACAAAGGTTTTTATTGGGACTTAATTTGAATAATGCCAAGAGGAGACCAAAATTAACAGATAGAATCAAAGCAGAATCATCCGGTGATCATTATTGAACAGGAAGACATGTGTAACTATGATACCTGGGAAAGTAAGATGAAGTTATTTATACAACTGTCTTAAAGGCAGTCAGTGATTAGCATACAGATGTCTACTTCTAGTGGGATTTTAACGTCAGATAAATGGGCAGTAGTTTTTCTGTTGCTTTCCAGAGGGGTGGACATCTCTTTCCTGCTGTTTGCTATATGATGACTGGTTTGGTATTTTCATCTATATATTTTTATTTAAGATCACATATTTTAAAATTAAGGTACCAGTTTCTGTAGACCCTTTGGTGGTACGATGGTTTGATTAAGCCTACACTTAGAAAAGGATGAGAGCTAATCTGAGATGAAAATTAAAAGACATCTAGGTATCTATCTGTGTCTTGCCATTTGGTAGTCAGGTGGGCAAGCTCTGGTTATAGTCTGGGGACAGACAGCCATTATAGCCAGTGAGGACCAGGGAACTCCCTAGTTGTCCTGAGGTAGTCCTCATATTGGGGATTCAGTTGCCTAAACATAGATGGTTAATGTCTGTTCTGTGCCATGTTCCAGCTGGCCACAAGCAGTTACCCTGAAAAGGGTGAGTTATCCTGCAGGTTCTGTAGTTATTTTCCAGATGTGGATCCACATCCTCGATGTGGATGTCTCACAGAGTATGAGGTGAGGATCTTTAGGTGGCTGAGTTCTTCCATCCTCGATGTGGATGTCTCACAGAGTATGAGGTGAGGATCTTTAGGCGGCTGAGTTCTTCCATCCTCGATGTGGATGTCTCACAGAGTATGAGGTGAGGATCTTTAGGTGGCTGAGTTCTTTCCCCTTGTCTCCTTCTGTCTTCTCCCATTCTGAAGAAGTCAGCTGCATCTCTCCATATCTGCACTGAAGAGCTAATTCCAGTTTCCATTTTAATTAAGTCTGGTACTGTCTCTTTATGGTACATGGAAGTCTTGATGTTCAACAAGCCAGATGTGCACATCTACGTTTAATGATACGATAAGCCTCTTCCACCTTCTTCTATTCCGAATTTCCTGAGAAAAGGTTGTGAGTATGCATTTGTGATGAAGCATTTGATGGAAAAGCATTGTGATTTTTTTTTTCCCTTCATTCAAAGTACATTTTTATGCAGATCTGGGAAGCCTAATTTTCAGCTTATAAAAGAATCAGACAGGGAATGGAGTGGGAGTAGGAGGCAGGGGGATTGAGGAACAAGGTTTCAGAATTAAATTGAGGCTAAAGGTGTACTGGAGGAGAAGTGCTAAAGAATAAAGCTCTTTGCTGTTCGACGTCCTTCAGTTCTCATCTGTTGAAGCTTTCAATTCTAAGCACTTATTTTGTTATATGGAGGTCTGAGATTTTAGTGTTTTCCCAAGGTTGTATCACAGACTCATGGTTCATCTATTAATGATACATATATTTTGTTTTGTATCCAATAAAACAAATGCCACTTATGGTAAGTTAATCTGTACTTTTATCTAGTTCAACAACTGCTTTAATGTCCTCTGACAATCATATTAGCCACTCTTACTAGGTGGTTCATGAGAAGCTGCAAAAGTCTCTCTTGAGTGGTGGTACCACTTCAGATCATCTGTTCAAAGGCCCACATCTCAACAGGCTTTACTGTGATGTTGTTTTTATTGTGTGATAAACTGTCTGGGGAATAGTTTTCCCCTCATATAACAATTTTTCTGTTTGCATGATGAGAAGGGTTGTTTGGGTGTGCTTGGTTTTTTTGGTTTTTCAGGGTTTTGGGAGGGAGGGAAGGAAGGAAAATGGGGAAAAAGGAGAAAGAAATCTTCATTGAAGATTTAAGATGCAAAATATATAATATATAAAATATATAAGATGCAAAATCATGCAGTTGAACTGTTTATTGTGAATTTGAACTGACTGGGGATTGTTTGCAGCCCTAACAAGTACTCCAGATACAGAGCTGATCTCTTCAATCTTGGGTTCAATAATAATTTTGTATTAGCTCTATTTAAAAATGAGCATCAGCTGCTAGTTTACACAAACTAATGCTCATCAGTCTTGAAAATGTAGTCAAGTAGGATCACTTCCAAATGTAGTGTAACTACAGATTTGTAGCTATATATTGAAATCTTAATAAGAAACACTGTGATATTGTAAAATTTCCAGGTGACTGAAAGAAAAACAGCAGTACTGGTTACACTAGGTTAGACTAACAGATAAGACAGAAATCTGAATAATCTGCGGGTTTTTTTTTTCTTCTTCCTACTAGACTTGGATCGGCAACTTGGAAATGAGAATGGAAACAGAAACAAAAAAGTTCTGAGCAAAATATATGAACTGAGTTGTCTAGGCCAGAATCTTTTCTATAAGAAACATTTAATGAAATGATGAAATCAGAATGGAGGAATATGTGACCAAATCAAATCAAAACACTCAGGAAGCTGGGGATAGGTATAGGAATAAATAAAATGATGTGGAGATTACAGATGTTGAGAAAAAAATTGCTAACAAGAACATTTTACTTTTTTTATTTTCTTACCTTATCTGTTTAGTGTGGTTCAAGGATGGTACAAAGAAAACTTTGAGTGCCTGGAGATATCAAAGACCTTTGTTAAAGTCTACATGGAGCTTCTAATCACTGCTATAACTTCCATCCCCATTATGTTTAGGGTTTTTTTTTTTCTTATGACCGTGTTCTGTTTATGGGGAGATAAAATAACCTCTGAGTACTACAGTAGGATTGTACTGAATTGGACTTTAAGAGATGAAGGTGAATATTCTCTGTAACAATTGCATCCACAGGAGCTGCTGGACTAAAGGGAATGAGTTGTTGATAAATATTCCCCAGGAAAGCAAATAGTAATAGTGTATGGGAGAAAAACTCTAAATTACAGCTAAGTTTTTTCCTCTGGGCCCCTTGAAACATAGATGCTTATCTACTAAATAATACCTAAGGTTAGTATATTAGTCCTTCTGTGCTTGGTCTCAGGCCCTGCAGCATCCTAAATACTTGGAAGGGTTATTTTTACTCTTCTAACTTGAGACTCTTCCATAGGCAGTGAACAGAGCTCCTAATGCCTTTTGAGTAATTATAGTCACAACTTTGATGTGAGGCTGTTAAATGTCAGACAGATTTCTGGTGAGTACTTTAGCAGGTTCTAGGTGCAGCCTGACAGATCATTGCATTGCATAGATAGATTGCATACTATTGCATATTCAAATACAAGTTCAGCATAGGCCAGTCCTCATTAACCTTCTAGGATATTGGAAATGGAATACATTCATTGTCCATTTCCTTTTGTTTGTTTTTCAACTTTGTGTTCTGTCTGAGAATTATGTCAGTGTACTAATAGCTTAGTTCTTCTGGTAGTGAAATGTTTGCCTGAATCTAGTTTGCTTGGTACTTAGAATAGTACAGCCTATGTCACTCACACAAAACTTTGCCTACTTGAGTTTACTGAATTTTAAACAGGTTCCTCTAGTTTGCATTAGATGCAGGGATTTGATTTGAGTGGTTGTTTCTCTTATGACTGTAGTGTCATACTCTGTGGTATTTGTGAGAACATGAAACTAGTACTAACTCCTGTTTCTTTATCTCCAGCTGTGACAGCAGGGCATTATATTATCATCATGTAATCTCCCTCTTGAGTTTACTAGTTGGGTTGGTTGTTACTCTTAGTTGGAAGGATACAATTTGCTCTATTTTGGATTTAAATCAGTTTTCTAATTTCCACCCCAAATATTTTCACAGCCAGCTTTGTTCTACCAATATTCTACTTCAACTGAAATGTCTCTCCTACTTCTCCAGTGTACACCTCTCTGATATAATTATGCTCAGAGGAGGACAATATTTATATATCTCCATTGACTTGTGTGCATTAGAAATCAGATCCAAACATAATTGAAGAAAATTAGATGCATTTTCTCCCAAAGACTATCATAGAGGAAAAAAAATGAATCATCGAGGGTTTTATTTAGTTCTTTGTTGTATTTGACACCTTTTGACACTTAATTTAATTTTGTTAAGTTCTATATTGAAAGATAAATTGTTTGATAAAACAGTGTTCTCTGCTTTCTTTCAGTCATACCTTTTAAATAATCAACCCTTTTGGTTTTATTTATAACAATTAAGATCCTTTGTTAAACATTTGTTTCAAAATGCAAAGGCAAATACACATTTCATTTAGTAGTATGTAATATATCGTTTTGGTTTCCAAAGATATCTGTCAGTGCCCTTGTAATGATTCTAATGCTTATTCTGGCATTGGGGCTTACCTTTTTAGTGCAGGAATGAATATATAACCTCAGGAAATAGAGTGGAAAATTTGCCTATATTGCTGTATTGTCTGACATTCTAATCACATAAGCAGTTCATCAGTGCGTGTTAAGGTAGTGGTTGATTTTTACCCTAAAAATTTACCAGTTTTACAGCTGCATTAGTTCCTTTGTCAGCCCACTACTATTTTGTAGTAGCACTGTCCCTGATATGACTGTTTGTCATACACTGAGAGAATCTACAACAGCCTCTCTCTGCCTTCTTGCATCCTGTGAAGGGCACAGGTGCTTCAGGAGTCTATGGAAATGTTCTTGAAGATAAAAAATTATATTTTAAAATTATGTTGTAAAATTATCACTCAAAAGCTGCCCTGCTAAGATCATTTCACATCTTGGAAACATGCCCTCATCCTTCTCTGTTCTCTTGTGTCTCAACTTCAGTTTTAAAATAGTAGTAAATGTAATAGTAACATCTCCCTTAATATCAATCCTCAATATATGTGTTCATCAGAGTAAAATACAATATTGTAAAACATTGCTAGCACTGAGCATTAACATCAGGGAAAAATGTATAACTACTACTTAAATGAATATAAAAAGTTGTATACTCTTTTAAGACAAGCCATTGGTGTACATTCTTTTCTGGTGGTTTTTAGCTTGCTCCAGCATTTTTTTTTTCCCACATCCTACATTAAACTGAAGCTAAATTTTTGATAAATTTTGTTGTTAATTCTGTTATTCAAAGATTAGTGAGATCGGGACACTCAAAGTAATGGCCATGCTTAAAACTCTGTATGAAGATGTTAGGCAAAATATATACTCGTATCAAAATAAAATACTTATCTCACCTTCATAATGCAAAAGCATAATGGTATAGTACTACTTTGTAAACCATAGTAAAGTATCTAACATTTGGCATCTATATGTAAACCGTGTAACGAGCAGATGCTTATTTTGTGTATTATGACTATTTCTGATGGTGTATGAGATTCTGATTGACCTATATACGTGTCCTTCTCTGTGGTAATCAAATTTATGTCACTGTACATCTGCCATGTTCATCCATGGGCCAGTACTTTGCTGGAATTGCCTGTGGAGTTTGAAGGCACTGTTAAAGCATACATTTTTAAGGTTGCCCAGTTTTCTGTTTTAGATCGGCATGTAGTATTTCAGTCCCGCGTTCTTCCAAGTGACAGGAATTCATGTGGAATAAAAGATTCAGAATGAAAGCTTTTTAAATGAACATCTTTTAGTAGGTTTATACTTCTAAATCATTGTCTTTGCATTTGGAATAACCTAAAAGCATTTATTAATGTTTGATGGCACAGTGAAAGCCCTAGGTACGTAGACTTATGGAACTCACAAATGGTTCATCTGGACTTAAACTTCTTGGTAGGTGTAATGGCAAGGGTGATGAGACAGACATGTCTCTTAGAAGGGTGCTGCCTGTAAGTGGACTTAACCTGATGTAAATATACTTCATTGCATACTTATTCTGGTAACTTGTGTGCAGTGCTGGTACGAAATTAAAGCTTTTGCATTTCATTTAGTGAACAATATAAGAAAAAGTAAGGGTTTGGTTGTTTGATGTTTTGTTTGTTTTTGTTTATATTTTGGCAAAATGTTATGAGACTCTCTACAAATGTTGTTGCCTAATCTGCGTGCTGAAGAAGAGTT